>NW_019272042.1:3487406-3503282 GCF_002738345.1 Cucurbita maxima
TTTTTTTTTTTTTTTTTTTTCTCTTTAACTCCTTTGCTGGTTGTGTTGCATGTCAAACGGTCGTTGTATTGGTGGTGACAATTTGTGCTTTGGATGATATTTCAGCGGTATGAAGAACGTGTTATCATTATAAGTTCCAAGGACTGTGAGAATTCGGTTACTGATGCGGAGAAAGCACTTCAGCATATTGCAGCACTGATACTGAAGGTCATACATCGCCAACTGTTAACTGTGCCGTAGAGATGATATATTTATTTTCTTGTGTGATGTTGAGTCTCAATAATATTCTTCTGTTTTTGTTGTGGAAAGGCCAATTTCAAAGAAAATTAAGTTTTTTGTATGACTGGTTTCTTTAGGGAGGTTAAATACTGGACATTGTCCAAGAATCTTCATCCATGGTTTTGGATTCCTACTATAGTCATGCATATTGTGCAGGAAAGCGACAGAAAATTTGAACTAAAAAAAGAAAAAAGGAACTAAAAAAGAAAGTAACAAAGAATTGATTCTGAGGTCAGTCTACCATGAAACATCGAAATAGTTTCTGGGGTACATTTGGGATCGATTTATCTACAGTCAGAGTGTGCGTGGTAAGTTTTAGATGTTTTTTCCCCTTTAAGTTTTTAGTTTTTTAAATACAATGTTATTAGTTCTCTATAAATTGAGACTTTCAGCTTTGTGTTCACACGTCCTCATAATCAAATTTCATTTATTGAGTGACATTTCTGTTTGAGAGCATTAGACTACTCCACAGGTTGCATGGGTGAGGATATGCTGGAGGAAGTGCTTGTCCATGACTCTCCCTAGGGAGTCAGGTTCTTTGGCAATGGCTTTATTTTGTTTATTTATTTATTTTTCTATTTTATGGAATATTGGCCTCGATAGAAACAAGAATCTTGTTGGGATACATAAAAGTCTTAGAGGAGCTTTGGTGTGTGACAAGTTTAATGCCTCTCTCTGAGAATTTTTGTTTTAATGAGTGCTGCAATATGCTTTATTTTTTGTTCTCAACAATTAACGCAATCTCCTGTAATTTTTGCTTCATGTTTTGTTTTTGTTCGCTCTTCTGTTCAGAAGTTCATTTCTGTAGGCTATTCCTTTTGAACTTTTGTTTTCCTTAATACAAGCTACATTTTATATCTATAAAAAGAAAACATTTTCCTTATCTGCAATCTTTGGAAGTGAAACTTCATGAATTTTTCTTTGCTGTATTGACGTGTATAATGAGGTAGTAATGATGGAGGCTACTGGTGTTTTGTACTTCAGAAAATATTGTTATAGACAGCATTGGCAATTTAAAGTTTTCAATCAAAGGTTACATATCCGTTTCTTATTTAACAAAAAAAATGTTCAATCAAAGGCTGGCATCTCTAGTACACATTTGTCTGCCTTAGAAATTCTGTTCTTTTTCCATATCACGAAGTTAAATATATAGATGAATATAAAAAGACAACACTAGAAATTATTGATTTTAAAGGTAGGGTAAATAACAACACGTTCATAATGTGTTTTTCCCCCTTTTGTAAGTAACTATGTGCAATTGTACTAAGCTTGAATGTGCTCTTTGACAAATCAAACTACCCCTCTAACATCTGATGTTAGGAATTGTAGATATTCGATAACTTAGATAGGCAGCCATCGCATCACTATTTTAGCCAGCAAGTGTGGATTGCGCTCTTTTCCTGCATGACATGTCCATACTTGATCAATTACATTAGTCTCCTTCTAGCCAGCAAGTGTGGATTGCGCTCTTTTCCTGAATGACATGTCCATACTTGATCAATTACATTAGTCTCCTTCTAGCCAGCAAGTGTGGATTGCGCTCTTTTCCTGAATGACCTGTCCATACTTGATCAATTACATTAGTCTCCTTCTTGAAGTACCGATGTTCATGTGATAGAATGATAGCTCCTCTTATTTATTTTAGATCATTTTTGAGAATCTTATATCTGCTACATCTTTTATAATTATTTATTTTTTTAATTATACTTTCAAGTCATATTTTTACAGGAGGATGGCACCACCAGTATTGAGGAACTAAAAGTTGGAACAGGGCATGTGGCTGCTAATACTATTAGGCTCCTAATAGCAGGATCTCAAGCAGGGTCTTTGATTGGTGCCTCGGGTCAAAATATTGAGAAATTGAGGAATTCTTCTGGTGCAACAATTACGATTCTCGCCCCAAATCAATTACCTCTTTGTGCATCTGCTCATGAATCTGACAGAGTGGTGCAAGTGAGTTTTTCCACATTGTCAGAATTTGAAACCTAGTGCATCATTCTTTCTGCCTTTCGATCGTGCTCATCACTTTTTGTTTCTGCGAGTAGTGTACTTTGCAATTAATGAGGTGAAAATGATCTTTTGGTTCTACTTTTCTAACTTTTGTTAAATGTTCACCAACGGAAAAGATTGACTTTCATCCATAAAGTGGAGCTAACTCGTATTGGATGATAGTGAGTATTAATCACACAATACATAAACATACGAAATGTGCATGTGTACCTTCCATCATTTATTAATTTTAATTTAATATAAAAGATCTATAGTTGTTGTATGAAGATTGGGGGCTTGGGACTAGTAAAACTTAGAAGCATTGTTGAATTGTCTGTTAGCAATGAGAATACTGTGAGTGGGGTGATTGGCAAATCGATGAATGAAACTTATGTCGGTTTCATTCTTGAAAAGGAAAAATAAGACAAGATCAAGGATTTTAGACCGATCTACCTCGTTATGATCTTATGTCTTTATAAGATAATTGCCAGGACCTTGGTTGATCACTTGTGAAAGGTCTTTCCTATCACGATTTTAAAATATTAGGGTGCCTTTATTGCAAGAAGACTAGTTTTAGATAAGTCTTTGTGGCTAACAAAATCATTGTAGATTATAAGAGGAAGCATAAAGGTGTTACTTTTACCATCGATTATGAGAAAGTCTATGATCATGTGGATTGGGTGTTTCTGGACAAGGTTTTTTTTGAAAAAGGGGTTTCAGTATAAGTGGAGGGCTAGGATGATGAGTTGTGAGGAATGACCTACATGCCCAGAGGGAGAATATTTTCTTCTAGGGACTTATGCCATGTGAGACCCTCTCTCCCCTTTTCTCTTTATACTAGTTGTCAATGTCCTATGTAGGTTGGTCTCTACTGGGGTGGAAAAGGGTTTCCTTGTGGGAAGGAAGAGGCCTCACCTTATGCACCTCAAGTTTGTAGATGATACTCTTTTCTTTTATTCTGGGAAGTTTCGTCCCTTGTTTCTAGCATTCTTTGAAGCAAGGTCTAGTCTAAATATTAACAAAGAAAAGAGCAACAATTTTGGCATTAATTGCTGCGACCAGTCAAAATTGAATGCATGATCATCTTTGGTGGGCTGTGAGGTGAGTATTTGGCCTTCATCATACCTTGGCCTTCCTTACGTTCATAACTTAAGGAGTCTCTTTCAGGCGTTTTTTTTTTTTCTCTTTAGATGCCCTGTGCCAATCAACAAAAGCTTGGAAAAGATTATTATAGATTTCATGAGGAGGAAGTTGAAGAGGGGGGAGGATCTCATCAAGTCAATTTTGTGGTTCTCTCTAGACATTTGTTGTTTGGGGGTTTGGGTATAGATAGCCTTTGACTAATTAATGTGACCTTGTTGGCCAAATGGTTGTTGTTTCTTTAGGGAGCCTAGGGCTTTGTGGCACAAACTCACTGTGAGCAAGTACAACCCTCATTCTTTTGAGTCGGTATCTGGTAGTAGGCGGATGCGCTCAACCTTTGGAAAGATATTGCCGTGGTTTTCCCTTTCGTTTCTCAATTTCTTAAATGTTGACTGGGGAGGGCTCAGACACCTATTTTAGAGCTATTTTGGTTTGCTGCCTTCAGAAGGGATTTTGTCCTCTTCGGCCGTCACCTTTGAGTTTGTTGTTGGAAGCTAACCCTTTGTTCCTACTTAGGAGGGATATCCTTGTTCTTCAGGGTAGGAGTGTTTCTCATCTTTTGCCCCCTTCTCCTTCCTCGGGCTTCTCTTCTAGTTCTCTTTTTCTTATTCATTCTCTCTCCTTCGATCATCCCTTCATTTTCTTTTCTCTGGAAGATTAAGTTCTTCAAGAAGGTTAAGTTCTTTGCCTGACAAGTCTTGCATGGAAGAGCGAACACTTTAGACCATGTGCAAAGACATTTTCCCTTCTTTTTGGGATTATAGTAGTGCTCCCATCACAAAGGTGCATTAGAGAGTCTTGACCATATCCTTTTGGGTTGCAAGGTTTCAGAATGCGTTTGGAGTCTCATTAGTTTGGAGAAGTAGGGATTGTATGGTTTGGATGGCAGACGTTTTGTTTTCTCCCCAAAGGATACTTTTCTTTGGCATGCCTGCTTCATTCTGTAGGGGTTTTGGATTGAGAGGATTGTAAGGCTTTTTAGAGGTTCTGATAGACCTTCAGGGGAGTTATTGGAGGTTGTTTGGTCCAATACCTTGCTTTGGGCCATGATGAGTAAGGTTTTTTGTAATTATCATCTAGGTCTTATCATTTATTGTACTTTTTTTATGGGTTGTTATTTTTATGACCTTATTCATTCTTTCATTTTTCTCAATAAAAACTCGGTTTCTTATAAAACAAAATATTTGGCCCTTTCACAAAGGGTGAGGTATAGCTGCCAGTGGGAGATGGGGCGGCTGCTGGCTAGAGAGTGAGAGTGAATTGTGGATTGCTAACAGAATGGACTTCCTACTTCGAAATTCAAACTTATTATTACAAGTCAACTGTGCAGAACCTTTTGTAACCAGTGGACTCTGTGCCATGATTTAGAAATTTTGCAAGTTCTCTTCTCATCTGCAGTTTTTTTCCTCCAATATTCACACTTGGTGAATTTTGTAATGCTCAAATTTATATTTCAGTGCAATTCAGCTTACTGAAGTGTATGCACCATTGTTTTTAGCCATTTCTGATTCTTCTTTGCAGTCTCTATTGCGCCTTCCCAGTTTGTTTTGTGTCTGTTGTCTTATAATGAGATGGAAGTTGTTGATAGCTTTTGTAGTCGTACATCTGGATAATATTTCTTGAACAATTCATTCTAGAAGATCTTGTTTCTTATGGAATATTGTGATTTCACTCTGAAATCTATACCAGACTACTACTATTTATAGGTTTTAGCGCCCTTTCTTTGTGAGAACAGGAGTTCCAAGAGGGGTTTGTTTGTTTGTGAAGCAGTTTCATTTTTGGAATTTGAGGATTGGCATTAGAAGGTTAAGTTACATTGTTTCTTTCAAGATTGGGGTACTGCATTGCTGCTTTCTCAGATTTTGCTTTGTTAATGAAGACCCTGTGAAGTAGTTAGGGAATGGAAATTGGTCTTAGCAATGAGAAGGCTGGTCAAATTTTCTGCCAATCTTATTCTTCAAGATACAGTTCTTGTTAAGAAATTTAACTTTTAAAATTTACTTGCCAATACTTTTTTAATTTCAAGTTGTTCAATCGTTCTTAAATGTGCACATAATGTAATCACCTATTGAACTTTATGCAAAATTTCATGCTCATTCTCACATCTACTTTTTGTTGTTTCTTGGTATCACATCACGTCCCATCTAATCTCTTTTTTTGAGATATCTAAGATGGCACTAAGAATTGATTTTGTTTTGATTGGAACTCAGATATCAGGGGATGTTCCTGCAGTTTTGAAGGCTCTTGAGGAGATAGGCAATCAGCTAAGGTCCTATATTGAACAATGTTTGAGAGTTTATTTGATTCACACGCAGTTCTGAAACTTGTACATAAACTACTCATTTTGTGGAGTACAAGATATAATTTCAGAAGATGACTCTTGAAATCAGTCAAATCTTGGCATCCTTTTTTTCTTTCTAATGCTGTATTGATTTGGGGCTGAATTCAATTTCAGGGTAAATCCACCTCGGCAAGTCATTTCTGTTAGCCCAACATATAATTACAATGCAATGCACCCGCCACAGTCATATATTGATCCAACCTCAGGTTATTCAGTGGTTTTCTGTATCAAATAAATCATTTCTGGTTCTGTCTTTTGTGTCTGAAGTTTTAATATTTTTTCTTCTAACCACATCATCTTTAGGAAAACCAATCTTGCAGTTAATTATGTAACCTTCGAGATGTTGATATCGGAGACGTTGGTGGGTGGGTTGATCGGTATTGGTGGCTTCAACATATCAAGAATCAGAAATGAATCTGGGGCTACTATCAAGGTCAGAAAACCAAGCAATTTCATTTCACTATGAAAGATCCTGAAATTTAATTCCTATCTATATCCTTACATTATTCTTTACAGGTTTGTGGTGGAAGAGGTGAACAAAATTACAGGCAAATACAATTTGGTGGAAGTGCTGAACAGGCATGACTTTATCTCTTATTTTAAGTTTCATGAACTGACGCTAATTCGTAAATATGCAATTAAACTTGAGTTTCGATAATCATATATTACAGGCATAACTGTTTGGGTTTTATTTCTCTGATTTTTGAAAAGTAAACTGGGGCTGTTGAAATATTTGAAAGCTGAAAAAGATATTGTCAAGCACGCTTATATTTCTTCTTCACACGCAATAAATTGCAAGTAAAAAGAAGACATTTGATAATCATAAAAAATAAAAAATAAAAAGATTCTACCAATAAGTTGTAATGGCAAAATGGTTACCACAAGCGTATTCATTAAAAATTTAAGATCTAAAAATTGAGTTTTGATAATGATGTATATTTGATCGTGATTACCTAAACACACTTTTTCTAATGGGTGTGTGGATGTATTCTTAGTTGAATGTTCATACGGAATAAATAGTTGTTATAATAAATAAATGAATAATTGAATGACTAACAGTTAACACTGATAGTGTATCGGTTTTTGTGCTCCTTTATGTTTCCTTATGTTGTGTTTGCTTATTGTTCGTTTTGAATGCATTGACCTTTAAGTGACTGATGAAAGATACGAACTGATATAAGAGCAGTATAATTTACCATCTTTTTCTGTTGAGCGTTAAACAATGGTTATCTATATATGTATTTCTTTTATTTTCTTTTGTTTTCTGGTTAAGGGTCTTCTTTTTGAATTTTTATGTGGATGGGTTATTAGGTAGCACTGGCAAAGCAAAGGGTTGATGAATATATTTATTCTCAGTTGATACGACAAGCTGGTGTTCAACAGACAGCGTAGGTTTTCCTTCTTAACTCTTCATTCTCTCTCTCCCCCCCGTGTGAAAAAAACTCTCCTGTGGTGAAGCCGTACTCCATGGTCTAGGTTCTTATCCCCAGAAAGGAAACAAAATTAAAATAGAAATTTCATAATCAAACTACCATGGTAGCAGAAAATTCAAAACAACTTCGAGACAAGAATGACCAATGCTGAACTGAATGGTAAGCTTTGTTAAGTCATACGACATTTAATATTTTTGGCTTCAATCAGAACATGCGGGGAATTTAGGATGATTTTTGACAACGTGAAAGGTGCTTTTATCCGTTCGGATTCACTCTTTGAGGGAATAGAAACAACTTAGTGATTGAGCTATTATGCATTTTTTTTTTTTCATACCCCATGATTATTGTGCTTGGTTTCACTTTGTTCCGTATGGTTTTAAATGTTTCAATTCAATACCTATGATTTGGTTCAATCTCTTCAGCCATCTATATTGTCCGTTTTCCAAAGAAAGCGTGGGATTGAATTAAATTAAATGATGATGATATAAGAAAAACTATTTATTGGGTAACAAAAAGAAAAGTCGTCCTGGTTGTTAGTTAGCTCATTTGATGCAATGTTGTTCAGTCTGCAGATGTGGTGAATCTGAAACAGAAAGAGTCGTTAGTTGTAATGGCAACAGCTGCTGGGGAGCTCACAAGGACAGCCCCTACAAACTTCAATCCATTAATGAAGTGCTGCAAGATTTTGGAATAATGGCTTCCTTTCTTTTTTCTTCTTTTTTTGAATGTGACATATTGTAATTGTGCCAAATAGTTTACTGAATATTTTCTATATTAACAACGACTTAAGGGTTTCCGTAGCTATCAAAAAAGGCTGTTAGGGAAAAATTTGGGTTTGAGCTCTGGGTCTTCAACAAACAAAAGTTGTGATTTTCTGGTGGGCATCTTATTTCTTTTACCCCACAAATGTAACTTTTTGGATGACTCATTTCTCTATACCCTAAACAAGAAGGGAATTTTAAATTTTAATCAGTGAAATTTAACACTTTTATCAACAAAATTGTTGTGCAGGATCATTGTTGAAAGCCGAAGTGGCTGGAAACTCATTTGTTGGGGATTTTGACACATTTATTAATAGATGTTCTCTTAAACTGATTGCTCAACTTTTAAAAATATTTAATAGAGTTTAATTTTGTGTCTATAAATAGGAATTTAAAATTGTTGAAAAAATTCTATAATTTAAATCAGTATATTTGTCAATTTAAAAATATTCAAAAAATTAAGAACCAAATGAACACAAAAAAAAAAATTATAATTTAGTGTTTATTTATTTTTTTTTCACTTAAAATTATTTAAGTTATTAAAGTTTTTTATTAATTTTACCAAATAAGTGCTCTAACCAACTGAGCTTTATAAATTTAGTATTTATTATAGTTTAGTGAGTTTATGATTCTAGGAGTGTTCAAAAAGCAAGTTGTCTTTAAAATTAAACTTAATCTAAGTCATACAATTTGGTTTGAATAATTAAACTTTTTAATAGGTTAAGTTGATTTATTGATTTTTTTTTAAATTAGTTTAGGTTGAATCGATTAATTTGTATTTTATTTTTTAAATTTTATAATCTTTTTTTTCAGTTATTTCCAATGTAATGTAATTTTTAAAAGTATATATTATGTCAGAATTCAATATTTGAAAATAAATAAATAAATATTTATATTTATTTATCTTAATTACTCGAAACTACCTAACTCAAATATTTTACAGTTGAATTGAGTTGGGATTCAATTCATTATTTATAAAGGTTGCTTGAGTTGCTAACCCAATGTGATTCTCACGCCCAAATTATCTGACTCTCATGTCCAATAATCAAGCAACTCTGATTCTTTTGTTCAAATATTTTATAGTTGGGTTGAGCTGAGTTAAGTTCATAGGGACCCTAATGACTTGAGATCCAGATTGTTACATACTTAATGACCCTAACAACGCTGTTTGGTTAGAGTTCTTATGAGGTTTTGTACAAACATATACAGACCTCGAAAGTATGATATATATAACCTCCACAATAGTATGATATTTATTACTTTGAGCATTAGCTCTCATGGCTTTGCTATTGGTTTTCTCACCCTCCAATGGAGATAGTATTCCTCACTTATAAAATCATGATTTTCCCCTCGAACAAAGTACGAGCCTCTCATGAGGCCTACGAAGCCCTCAAACAACCTACTCTTAATCGAGGCTCGACTCTTTCTCTAAAGCCCTTGAATAAAGTACACCATTTGTTCGACACTTAAGTTACTTTTGGCTACAACTTCGAGACTCACAATTTATTTGTTCGACACTAGAGGATTCTATTGACGATACCATGTTAGGAATTACGAACCTCTATAATAGTATAAATTGTCCCATTTTAGCATAAACTCTCGTAACATTGCTTTTGGTTTTTCCAAAATGTTTCACTTTTCAATAAAGATAGTATTCCTTACTTATAATCCACGACTTCTCCTTAGTCAGCCAATGTAGGGCTTCTCTACTAACAATCCTCAATTGTAATGGCCATGTGTTTGAGTAACAAATTCAAACATTTGTAATTTTTAAAAAATCGTTAAACTACAAATTTAGTCTCTAAACTTTTAAATTTTCAAAATTTAAAATTGACCCTTCAAATTTAATTAGAGATGAGGTTTAAATATTATTAAAAATTATAGTTTTGTATAAAATATATGAATATTTAAAAACTTTAATGGAAAAAAAAGAGAGAGAATTTTATGAACGGAACCGTTGCAATGTGTTTGAATAATTGAATTGTTGTGTTTATGGGAAGCAATAACTTTACCTTGTCTTCAAGTCTTCCTTTCTTCATCAACATTTTCTCTCAAACCTCAAAATCCCAATTCCACAGCTCTCCAACAATCCTCATCAATGGCGTCTTCAGCTTCTAGCCCGTTCACGAAGCTCCATTTCCCCCATTCTCCACTTCCACAACCACCAGCCACTCACCATTCCAACTCCTGCGCACAGTTTCTCTGTAAATCCCTCTTCTTCTGCTTTTTTCTCCTCCTCCTCCCTCTCTTCCCTTCCGAAGCTCCAGATTTCGTCGATCAGACTTTGTTCACCAAATTCTGGGAGCTTTTTCACCTCATGCTCGTCGGCATTGCTGTTTCCTATGGTCTCTTCAGTACAAGGAACAACCAGATGAATGTAGACGAACCTCGCTACTCCAGTTTTGAGAATCCGCAGTCTTATTTGTCTAAGATGCTTTACGTCGCTTCAATTTTTGATGATGTTGACGATTTTAGTGTTTCTGATGAAAGGAAATTGAGTGAAGTTCTGTACATTCAGCCGAATCTTGGATCTGCGAGTGATTTGAATGCGCAATCTCGCCAGCAGGAAAAACTCCGTTATTCAATACCGAAAAAAAGGTACGAAAATTCTTATGAATTTGCTGATACTGATAATGTCGCTCATGCTTGTAAATCGAGATATACTCGTGGTGGATCTGTGGTGGTTGTGCCTGAAACAAATCGTAGTTCATCAGGAGGCATTGTAAATTATAAACCTCTAGGTTTGCCTGTTAGGAGTCTGAAATCGAGTCTTACTGAATCCGATGATGTCGAATTCGATTGTGGTGATGAATCTTGTTTGAGTTCTAAAAGTTCACCCAAAAGCTCTGAGAATAATTGTGAAGGAAATAGTGAATTTGGTGATAATTGTTGTGTGAATTTGGAGGAGAAGTTTGATGAGACTGCAATTGCATCAATGTCCTCATTTCAATTGCGTGAGAAATTTGGAAAGAAGGTGATTAGAGAGAGAGGATTTGGGAATGCCGTTCTTCGCCCTTCCCATTTTAGACCTCCCTCCATTGATGAAACTCAATTTGAATCACTGAAAAAATCAGGATCTCTTCATTCTAATCTATCTCAGTCATCACAAACTAGTTCCCTCTCTTCTTCATTGTCATCGACAACGAGAAAGCACCATAAAATGTCGTCACTCAGTAACATTTCTTACAAGTCGTTGCATTCTCGACAATACAGTATGAGTTCTCTGTCTGAAAACAGTAGAGGGAGCTCTGAAGACCCTCTGATTGAACAAGAAAACTCATCCGAGTGCAATGAATCCGTGGTGAGTTCGCCACGTTCGGACATGAATTTCAGAAGTATTCCGAAAGCTTTATCCCAAGGAAAATCAATTCGAAGAATTCAAGCAAATGCAGCTGCCATAGAGGATATAAAAGCTCAAGAGATGCATAGAAAGCAAGTTAAACATGATGACATTATAGGGAATAAGTTTGAAGAAGGTGGAACGTCACCATATATAAGAGAAGATGGAACGGGACACGGATGGCCTGATGTTGCTAACCCGAATGCTAGTAATATGAGTCGTTTTCCGACGACGACGTTCTTGGGGATTAAGGAGCAGAAGGAAGAGACTGAGAGTCTGGTGGCAGATGATAGTAAAGATGACTCTGAGGGGGAGGATGAAAGTTTTTTTGCAAGTTCAGATGAAGAAGCTGCTTCAAGTATGGCCGGAGATTCGGAGTCGGGGGCTTTCGAGGTCGACAAGAAGGCGGGCGAGTTCATAGCCAAGTTCAGGGAGCAAATACAGCTTCAGAGGATGGCTTCAGTTGAAAAAAGATTGAGAGGAGGAGGAGGATGGGGGTCGTTCAGCAGCACAAGCAGCAGCTATTTCAGTTGATTGGCTAAGCCTTCAATCTTAAAAAGGTCTCATTCTAAGCCATTTATATTTGTAATTTGGTGTCTAAGATATAATCATTTTTTAATATCTTGAAAGTTTCAATAATCACTACGTACCTAATATTCATCAGGTATGTTTAGTTTGAATGATTCTAAACATACCATCTAAACTACCTAGAATTACAAAAAAAAATTAGTTATTGACTAAAGAAAAAGGTAAAAACACTTAGTCCTAGGGATAAGAATCACTCCAGCCGAAATAAAATTCAGATTACCTTATTGATCAAATATCTCAGAGCAAGAATATTTGATTGAGATCCGAATCACTCGACAAGCAAGATCGATCATGTCAAGCTTGAATAACTCTAAACATGTAATCTAAGCGGTATAGAATTACATGTAAACTTAGTCATTGGCTAAAGGAAAGCACAAATGCTCTTTTTATTACTTAGTCTCTTCTACAAAAATAACATACATGGTTTTATATATCCTCACCCAAAATTTGTAACCATCAAGAATAAATGAAACTTGATTCTTTTTTGTCTTAAATGGTAACATTTTGTGATAATTTGAACAACATTTTCTTTACATCTTTCTTGAAATTTATATAGCAAGATTGATGTCTTGGTTTATATCAGTATATGTTGAGTCTTTTAAGATATTTTTGTGGTACAATATGATGTGAGAAGACATTTGAACTTCTAACCACAAAGGAATAAAGTAGATGTCCTAACCATGAAACTATGCTCGTATTTGAAAACTTGTAGGATAGAGTGTATATATATTACAATACTCAACCTATAGTCCGTAAAATAATATTAAGCCTTTAAAACGGTCGTGTTTGATAGTGATCTTAAGATGGTTAAAATAATTTTGAACATAAGTTATATCATTAAAAAATCAACTTTTATAGTGACGTCGGTGATCACATACAACAATGGTGGTAACCTCAATGAGAAGCGGGTTTTGATTTTTTTTCCCTTCATTTATTTTTTTTATTATTTTTTTTTTATTTTATTTTTTGCCACTCACGCACAAATCTTAGTTTGTTTCTTACTTAATCAAGGGCGTATAAGAGGGAGGAGCTTAAATAATGTTCCCTCATTGAGCATCTTGAATCAATGATCCAGTTATTTTCATGATCGGTGGGCTCTCTCATCATTGTCAAGAATACTAGCTCGTCTTCTTCAAAGTCACATAGTACTTTTGCATCCCACTCATCATCTATCTCATTTTTTGGAGATTGTTGGTACATTGCTTTCGATAGACTTTTTCTTAGAATTGTGGTGCTTCTTTCTACATTAGTAGCAAATACCTTCAAATCTATTTTCTTGACAATTCTTGTTGTCGACTTTTTCTTTTGTCAATATTTTCAACTTATTGCTGCTTCAACTTTCACTTGTGTAAAGCACTTCTTCATTCTTCAACGTGATGTCTCTCATTGGCTTAGTGATGACTTTTTGGTTGGCTAGCAAATCCTCAAACTTACAAGTGATGGTTGAGCAGACTATTCTAGCAATAATGAAACTTCTATATTATGGTTGAGCAGACTATTCTAGCGATAATGAAACTTTTATATTATGGTTGCAATCTGTGGATGATGATTCTCTTCATTCGAGCTTCTTTAATAATGGATTATGGATCTGGTTTAGTAATCTCTCTTTAAATCGACTTGAATTTGTAGAAGTATTGAGCAATTGTCATGTCATGTGAGATTGATAACAACTCATTCTCCATAAATTGTAGTCTCATATCGTTCTTTGAGAAAAGCGCCACAAACATGTCTCATGCTTCTTTTGGCATCATATCATCTCGAATGTGTTCCAACATCTCTTCTTCAACTGTAGTCTTATCTGCTTTGATTCTCCATTTGCGTAAGACACTATTAGCATCCTCCTTTAGAGAAGTAAATTCGCTTCGGCCAACAACCTCCTAAAGGTCTTGTCCTTATAGATAGGACATCATGCATGTTGCCTACATGTTATAATTGTTGCTACTAAGTTTCTTGGTTTCTTCGTTGACTTGGAGATCACCCATCATGTTGGCAGTACCTCCATAATACGAAACAAGCTAGTTTTTTACATAAAACTTGTAGAGTCAGACTACCCATGACATGAAGAAACTCACTCACTAATAATCTCAGGAAAGATTAGTTAGAACTGCAACCATAAAGCATACTAAGAGTTTCAAGAGATTAGACAATCTACTACAACTTTGCTCTGATATCAAATTATTGAACACAACTCTTTTGTGGGAAACACTCACTTTTTATCAAAACCAAACAAGAAAATATTACGAGACATTATGTAGAAGCTACTACACCTTACTTCACTAGGGATAAAAAAAATTGGCTGGTATTTATAGTAGAGGCTAAACAATATAGACCACACATTACTAGTGATGATCTTCTAACAACGTGTAGGGTAGTTAATCCCATAGCGGTTCAATTAACTTGGGTAAAAAAAACCTTCCCGTCAAGGTTAGACGTGCATACACAAAGAGTTAAATATTATAAATCAATCAAAGCGGGTGACTCGCTAATGACCTACTTTGGATTAAGATCGTCTAGCTCGACCCTAACTGATACATAGACTCTGGACATTCAACCATAGATTTTAAAAAACCATAGCAAATTAACATATAGCCAAAATCAAAACCTAGGTTCTAGTAACATTGGTTGCTAATTTAAGCACATCATAAAATCATTTTACAACTTACTATTCAATTTATGCACAAGCATAGGTCTCAGTCTACATATCAATCAAAGGCTTATATATCTAACCCTAACCAAAACACCCTAAATCAATTTAATCTATGAAAGTCGAAATAAAAGGTATTGAGGTATATTGACCTTGAAAATTGAATTGAAACAAAGAAAAAATGATCAAACAAACCAATTCAACTAAATTAGATCAAATAGTTCTAATTGAATCAAATCGTCCAGCCTAACTGAGCTAGAACATTGAGTCCAGAAAACTCCACCCTATTGCTACCCAAATATGTTCCCAAGTTCTTCAGGGTTGCACACAGATCCTCCCTCATACGACTCCCAAACGACAATAACATTAATAGTTGAGACCAACAACCTATAATGACAATCACATCAAGAGGTTCCTCATAAAATTGGTGTTGCAGTGAGGATCGAAGAGTTTGAGAAAAATAAAAGAGGTCAAGTCCTAACTCTATTCGTGTACCAAATCGAACGAAAAACGAGAAGGATTATTTACAGTCTGACAATAACAGTGCATTCAGGAATAACTAACGGAAGTGAACAAATGATAAACAAAAATGAAGAAACAAAATCAGGGGCAACAACAAAGAGGATTGCAGCACGTGAGAAAAAGATAATTTGGAGTTGCGTGCTCATTTGAGAGAGAACCCAACCTCAAAATCAGCTTTTATAGCTAAGGTACGTGAACGACTAAGGTTTCTTCGTTGAAATTATTAGTTAATAATCTATTAATTAAAATTAATTTATTTACAGAAATTTCAATAATTACAATTAACTATTCAACTAAAATTGCACTACAACTGAATTCTCTTTATTATCGTAAAATCTATATAATAATTTTATTAAAGAAATAATAAGAGAATCTAATACACAAGCCTTTTATTTTTATAAATTTATAATTTCTAGACATCTTATTCTAGTACTACTCGTATTCATGGTCATCTACATTACTTTAATGTCAAACCTCTCAAATGATTCATTTAACTACTACGCTACGCTACTTCGAGTATTACACTATGGTACAGGGGGTACACATCAATGTACGGTAAGACATAGGACCACAACATTTATGAACAAAAATCGAGTTTCCTACCCTGGAACCGGAAAATAAATCTCAGAACCTTCCAAACTCGGGGTGGCATGATACTGCCCATAAAATGCATAAAAGATGACTGTAATGACACTGAGCACCACAAATCTAACCCAGGCTTCTTGGTGTAACTGAAAGAACAGAAGGGTTGAAAAAGCTCATGAACTGAACTACAATCAATAACTTAAGAAACTAAAGGATGATTTAAACGATCAAGCATGGTCGGTGGGGGGGGG
>NW_019272042.1:3504139-3514556 GCF_002738345.1 Cucurbita maxima
GGGGGGGGGGATGGGCTTGTATTGTACCTGAGCAGATAGGAACGTGTTGAAGAATATGCAAAGGACCGGCAAAAAGGTAACTCCCGGGCAAGGAAATCCTAGCACATCTCCATAGATCTGAGTAGAAGGATGTTGAACAAGAGTTAAGAACAAAGAAAACGAAACCAGATTATTTCTACAAATTCTCAAACCAAACCATAGATCCTGGCACACTTCGATCAACTGGAAGAATGGTTCCTTCAATTTCAATCAAGTATACACAATTTCCCACCTTGCTATATTCAAATAGGATTCAATTGATCGAAGTTTCATTATTATTATTATTATTATTTTTTGTAACATCAATTTTTTTCCCTTTCCATCTTATTTTTGTTAGGAACCTCGACTTTCCACAATGGTATGATATTTGCCCATTTTGAGCATAAACTCTCCATTTTGAGAGTAAACTCTTGTGGCTTTACTTTTGGTTTCCCCAAAATACCTCATACCAATCGAGATGTATCATTTACTTATAAACCCATGATAAACCTCTTAATTAGGGGATGTGGGATTCATCTCCCAACAATCCTCAATAATTTTTCAATCTTATCTCAAGTCTCTCTTTTAAGAATTTGCATAATTCTCCATGCATACAAGAAAACTGAATACTCTTTGAGAGAAAATGTGAAAAATAAAATAGTTGAAGGGAAACTAAACTCACATGGCGATGATGAAGAGCAATCGATGCAAGTAATGCAAAAACAGCAGGTACAATAGAAACCCATAGTGAACCGAATCGCTAAAACAATCCAGCACCAAAACCACCGCAAGCAACTACCATAATACAGATGACACCTTCACGCCAAGTTGATGAAGATGCCGGACTGGCTGTCTTATCCTTCCACCGAAGGGTGACAACACCAGCCGCGACAACAGAGTAGCCGGTCTGAACCAAGCAACAACAAGTAGAGGTTAAGTTGCATAATAGGTTAATTAATAAAGCAAATCTAGGATCAAAGATTAGCTAACATACCAAGGTGCCAACTGAAAGAATACGAGAGAGTGAGTGCACGTTAAATAGTCCAGCCAATAAGCCAGCTACAAAACTAACCCAGAGTTGCGAAGTGATAGGAGTGTGGTATTTGGGGTGCAGTTAGGAAAAAATAGAAGGCAGCAAACCATCTCTCCCAAGCCCAAGATACATACGTGACTGTTTCACACGTCTCATCAATGACAATGGCATAACATAAAAAAATGTTGAAGTATTATTAACACATTCAATAGTTATCGGAATCTGAAATAAATTACCTGAACATAAAGACCAACAAGAAGGGTCGTTGTAAGTCCAGCAATAGCACCAATACTTATCATTAAAGAAACAAAATTCAAGCCTTTGGATGTAAAAGCCTCGGCCAGGGGAGCATCTTCCCCAAGAAGATAATAAGGAACCATTCCAGTTATCACCAAACAGACACCAATATATAGAGCAATGCAAATTAGAAGACTTCCGATTATGCCAATTGGTAAATCCCTCTGAACAAAACAATATGAAAAAGGGAAAGTTAATTGATTTAAGACTTCCAAAGGGTATACTGCTATTTGAACTTGCAAAATCCATTGAATCGTGGTAGTCAAACCATAAAGGGAAGTGTTTAGTTTAGTGTACCCTCGGACTTTTAGATTCTTCGGCTGAATTTGCAACTGCATCAAAGCCTATATATGCGAAGAATACTACAGTAGCTCCAGTTAACACTGCATGAAAACCATTTGGAGTAAAAGGAGACCAATTTGAAACATCAACCTCAAAAGCACCAACGAAGATGACACACACAACAATGATGACCTGCAGACAAGTTCCAAACTTCCAATGTTCATTACCTATCCTTCATATCTGATATTAGCACAATTCAAACGAAAAATTAAAAGCAGACTTGGGTAGGAAAGGTTTTTGCATAAATATTTTCATTAGATGTCAATCGATTGTGAAAATAAGTAATAAGGGAGATTTCCATCTATAATTAGTTGTCTTTCCTTTCTCCCTAAATGTTTGCTTGGATTTGCTTTTATAAGAAGCATTGAGTATAGAAATTGTGAAAGAATGAGCGTCGTGATTCTTCCAGCCTTGTACTCTTACAATCTTCATCAAACAAGTGTACCCAAATCTAGGCCTTTTCCACCTCCTTCTTAACCTATCAGCCAAACTAATTTGCAAGACCACTTGCTTTTTTTTTTTTTTTTTTTCCAATATTGAATCCCACTCTGTACAAATGGCTGTATTGTAGCTAATATGACCTCCCCCAAAGATAACTAATTACATCTATTCATAACCAATCACCTCTAACTAATTATCATTCTACCCTTACGAATATCATACTAATATTCCCAATAAACTCGAGAAACATGCTGAAATATTAATGGGAAAAAAAAAAGTAAGTTGGAAGCACAACCACTCTATACCTGCTTTTGCTATCGAAGTTGAAACAAGATCATTTATCAAAGAGCATATTATCACTTTTTGAACATTCTGAAATCCAAGTCTCGTATTTCTAATGCTCAAACAGGTAGGCACTTAAGGCACCTTATTGCCTATCTAATATCTCGGATAAACGGTTCTGTATTTCAACTCTATTCAATTTGTCCAAAATCTGCCTACTCAGAAGATCATAAGATTCCTAGAATTCTACCTTGAAAAATAATGCCTTCTTAATCTGCTAATCTACTAGAGCCGTGTTATAGAATAGAACTCGACTTATGCTAACAAAGGCCCCTTGATTCAAGGAAATGGAGCTAGGAAGTATCCTTTCATTCTTTCATTCTTACTTCCCCAGCTAAGTACCAACAAAACAATTAATGCATCCGTGGGGGGTGGAGGGGGATAAGGTCATGTATAGGGGATGGCGTTGCATTCAATCATATCTATTGACGGCATTGTGTCTGAACTCCCATAGGAAGAGTTTAACTTTCTTTGGATAAATCAGTCCCCATCACCTCTTATAGGGTGTGTACAATTGCTGTCCTGTTGTCAAAGTCACCAATTAGAGACTTGGTAGGGAAAGAACTGATGGTATTCAACTTCCAAGCCCATTGGTCCATGGAATCAGTTAAGCATCAGCATGTTCCAAGCCCATTGGTCCCTGGAATCAGCTTAAGTGTCAGCATGTCCATGATGTTTATCCATTCCTCCAATTTGTCATCAGAGATTTCTTCTCAAATTCAAATTCCATCCGTCATACTCAAAAGGACAATATTTGAGGCTTGCTAATAACGGAAGCCCAAGGTAAACATTCGGCCTCTGTCCATGTCTACAATCAAATTTTCTTGCAACAAGCTAAACCTCTTCATGATCAGTAATAATCTCCAAGAACTCCGACTTTTATTATTAATCCCCAACATTCAAACTTGAGGATAATCTTAGAAAGTTAGTGGCTAAACCAATCAACCTAAGACTCTTGGTTTTTCGTGCTCAAATCCTTTTTGGGAGGAGGCAAATAAAAGCCTGTCATTGTGGCATCCACCATATCTCTCTTAAAGAAATCATTAAACACCCAAATCAAATTATCTTTAATCAAATCTCAACTATTTTAAAAGAACGTCATTAAAAGGTTATCAAGGCCAGGAGCATTGTCCCGGCACAATTAAACGCATCTCTTATTTTCTCTGGAAGTAAAGGATTGTCCAAGAGATACAGGCTCTTCCCTATTCATGGAGTGTTAGACCAAACCTTCCACAAAAAAGGCAGGAGCGGTGAGCAGGGCAAACAAGGCAGAGAAGACCTTCAGATCTTTCCCCTATTGCTCTATGTTCTAACACCAGGCTTTCAAATCTTATGATCAAGATACTTGAATTTCCAGGTATTATTTTTTCTTCTTTTTTCTCCTTGGGAAAACTGAGCTTTTGTTGAGAAAAAAAAAATGTAGAAATGTAAAGAGGCCAACTAACAGGCCAACTAAAACCAAACAAAAAAAATAGTCTACAAACAAAAGCCTGAAAAAGGTTCTTAATAGGAACTGAAAAAATAGTGGCAATATTAGAATTTCCTTCTTCATCCATTTAGCCTTTGCTTTTAGCCTCCACCTCATCTCTTCTCTTAGAATTTTGAAGTCCCCTTATGGGTTTGATTATTTCCTTACCACCCCTCCTCATTTCCTAAAGATTCAAGCTCATCGAAGACTTTGATTTTCAAAATTATCCACCATTTCCAATTTTTGGGGTCCCTAAACACCTTCATGTTTCAATAATTCAGCTTGGGTGTAAGTCGTAAGTCCCTCCATGAATCTCAAGTCTTGTCACATTTCATCTGCATTCGTACTCCAACCAATCTCTAAAACAGGATTTGCAAGAGAATGTTGAAGCTGTTGTAAATTGTCATTAAGTTTTGATTTGATTTGGAGATCTTATGACAAGGTGGAGATTGTTGTAAATTGTCATAAGTTTTGATTTGATTTGGTTTTTGGATTATATTTGATTTGGTTATTTGAATTAGATTTGATTTGGTTATTTGAATTAGATTTGATTTGGTTATTTGAATTAGATTTGATTTGGTTATTTGAATTAGATTTAGTCACACCAGGGTTTAGTTATATATCGGGATTTGATATCAGAATTTGGTATCGGAATTTGGGAGAGCTTTCGGAGTCACATTGTATTTGTTGAGTGACATGTGTTCTGAGTCTTTGTAGTGTGATAGTGAGATATTCACTTGTAATGCTTTGGTTTATTAGTGATTGGTTCGTGGATGTAGGGGAACTTCTCTCCGAACCACGTAAATATCTTAGTGCCTCTTTGTGTAAAATCGTTCATTGGTGTTGTGAGTACCTTTGTTCCGCTTTCGGCGCACAACAAGTGGTATCAGAGCCAAGTTGTGGTATTTTGGGGTGTTGTGAAAGCTTGGGCCTCATCGACCATTAGACGTGCTCACAATCGTGTTTATTCTCTTGAAAATCAATTTTCAAGAATTGGGTTTTTGAGTTTCATTCAGATTAATTATTGCAAATGGCAGAACCATCACGACGTGGATCGAGAGTGTGGAGTTCCAATCTCGAAGTAGAAAAATTTGATGGAACCAATAATTTTGGTGTTTGGCGAGGCGAAGTTAGCGATTTATTGGTCATGCAAGACCTCGATGTCTCTCTCCAAGAGGAAATGCCTGAAGACATGACAGAAGCAGAATGGACGAAATTAAATCGGCAAGCCTGTGGAATTATTCGATCCTGTCTTGGCAAGGATCAGAAATATCCATTTATGAAGGTTACCATGGCGAAAGAATTATGGGACAAGCTTGAAGCGAAATATATGAAGAAGAGTGTGGAAAATAAACTCTATTTGAAGAAGAAACTCTTCCGTTTTGATTACAAGGAAGGCATCTCAATGGCTGAGCATTTGGATGATTTTAACAAAATCATCACTGATTTGTTTAATCTTGATGTTAAGATTGATGACGAGGACAAGGCGTTGTTGTTATTAAACTCCTTGCCGGAATCCTACGAGTTTGTAGTAACGACCCTACTACATGGAATCACTAATATTGATTTTGAAGATGTTTCAAATGCCTTAATAAACAATGAGATGCGAAAGAAGGAAAAGGAGACGTATCAAAGCTCTAGCTCAAATGTTCTCACTGCTCATGGAAGGACTTCCAATTGGAAAAAGAACGAATGTGGAGAGCCTCGACTAAAGTCGAGAGGTAGATCTGATAATTGGAGAAAACTTGATAAAAATGAGTGTGCATATTGTCGACAGAAAGGCCATTGGAAAAAAGATTGTTCGATCTTAAAAGAGAAGGGGTCGAAGTCCAATGTGGTTAGAGATGACGACACTGATACAGATGATGCCTTGACAATCTCCCTATCAGTCAGCCAAACCAGTGAATGGATTCTTGATTCTGGGTGCTCCTATCATATGTGTCCCAACAAAGAGATGTTTTTGGACTTCAAGGAGTTCAATGGTGGAGTTGTCTATATGGGAAATGATAGTACTTGTAAGATAATGGGAATCGGCTCAGTACAAATCAAGATGTTTGACGGGGTTATACGAAAACTCAAAGATGTGAGGTATGTCCCTGACTTGAAGAAAAATTTGATTTCACTTGGCGTTTTGGATGCGAGTGGTTATCGCATCATTTTGGAAGGAGGGAATTTGAAAGTAGCTCGTGGAGCTTTGGTGACAATTACAGGAACTAGAAGAGGTAGCATATACTACCTCAACGGAACCACAATAATTGGGCATGCTGCTGTGGCAAGTTTGAAAGAACAAGACATATCGAAATTATGGCACATGCGACTCGGGCATGCTGGTGAGAAGGCGCTTCAGACACTGGTGAACCAAGGAGTTCTTAAGGGTGCCACAACTGGAAGAATTGATTTCTGTGAACATTGTATATTTGGCAAACAAAAAAATGTGAAGTTTGGTACAGCTATACACCAAACAAAGGGCATTTTGGATTATGTTCACACTGATGTATGGGGTCCCACAAAGAATGTCTCATTGGGAGGAAAGAGGTGGTTCGTCACCTTTATTGATGACTACTCGAAGAGAGTTTGGATGTATCCCATGAGGCACAAAAACGAGGTTCTCCAAATCTTCCTAGAGTGGAAGAAAATGGTAGAGAATCAGACGGACAAGAAAATCAAAAGGCTGAGATCAGACAACGGGGGAGAATATACTTATGATCCATTCCTTAAAGTATGCCGAGATGAAGGGATCGTTCGACACTTCACTGTTCCTGGTAAGCCACAACAAAATGGAGTTGCTGAGAGAATGAACCAGACATTAATAGAGAAGGTTCGATGCATATTGTCTCAAGCAGGATTGAGTAAGACATTTTGGGCTGAGGCTCTCAGTTATGCAGTTCACTTGGTGAATCGTTTACCTGTTTCTGGAAACGGTGGGAGAACTCCGCTTGAGGTATGGTCAGGTAGTCCTGTTAGTGATTATGATAAATTACATGTGTTTGGGTGTCCTGCTTATTATCATGTGACAGACTCAAAGCTGGATCCTAGAGCAAAAAAAAGCCAAGTTTATGGGCTTTAGCAAAGGTGTGAAGGGCTATAGGTTATGGTGTCCAGAAACAAGTAAGATTGTTAATAGTCGAGATGTGACATTCGATGAGTCTGGAATGTTTTTGCAGAAAATTGAAAATAATGACGAGGCATTGAAGCAGGTGGAGAAGGTGGTGTTCTCTCCTGATGTGGTTGCTCCTACTGAAGAACCTATTGACCAGGTAAATAATAACTTTGATGTCTTAGAACAGAAAGAGCAAAGTCTGGAGAAGCAAAGCCTTGTAAATGAAAGAGTGGAGGAACCTGAATCTATCGCCAAGAATAGACCACGAAGGGTAATTCGAAAACCTGCAAGGTTTGATGATACGATAGCATATGCTTTCTCTATAATTGATGGAGTTCCCAACTTACGTATTGAGGCTTGAGGTGGTAGCAACCAACTCAGTTATCAACTTGGAGATCTTATGACAAGGTGGAGATTGTTGTAAATTGTCATTAAGTTTTGATTTGATTTGGAGATCTTATGACAAGGTGGAGATTGTTGTAAATTGTCATAAGTTTTGATTTGATTTGGTTTTTGGATTATATTTGATTTGGTTATTTGAATTAGATTTGATTTGGTTATTTGAATTAGATTTAGTCACACCAGGGTTTAGTTATATATCGGGATTTGATATCAGAATTTGGTATCGGAATTTGGGAGAGCTTTCGGAGTCACATTGTATTTGTTGAGTGACATGTGTTCTGAGTCTTTGTAGTGTGATAGTGAGATATTCACTTGTAATGCTTTGGTTTATTAGTGATTGGTTCGTGGATGTAGGGGAACTTCTCTCCGAACCACGTAAATATCTTAGTGCCTCTTTGTGTAAAATCGTTCATTGGTGTTGTGAGTACCTTTGTTCCGCTTTCGGCGCACAACAGAAGCCACATATTTTTAACTTAAAAGGGATGGGTCCCCAAGTGACATCTCCAAAGCAAAAACTTATGGGCCAATAATCGAAGGTGGTTCTCAAACATACATGCTAACAATCTAACATTTCCAAAATGGCCCACCCAGCCTTTTGAAACCAAAATGAAACTGGAAAACCTGTTAACCTACAACAAACAATCACAAATCCACATATTAGAACAAGTAAATCTAGCCATGTCTAGAGGGAGACCGAAAATATTGAAGTTGACAATTGACTATAAAACTATAAAAAGCTCTCACTGATCTAATCATGGTATCTTTTAAAAAATCTTTCTATGCCACAAACCTAACCATACTAAAGTCCCTAGCTAAGTACCAACAAGACAAGACCTGCAAGGACCACTAAGTTGTCAAGTTGTAATTAGCTTCATTTCTCTTTTCCTTAATTTTTTCTTCTCTGTAACAAGTACTGCATACGTTGTGAAAGAATGAGATACTATCATATTCCACTAAATAAATAGGTTGAATAGAAGAATACCTTTAATGACGACATGATGGAGTTTATAGTACAAAACTCTCCAACACCCCAACACAGAATAAAGGTCAATAGAGCTACAAAAGCTGGAGCCAGTAGATTAACAGAAACAACTCCTCCAAAGAGCTCTTGCCCATTTCCAAACCAATTTGAAATGCTATCTTTAAAAATGGGAAAGATCTCAAGAAACGAAACTGTATAACCTGCTGAGCTCCGCGCTATACTAGCAATGCCAATATGGTAGTCAAGCATCAATTGTGCGAAAACAAGAAAAGCAGTGAGTTCATTGAATGCTGTATATGCATACAGATATGCACCGCCCACAACAGGGGGAAAGCGTGTGGCTAGCTCAGCATAGCAGAGTGCATTTAAGATACATGATACTCCAGCTAGTATGAAACTAATGGTGACTCCTGCATCAAAATAAAATGCTTGTAAAATTTTCTCATACAACATAAAGAAGTTTACAAGACGAACATTCCAGAAACGTTCCTTCAGAGTGTAAGAAATTACAACCAGATCTATACCCTATCAATATCACGATCAAACGACAAAACATGATATGAGGTCCACATCCACACATCCACACATCCACTTATGATAAATGAAATGTTAGTTGAATAAACTGCAACATCCATTTAAAATTCGACAAAAAAATTCAGAAACTCTGAGAATTCGAAATTGTGTTACATGATTTAACATCAGAAAACAACAAATCCAAAATTGCAAAGCCATATATACAACATGTAAAGACAACTCACTAAACACCTGGCTGCTGCACAGGTGAACCAGTTACACTAAGCTATTTAACGTCTTATGCGTTAACAGGTGTAGATGTAGAATATTTTCCGATTGTGTATTAGATAAAGCTTTATACGGCCTGAAACAAGCACCAAGGACTCGGTATAAGAGATTGAGAAATGTTTTATTGAAAAACCAAAAACTGAAAGTCCGAATTGAAAATGAACACATACTCCAACAGATAGAACAATCATAACGCTCGGAAATCATTCGCACACACAAGACTAACCATTCATATAACCATGAATAACATAACGCATACAAGAACGACAATAGCTCACCAGGACCAGCGTCCCGAGCGACGGTACCAGTGATGACGAAGATTCCGGCTCCAATGGAAGCGCCGACACCGATAAGAATGAGGTCGATGACGCCAAGACGATGTATGAGGCCTTCGCCGGAGTTGATACGGTTGGAGAAGACATCATAAGGAGAATTACTTGGCTTGGTTCTGAATGCAGAGGAACAAAAGTGGGAGAAAAACGAAGCGGAAGAAGAAGAAACAGTCGGTACATTTCGGCCTCCCATGATTAGCCAATGCCACGTGATGAATCAGGAAGATCAAAGGATACGCTTGGGAAGCGTGATATTTGTTACGTAGAAGTATATATAATCTATAATTATTTACATCCACATTTATCTTTTAAAAAAACGTTGTTAAAAATATCTTTAAATTTTTAATATTAAAAAAATAAAAGTTTTTTTTTTTTTAAAGTTATTATTTTTAAACTTTAGGAGTATTTTTTAAACATTATATTAATTATTTCATATAATCATAAATATATATTTTAATATTTTTAAATTTTAAAGATGTTTTTGAAATATTTAAAAATATTTAAAAAAAATTAATTAAGAATATTAATAAAAATTTTGAAAGATTAAAAAAAAATTAAAATTATTTTTTAAATAAAATATTAACTATTTTTCATCCAAATTTAAGGGTGTAAACTTTAAACGTCATGCTTTTAGATATTTTTGAAACAAACGATAAAATTTAAATGTTTTTTTTGTTAATTTAGATTCCTTTTTATGCTATTTTAAACCAAAATTAATTAATTTTATATTAATTACATTATAATATTCGATTGGGACCTCGAAAGAATAAAAAAACCAACATGGAACACAACCGTTGGAGGTGAGGAATCTCTTATTTGTAAAATGTTTTTTTTTTTTTTTTTTTTTTTTTTTTTTTTT
>NW_019272042.1:3514744-3518652 GCF_002738345.1 Cucurbita maxima
TTTTTTTTTTTTTTTTTTTTGTTTTGTTTACTTCCTTTTCTCCTTCTCCATCTTTTACTACATCTCATCCATGGAGGTCGAAGAGATCTTAAACGAAGCATTTCGTCTATGCATTTTTCTTGGATTGAGACTTTTGTTTCTTCCTTAGAACTAGATTTCGGGAGCAAATTGCTCGGGTTTCAAGGGTAATGTCAATTCTCATAGGCCGGCGAGCAATCTTCTTCAACCTTGCAAATATTATTGGACTCGTTTCTAAAGAAGGTGAAAATGAAATATTTATGATACAAAGGTACATTTTGAAGCATTTCTAATCTGGTGGTTGTAGACATAGTTTTGGCAACATACTCTGTCATGAAGTGTCTGTCTGATGTTCGATTGACACCAAATTTTAGTGAGCTTTCATATTTCATATGGACGAACTTGATTATGGAACTGCCCAAATTTCCTTCAAAACTGCTTGCTCAAATTTTCCTTAGACTCCAATTTTTTAGGTTAAGATTGAGAATATTTGCTAAAACCACCCTACTTAAATGGTTGTGAAAGTTCTCTATCTATAATCATTTACAAAATCAAATAAAAATAAATTACAAAATAGAGAAAGAGCCATAAATGAAAGAGTAATAAATGAATATAAGATATTTGTGTATAATAAAATAGCAAATATAATATTTATGCTAACCCAAAACAGAAGGCAAATATCTAGATATTTGTTTATAATAAATGGTTAATTATGGTGCCTATGTAAACTCTAATGGAAGACTAAATATCCTCAATCGTACCATATATTTGCGTATAATAAAATGTCAAATATGATACATATGTTAAACCATAATTCAATGCTAAATATCCTTAACAAAGGTGTGAGCCCCTACCTGCCTTTCCCTTTCAGCAAGCCTACTTGTGACCCTTTTATCTTGCCCATGTCTTGTCTTTGCTTCAATGTACACTTTGAAGGGTGTGTTGGATGGTGCACGTAAAAGTCACAATTTACTCTATTCATAGTACCATAGTATAGTTGTGACATTTGTTAAAAAGAGCGGGAAATTTGAATACATGTTTTTCAATAATTACAACAGGAAATTTGACGTTTATTTCAATGCCACTAATTACTTTGAAACATCCAAACATGAAACAGATAATTACTTCCTCACCCCTCTTTCAGAGAGTTGAAAGTGCAATGATCTTATTTAGTGGGGTCGTAGCCATTACCACACACGATAAATGCACTCATCATGGCCTCAACTACCCATGTATTCTCTCATACCCTCTTAGGACGGGTTTACTAAGTCGAGACCTCAATTGTCAACCCATTTCTATACACGATAGAAACTCCTCAAGTGATGAACAAGATGTATAATATAAAAATTAGAGTTCGACTCATTAAAGTACAAAAATTGAATAATTGAATACAGTTGTGTTTATAAAATAAAAATAATATTATGACGTGACAAATGATAAATGAGCTAGAACTAGAAATATTTAACTTAATATTCTCGTGCCATCCGTGGTCCCCATTAGTTGTCATTATGTGGCAAGATATGCTGTACACCTGCATATTTTTGTTCGGATTAATTAAATAATTTCCAAGGTAAATAAATATATAGAATTAATATTAATATTAATTAATTATGATATTACATTTGAATTATTACTATGTATATATAAAGAAAACAATTCAATAAACATGCTAAATTTCTTGAAAAATTAAACTTACAAAACAATGAGCTGTCAAATTCAGATTTAAACATGCACAAAACGTTTCATGGAACAAAAATAAAAAACAAAATAATTATGATTATATAGTAATAATAATATTAATAATATAAACTTATAATGTCAAGGACACTGGAAAATCAACAAGCACCAGTGGTCTAGTGGTAGAATAGTACCCTGCCACGGTACAGACCCGGGTTCGATTCCCGGCTGGTGCATTAGTTTTTTCTTTTTGCCTTTTCTTTTTCTTTTCTAAATTATCAACATCAAAAGGCTAAAATTTATAATAATTAATAAGTCTAATGTGAGATGTACCATTTAAAAAATATATTCGAACTCAATAATTCGGTACGAAAATGAGTTCTTTCCGTCTTTTTTTAATTTTTAAATCAGGTTATTAATAAAAATACTTTTTTAAATTTTTAAAAAGTTTCAATAATACCTTAAGTTTTTTTAAAAAAATGATTAAATATCTTTATCATTAATTTTGGAGGCAACCGTTAGTATGTTATTTAAAAAATATTAAGGTGTTTCAAAAATACTCTCAAACTTTAGAATTTTCATAAATACCCTTCAACTTTAAAAAAAAAAAATAAATAAAAAATACTACGTTAAAAAATTACCCATAGAATTTTAAAAGTAGCATTAATATCCTTTATTTTTAGAAAATAAAATAAAAAGTTTTAAAAAATTATTACCATCAATATATATGCGAAAATCATTTATCGACGCCTCATAGATTATTTCTAAACTTTTTAACGTTGCTTTCAAATGTTCATGAGTATTTTTGAAACATGATACTAATCGTAATGATATTTTTTAATCTTAGAAAAAAAGTTTAAGGCACGATCTTAGAACACATTTTTGGACTATTTTCTTACGACTTAAAATTCGCAAAAATTACTATTTTGTGTTTTTCTTTATCTTTGTAAATTTTTTTAATTAGTAAATTATTTTATGATTTTTATAGATTAATTTAACCATTATTAACTAGGTTATTAATGTGCAATTAGCTAATAGATTAGGTTATGAGATTCTTTTAAAAAAACACAATTTTGGTTATTAATAATTACGCGCATAACACTAGCATAACTCGTGGATGACAATAAATAGTTATAAAATCAATATGACACCAAACTCAAACTGGAATGTGTATTATCCATATAGGGGATCTTTTAATGGAGAAGATCCGTCGACCTAAGACGAAGAGAAGGGTCTATCTATTTTATTTAGTTATTCAGTTAAACCAATGATTCGTTATTGTAACAAATAGCAACAAACATTTCATCCCGGAAAAGCCATTTTTTTTCTCAACAATGTCTTTGTCATTTGATCCAAATAGAAGAAACTAGAAATAAACTAATTGAAACTTGAGAAGAACATAATCTCCAATACACGTAAATGATCAAATTGACAGTATCAATAATAATAAACGAACAAAACTTGAAACAATAAGAATAAAATAACGGGACGTAAAACACACTTCTAATAAAAACTAATTTGATTGTAGAGGTTGCTAGCGGACTATGATAATTATCTCAGTAAGATACAAACGACTATAGAAGAACCTCGAACTCCACATATTACACGTGGGATAGATATTAGCACTGCAATAAGAAGAAATTTGAAAAGTGATCATCCATCAAATTTCTAAAAGAATTTACTATATACAACAAAACACTTGAAAAAAACTAAAAGAATAATTATCCTTTTCTAAATAATAGCAGGACGATTAAACATGAATAAGCACTAGTGGTCTAGTGGTAAAATAGTACCCTGCCACAGTACAGACCCGGGTTTGGTCTTAATTCCTGATTGGTGCATTAAACATCCAAGATCACATTAGTTTGCATGATAACATGAACATCATGTTTCTTTTTTTGCCAAAAAAAAGTGTTCATGCAATATATCATAATGGCTTTTCATCTTGTATCAAAATAGCACCTATGCCCAAACCATTTGCACAATTTCAAAAGTTGTATCAAAGTTAGGCAAGACAAAAAATGGCACGTTCTAACTTCTCTCTAATGATACGAACCAAGACTAAGGAATTTTCATATCTCAAGATCCAATTACTGGGACGAGAGCCAAGAAGTTACAACGAGTTTTAGTAACTTATATTTAAGTTATGGCAAGCTTATCAAAAAAAAAAAAAAAAAAAAAAAAAAAAAAAAAAAAAAAAAAAAAAAAAAAAA
>NW_019272042.1:3518952-3522478 GCF_002738345.1 Cucurbita maxima
AAAAAAAAAAAAAAAAAAAAAAAAAAAAAAAAAAAAAAAAAAAAAAAAAAAAAAAAAAAAAAAAAAAAAATCTAGAAGATGTTGGAGTCCTTCCCTACCTATTATGCAAAGTTGAGCTTTAATGAATACATTAAATGTATTTTAATTTGAAACTCAGTTGAATTTATGAAACTTAGTCCAAGGATGGTTATTAGATCCCACATTTCTTTCCTTGCATTGTTTTAACTGTAGTTTCAATATTTGTTTATCATTTAAGATAGTTTTTCATATTTGAGTTAAGTTTATATGGTAAGTTACATGTTTCATCGTTAACTAGAATGTATTTTTCATTAACTAGCCATTTTAATAGGGAGTTTATGTGTATATTTCATTCACATAGGTTAAGGTTGACAGATGTTATATAAAACCTTCCTTTCTTTCACTATACCCAAAAAGTAGGGTTCCTATTTTAGTTTTGTTGAGAGCTAAGATGAAAGAAAGGTATGGGAGGACGAGTGGAATATAAACTTATCGTGAGAGAGGAGAGAGGAGAGAATTTGATTAAAGTTTCATAGGTGTGGGACAGAGAAATAAGGAAAAAGAAAAAAAAAAAAGCACAATTCGAGAAAGGCCACAAATTCCACCCACAAAAACCATATTTTGATTGAGCCTCAACTATACTCGAACTGTTAGAGAATCATAGTCAATAATAACATCACTATTCTCATCGCTATTACAGAACCGTACGTGAGATTTTCACCTCGTACGACTCTTTCAGGGCCCTAAATAAATCTAAGGAGCGTGCCGGGATTAATTATCTTCATTTTTTTTTTGTGGATAAAAATCTATCGTGTGGCCCCCAATTAACCCAATAGAATTATTAAACATATGAGCCAAACCGGAAGTGGGATGAACTTAAAATCTCCACTCTACTCCAGTCCTCCAACGTCCCTTAATTTTATATCGAGTATATTAACGACGTTATCGATAACATAAGATGATGCATCAATAATATACTTGAAAAATAAATTACTTCTAGTTATATGGCGGAGAGGTTAGAAATTCGAATCTCTAAATAATATAGAAAATTACAAATATGGCCTTCCATGTTAATTTTGCCAATTTATTTTGGATCATGAGTTTGGGTAATGACTTGCGAGTAAAGACATCCGCGAGAAAGGGAGGGGGCGGTGAGGGTCAAGTACGGGTAGTAGCGTAACAACTTTTTAGGAGTGGCGCTGTGTGATCGACTTCGACGCTCAACTCACTCACTGCTCTCAAGAACCCTAACCCAACCCAACTCCCGACACACCAAAATTCTGAGCCTTCTTCGCTACCGTTCTTGCTGCTGCTGCTGCTGCTGCTGCTTCTGCTGCTGCTTCGACTCATCTCGATGATCCAATTTCTTTGCCTTGTCCCCTGATTTCAATCTCCCTTCCTGCTCCATCTGTTTCGCCATTCTTTTCGTACATTTTTAATTCGCTCAAGAAATGGATATTGAGCAGAAGCAAACCGAGTTCATCGATCACTTTGTAAAGCAAGCATCCTCTCTGAAAGGCTCCGCACTTTCGTCTGTTTTTACTGAGGCCACTTCGCACCCTTCCCTCTTCGCCTTCTCTGAAATTCTTGCCGTTCCCAACGTCGTCGAGGTTCGAATATACGGATTTGCCTTTTGCCTTTTGACTTCTAGGTTTATTTTGTGCGACTTATTATTGGTATTCTTTTGTTGTCTTTAATTCTTGACTGTTTGATTGGGGAGAAATTTGAAGGTAAATTAAACTAAAAATTTTGAATTAAGTGAGGAAATTTTCGATTGATCTGATTATTTATTTATTTACAGTTGGCCTTTTTTTCTATCTGATCATTTACATCGATAGGGATATGAATGGTTTCTGTTGAATGCTTGAGAAACTAAGCCAATGAAGTGTATCATCATTCATCATCATTATTATTATTACTGTTTATTGATTCAAGCTAAAAATAAGTAAGGTACGAAATGTATTTTTGTTCCGAAATGTGTGTCTGCGTACTCCTAACGTATGTTGCCTAAGCTATGAAGTAATGTTGGATTTATAGTACATTTTAAAGCTGCAGTGATATTATTTTCGGTAAAAATACCACTTCTGTCAAGAAGAATGAGAACAGCAACAGAAACCAAGCTATACAAAAAAACAGGAAGGCTCCTACGAACTTATAAGTGGGACTTTTCATTGTCAACAATAGGGGTGTTAGAAATTGAATTAAATTGATGAACTTCTTAATTTAACCAACCCATATGACATAGGTTTTGTTTGGTTAGTTTTTCAACATCTTATGTATTGAATCAAACTGAAATAAATCAATGTTATTTTTTGTTTATTGTATAATCCTTCTTATTGTAATTATTTACTTATATTTATCAATACTATGGTTTCTGAAAGAAAAAAGAAATCTCATTTCAGTTCCTCTATGGTGCCCACCACCACTCTTGGTTTGTTGTAGTCAATCTTCCTCACCTTTATCTTTTTGCGTTTTTGATCTATTACTGCAAGATAGAGATGCAGTCTTAGATGTCCCACATGTTCAGCTGACACAAACTCAACAATTTAAGAAAAATCAACTGATAAACACTACAGAGATGTTCAATTTGAAGTTGGTGACTCTATTATCTATGCTCATACAATTTATCAACAACATTCCTCAACTGCTAAGGAGAAGAAAAAAAAACTAGTCCGGTAGTATCATTGTTCATTTATGGTCCTCAAAAGGTGGCATACAAGCTTCAACTACCACCTACTTCAGAAATACTCTCAAGATTCCATGTCTCCCAACTCAAGGTGGACAAAGGTTTTCAATTATGGCTGAAACGATTACCAACTAAAATGTGTCCTAAGTTTTGAACTTTTGCCCTCTTATTATGGGAACTCACCTGTCACTGTAGCTCTAACGCAAGGGTTATAGGTGTTGCTCTAGTAGGTAGAACAATAACCTAATGAAGCTATAGGGAAGACCCCAATTTCATCAATAGTTGTTCTACGCTTTTCACCTAGAAGGCAAGGCAAAGTTTGGAACGGTGGGTTTGGATAGGAACCTTAGGCCATGCATACATATCATGTTAGGAGGAATATGCGTAAGATGAGTGGGTTGTTTGATGCAGTGTAGGGTATGTGGATAAGGTTGGGAGATGATTTTGTAAAATGGTTAGAGGTTGTGGGCCTAAGGGAATCTATGTTAAGGGTGGGTAATGTGTTAGACATTCAGTCAATTGTGGACCCAAGATGATAGATGGTAACTCTAACTCCTAGCTTGTGGTGAGTTCCAAGCCATTCGAAGTGCTTGAGTTGTTTTTCTTTGGCTTTTTGTTGAATACAATTCTACTTATTTCATTTGATTTTCTTTTTACTTTGCTATTCTCATTCCTATTAAGAAAATATGGTCTATATGGAACAAAGCCAATTGCTCCACAATTTTCTTGGTTCCTTTTTCCTTAATGCTTTGGCTACTAGAGTGGTGGTGGTGGTGCCTTTTTTTTTCAAAAAAAAAAAAAAAAAAAAAAAAAAAAAAAAAA
>NW_019272042.1:3522819-3526184 GCF_002738345.1 Cucurbita maxima
TTTTTTTTAAAAAAAAAAAAAAAAAAAAAAAAAAAAAAAAAAAAGGTTTTAAATAAATAAATATTATTATTTTTATTCGTTATTTATTTATTTTTAAAATGAAATAACCCATTGTTAATATGCTTTTTAGCTTACTAGAGTGATGACGTTAATCAAAAGTTTTTAGTGGATTGATTTGACTTCCTTGAATTGAAAACTGAAATAATTTTTGTTGATGTTCTTCCTTTGCAGCTAGAAGGAACTGAGCATTCTGTATATCTTGACTTGCTTCGCTTATTTGCATATGGAACATGGAGTGATTACAAGAGTAAGAGTTAAAATTTTATAAGATAATTTGAATGTTATCATTAGTTTTGTGTGTGTGTCTGATGTTGCAAAATGACCTTTATTTTAAATATAAGTTGGTCAAGAAAACTATAATATTTTGTTTTGTTTTGTTAAAAACTTTGACACCCAAATTTTCGGTTAATTTGTGGTAGCATACTTAAATATTTCTTCATGAAAGTTGTGTTTCTTATAAATGCTCGGTCTGCTTGTTACTACTCGAATATGGATTGTTGTTGTATGTGGTTGGTCATTTCATTTTCAAAAGGAAGTTGTTATTGATAATGTAGGTGCTTAATGCCTCATTAAGCCCAAGCAACAAGAGCAAACAATGTGTGTCAATGCACAAGACTAAGGGCAAGCTCATGCTTTCTTCATAGAGGTGTAAGCCTCAAAGTCTTATTATGCCCCTGCCGTGATTCTGTAAATGCATGTTCAAAGATAAAAACTCCCATTAGGAGTGAGATAATTAACAAAATTGAAAACCTTCTAAGGAGCAAAAAAATGCAAACAACTCTCACTTTAATCAAATATTATTGAAGAACAAACATCATTGTGTTAGACATTAGTTAAGGGGATTGGTAAATAAAGAGTATTTGTGAATGAACAAACTGGGAGAGAATGGTGAAGGTAGGCAATTTCTGCATTTGTGAAAATTGAACCCATCCTTCACACAAAATGGTTATAACTTTCCTGGGTCTTGAAATCCGATCTTCTTCCCGTCTTTTCACCTAAAATCACATGGCATCTCTTCCCAATGCTCTCAAGTGTCACCCACCATTACCACCGATGATAACTTTTCTCTTTGTTTTAATTGTTCTTTTGTGTTTCTTTCCACCTACAATAGCTCCCTATGATGCCTTGAGCACCTTAGGTGGAAAATCTCTCACTTGTCCACTCAATGATTTTGGTTCTCTCATAAATTTTTAACAGCCCTACCCCGTTTTGATTTCCCTTCTCTATCAAAGGAGTGAAGAATTCGATGATAAAGTTGTGAGAATTTTGGATTGGGATATGTGGACAAGAGGGGTTAGAATGGCGGGAAATGCAATATTTGGTCCATAGCGAGTTGGAAATTTCAATTTCCACTTTGGGTTGGGTGTAGAAATTTTCTAGTGGAAACAGTTTGGTGATGCAAGACACTTCGATCTAGCAACCCTGAACTCTTCAACCACTTCCACAAGTGATGGCGACAGGTTTCATTGTTGCAAAATTGAACCTAGAGTCTCGGAACATGGACAAGAATTTTCCTATCGATTGAACGTGGACAAGATATTTCTAAAATGGGGTGAAGGAAGGGAGATCCACAACTAGTGAAAAATTATGGTTGGACAGTTTCTCTAAAATGTGTATGTTCAACCTTTATTTTTCTTTCGTTGGCTTTTGGGCTTATTTTGTGTAAAGGGATTCTATGAGGTTCTTTTACTTTTAGCAAGTCTTGTGCTACTTGTCTAGCTTGAGTAGGTTGTGAGGAACATGGAGGAATTATTAAAAAGAGGGAAGAAGTGGGATAATAAGAGTTCATCACATCTTATGAGTTTTGCTATAAAAGTTTTTGAAGTGTGAGAGGAGGGCGCAAGCATTTCTATGGTAGTCTTATTGTGGCCTTGACTGCAAAGTGAGTTGATTACATTTTAGGGACAGAGCAGTGTTAGAGTTTCAGTAGGGAACTATTGGTAATATTATTAGGATATTAGTAGTGGCATAATCATAATTACTGTTAGAGTTTCAGTAGGAAATTATTGGTAATATTATTAGGATATTAGTAGTGGCATAATCATTATTACTCAAGAAGTTTGGAGTAGAGTGGTTATAATTGAAGTGAGTCTGGAGGATGAACCACAATTACAATAAATGATTAAGGTCCTTAGTTAACTCCCTTCGATGTCTTTGAGGTGAGAGGAACAATAGAATTTTTAGAGGGTTGAGAGGTTCTGGGATGAGTTTTGGTCTGTTGTGAAAGTTCCAGGTCTCTTTGGATCTTGATGTGTAATGATTTTTGTAGTTTAACTTTATGTCGTATATTGCTTTACTACTAGAGTGTAGCCCATCTTGTGTTTTAGTTTGGCTAATTTTGGAGGTTTTTTTTGGGTATGCCTCTTGTTTTTTTCTTTTTTTCTTTTTGAGGAAGAATCGTGTCTTCTCACCAAAAAATACAAAACAACAAAAAAGAAAAAAGAAGAAAAATGATGGGAGATAGGTAGAATTTGGAGATTGTTATTTTTGGGAGAGTCTAGGCCTTTGCCTCAAATTTTCTGGTTGTGGTAAGTTATGCTTTCTAAAAAAGTGTATAATGCATCTAACTTATATAACTTTTCTTTAGCTACAAATTTGTTATTATATTTCAAAAAAGTGTATCATGTATTAAAACTTAATACAAAATGTGCGACTTTGGTTGGGGCATAGTGACTCATAATATTCCTCTTTCTCCGTCTCTCTTCTACCTCCTCTCTGGTGAAATATTTGAGTACCTACTCACTGAAATCTCTAAAAAAGTAATTGAGTTGAGACTGGTTTGATGAAAGCAGAAGAAGAAGGTTAACATAGACCATAAAGTGTCTCATTAACAAAACTAGGATGTGGAAGAAAGGTGTTTGTTGAAGAGAATGGGTAGGAATACTGTTAGTTTGGAGATTGTCTTAGGGATGTAGCAAGATTAGAAAGGGTAGTGGGTTTTGGGGGAAGAAGGAGATTGAACCCTTCCATAATTGTCTTTAGGAATTTCCTCAAACAAGAAGAGTAAATTTGGTTCGGTTTCAATTGAGAGGTTCAAAGGTCAAAGAAGCTTTGTTTTTATTTTAAAAGGTAACAAGCTGAGGGGTTAACACAGTCTTTCTTTGGTCTTGTTAGAATGCCTTCCTAAACCCCCTTTGGGTGCAACGAAGAGAGATAGGAGAATCAAAGTTCAAAGATTTTGAATCTTAATACGTTGGTGGTAGATAGGCAGTCTTATTTTGAAGCTATGTTGGACTTTGTCTTTGATGTTCATTCAATGATTATTATAGAAAAATTGGGTGGGGGTGGGGGGGGGGGGGGGGGGG
>NW_019272042.1:3526532-3538226 GCF_002738345.1 Cucurbita maxima
TTTTTTTTTTTTTTTTTTTTTTTTTTCCGATTAATAGGTGGGATTTTAAAATGGTTGGTGAGGGGAGAAGATAGTCATTCTTGGGAAGATGGATCATAATGCTCGATATTCCTTCCTTTGTTAGAAAAAGATGGATAACAATGCTCGATATTCCGTCTTTAGAACAAAGGGTTTTATGTCCTCTCTTTCTGGGTATTGTGGAGGTTTTACTGAGGAAGATGAATTGGTTGTAGAAGATTCTTGATTCTATCATGAGGCATTTAGAGCAAAGAAGAACAAGAATGTGTTCATTCCAATGAGTTTCTGTCCATCATTGGGTCTCCATTTTGGTGTGATGAGTGGTTGGCCAGATTTTATGGGATAAAGCCATCAAAGGCACATCAAAGATTGTCGAAGGTGGGAAGGTGGGAAGGTGGGAAGGTGGGAAGGTGGGAAGGCGGAGTGTACATACAAGGGACTTTGGAGGCTAGAATCAATGGTGGGCTAAGCCTAAAGAGAGTTAAATGGGTCGTTGACTAATTTTGGGGGATTGCGATCCGAGAGTTTGTTAAATAAATGAGGTTAACGACTTAGGTGGATGATGGCCCAAATGGGCCTATGTCTTAATTGTAAGAAAAAAGGCAGAAAGGGGAAGCAAAACAAAATTGTGCGGTTGGGGAGCTTGGTAGTCCAAGAAGTTGCAAGCTGAAGGCGAAATGGAGTATGGGAGGGCTCTATGTTGTTGGGCTTTGATTTATAGTTTACCTTCATTCAAGAGAACTAATCCTTCCCCTACCATCAATTTGAGCCATTTGGGTTCTGTGTAGGGAAGCCGACGACTGGGGTGTGTGTTGATGGGTGTTTTGAGGGAGTTGATGGGTCTCCTAATTTCGGGCCTAGAGTGAACTGTATCGGGTGTTCAAATGAAGATGGGAGGTTTCGTCTATCCCATTACCAGCCTCACAAGGGTGTTGATCGGCAGGTAGGTCTGGATGGTTTTTTGGATAACGATGTGGGCAATGGATTTCCAGTTGGTTTGGTCAGTTCTGAATATTACTTTTTTGATCCTTTGATAGTTAGTTATTCAAAGGACAAATTGTTTTTTTTTATCTTCTCCAATGTAGAAGGGATTATGACTTTTCTATCATTGGTCCTTTGTTTGAGCTAGAGGGTAGCAAGGGGACCAACAACCCACGTTAGTTAGGATTCCCATGTGATTGGGTAGTAAGTGGCACGGTTATGGAAATTCCTCTATGGGTGTGCTCAACATTGAGGTCCCTCTCCAATTGATCCTCAACTCAACACGAAAGGTCCGACCACTCATATATGCTATGCTTCTTTTAAGTATTTGCTTCCATTTTTAAGGTGAACAAGGGGGGCGAGTTGGTGTTCTTGGCCTTTCCCTTTTCTTTGTTGTTGGGGTGGGTCAGTTCAGGTGTTTTCCTTGCTCGTTTTGTTGTTTATTTCTCAATTCTTTCACAATTTCTTGTGGTGTTTTACCTCATCCAATGATTTTGTTTTTGGGGGTAGAAAAGTTCGATGCATGCTCCTTGGCCCAGTGTTGAGAGTAAATGTGGATTAGTGGGGGAGTTCAACCATTGGCCATTGCATGAGAGACCCTTTTGTCATGTCTAACCCTAGGGTTCTCTGATGTGTTGTTTAATGGGGGTTGTTTAGGCCATTGGTCATCCATGTTTTCTCTTTTAGTCTAGTTGGCACGCAGGCGACTACGATCAAAGGTAAGCCCTTGGATAATTCCTTGGGGGCTAAAAGGTGAGCTAATTCCTTGGATCAAAGGTGAGCTAAAAATATAAAATGTTCCCTCAATTATGAGAGCCGGAGAGTTTACTCAAAAGTGAGGATTCAGGTAGGGATAAAAGGTGATTGGTGAAGGAGGTTATCTCTCATAAGGTATCATTATTTTGGTTGATTCTAAGCAGGGGAGTTGTTGTCGAGAGTAGTGAAGAGTATATAGGGAAAAAGAAAGGTGGGGTGGGTGTGTTTTGAATCCTTGGGAGCCTGGGGTGGTATTCTAAGCGGGTTAGTTGCTCTTTGTTTGAGCCACTTTAGTTATTGGGAGATCACATGGTCTAATAGTAGGTACTGAAGTTGAATCGGCTGGTTGTAATGTGAGGGAAAGAATTGCGGTATTGTTGATTAAATGGCCCTGGTGACTTTGTCATCAACCTGCCACCTCAACACAAGGTGGCACCTCCTGAAACCCTTGGAAAGTTATCTAGGCTAAGTTTTTTTTTCTTTCCTTGTTTATTCGTAATGTGGTGGGGGATGGGAGAGAGATTTATTTTTTTAGAGGATAAATGGTTGGGCAATAGATCCCTATGCTCCTTGTTTCTCGTTTATACTTATTGTCCTCTACTAGGAATCATTAAGTGGCCTTGATCCTTTCTTAGGTGAAGTCTTCAACTTCTTCTTTGAGGGTATGTCATCTGTTGACCACGAAACAAAGGATGCCTTGGCTCTTTTATCTCTGGGGATTTGGTCCAAGAGAGAGATTTTTGGCTTTGGAAGGACATTGTCTGCTGCTTTTTCTCCTGTTTCTTGATTTATACCTCCCTAGATAGTGATTCTATTTTCTCCTCTGTGTGAAGGGTGGAAATTCCCAACAAAGTTAATTTTTTTGTACGGTAGGTTTTGCACGGAAGAGTTAACACCTTCAATTAGATTTGGGTAGAGGGTCTTTTTTTGGTTTGGTTGCATTGTTCTATTCTTTCCAAGGAGGCGGTTGAAGACCTTACTCATATTCTTTGGAGTCGTGATTATGCTCGAGCTGATTGGTGTGACTTCTTCGAGATGTTTGGCTATAGCTTCATTAGCTCTCACATGGGCAGGGAGACAATTGAGGATCTTCTGCTTCATCACCTTTTTGTGTGAAAATGTTTTTTTTTTCCAGCTATTTGTACTTTTTTGTGTGGTTTGTTGGGCAAGAGAAATCAATACAATCTCCATGGGTGAGAGATATCATTCAAAGTTTTTTTGGTCCATTGTTATTTTCTTTGTTTCTTTTTAGACATTGGTGTATAGGTCATTTTGTAATTACCCGCTAAGTCTCATTTTACTTGATTTGAGCCCCTTCTTTTATATGACTCCTCTGTGATTTTTTCCTTTTTTGTATGCCCGTACTTTCTTGAGGAAAATCTGATTTTTTGCAATGAAAAAATCAAACGTATATAACCTTGCTTCCATCAATTAATTGTCTTTAGCTACAATTTTGTTGTTATACTTCAACGTCGAAGTGTGTACTCTTGATGGCTGCACCAAACTTAATTCAAGTTTTGTCAATGGTATATTTTGCAGGTAATTCCAGTCGCCTTCCAGAATTAGGCTCTGATCAAGCCCTCAAACTAAAGCAACTTACTGTCCTTACATTGGCTGAGACAAACAAGGTGTTCTTGCTCCCCACTCAATCACGTTTCTTTAACCCACTTGAAGATATATCTGGCTGATTTAAAATAGTTTGTCGTTCTGTTCTGCTTCACCTTTCCGGATCTAACAACTTGTTGGATTTGATGTTACAATATATGGTTCATGGCCTATGGTTGTTTCCCTGAGAGCCAGCCAATAAGCTGGATTTATTGGTGCAGTAGTCTGTGGGTATATTGAATTCTGGTAGTTTATAAGGTTCTGGAAAAACGTTAATTGGGAAAATTATTTTGAAATCTGAGAACTAATTATTATTAAAAATAATTTTTAGAGGGGGTTCTGGGCTTTTTGAAGCCTAATCACGAGCATCAGTGAACTAAGGTGTATTATATTTAAGCAACAACAGTAAATAATTTGATTCATAAAATAATAATATTTTGAACTATGAGGTAAAAAGAAGAAAAATGTGGCCTTTGATTCATAAAAAAAACTACTTTTCATTCATAAATGAAAAGGAATGGTCTGTCGTTGATTTTTCCTATAATGGCTGGTTTAGCTTAAAAAAACATCATCTTATATTGAGAAGAATCTCTGAAGACCTTTTAATGTAAAACTGTATACAAAGAATCATTTCGTTACGTGTTTTCAAGGATGATCTTTGTTGTATGAAATATGGATCTGGATAGTTTCTTATGAAATTCTTGTTTTCTTACAGTCTTTCTTTTGCAGCTAACTGTATATACTCAAATATTGTTTCATTTCTCATAGGTTTCTTATAAAAGCTTTTAGTTGATGATGAAATGTAGATTCCTGGCATTCACCGTTAAATTATTTCTCTATTCTGACTATTGATTTCATGCCCAGGTGTTAGCCTATGACCAACTAATGCAGGAATTAGATGTTACAAATGTACGAGAACTGGAGGATTTTCTTATTAATGAATGCATGTATGCGGTATGTTCTACTGTCTGTACGTAATTGATTCTTCTTACTAGTGTAGTATTAGGATACTTGAACCAATGTAGACTTATTGATTCTTCTTGCCAGTATTATGATATTAGTACCAATCCGGACTTCATTGCTTCTTCTTACCAATATTAGGAATGTCAGTACCTGGAAAAAGAAATTCTTGAACCTAATAACCCATACATATGCTCGATCAACTTTCTTTTTATCTTGCTCTGTTTGTCTGCATTTGTACTAGAAAACACATTTTTAAATATATATTACTTATCTAAAATAAGATATATATTATTTTAATTTAAAGTTGAGGCATTTATATCTTAACATGAAAACAAGTTTGATATAATTTACCCTAATTTTGTTTCCTTATATTTCTGTTTTGGTCCGATTTTCGGAAGTGAATACATAGAAAAAAGGTTATATAAACACAATTGTATGCATTATGCTTACAAATGTTGTCCACGTATTTATTGTACTTAACAAGTATTTGATACATGTCCAACAAATATGGACAACACTCGTAACATTGCCATTTTGTCATTTACGTGAAAATTTAGAGGGTTTAATATACCAGATAAATTCTGGGAAGTCCAAAACCCTTAGGCTCAGTGGCTCTTTGCACCTACTACTATCTTAGGATTGGGACTCGCCTCTTGAAGGGGTTTTGCATAACTTGCTAAACATTAAGATTTTTAATTTATTGATTTGTTTACTGAATTTTTTGGGAGGGAAGATGAGCAATGTCCATTGCCCTTGATGCATCATGGACAAGGAGTGTATTTTCTCTGAAATTTTTCATATTTGCTTTCAGGGAATAGTCAGAGGAAAGTTGGATCAGTTGCGAAGGTGCTTTGAGGTCTGTGTTTGCTTTGTAGCCCTGATCTCAGGATATGGGCTTTCGAAATTGTGTTCATTGATGTCCTAATATGAACACGCAGGTCCAATTTGCTGCCGGTAGAGATTTGAGACCTGGGCAACTTGGGGGCATGATACGAACACTATCAAATTGGTAAATTTACTTGTTTTAAGTTTCATGGGGGCCAGGTTCTTTTAAGAAAGCACTTGTGAGCAAGAAGTTATTGTGATGCAAGGAACGATTAACTGTGGCATTACCAAGTTTTATCCTAAATTGCTGAGATACTGGTTCTTTTGCAACCTCAAGTATCAATTATTCTGCTATTGTCTGCTACTTCATTTCACATTTTTTTAATTATTTGTATTTTCATAGTTCCATGTGTGCATGTTTTTATTTATTTATTTATTTTATTAGTTGATTTTTCAATTTTTTTCACCCTTGTCTTGTTGCTGTGTTTTTGCTGGGTGCCACATCTATTTGCAACCTAACAATTTCTGTGTGTATCTAGGTTGACTACATCAGACAATTTGTTGGTCTCAATTCAAGATAAGATAAAATGGGCCGATAATATGAGTGAATTGGACAAGAAACATCGAAAGGATGTTGAAGATAGGGTGGAAGAAGTAAAGAAGTCACTTTCCATGAAGGTCAGTTGAAATAAGTATTGTCTTAATTGCTGCTGATGGTTGTTTACTTTTCGTTTTATGGAAGACCAATATTTATTGAGAAAATAATATACAAGGATAGGATGGAAGAAGTAAAGGAGTCACTTTCCTTGAAGGTCAGTTGAAATACGTTTTGTCTCATTGTTTTGATGGTTGAATACTTCTTCTACCAATATTTATTGAGAAAATTATTTTACGAGGATAATGCACGAGCAGTTCTTTTAGAACATAACGAAAAAAAAAAAAAAACGTTGATAAAATGCAACTGATATAGATGGAAGTGAAGATAATCTAATTTAATCTGAAATTTTGATAATTGTTGGTTCTCTGTCCATCAAAAAGTGTAGAAAACGCACCCTATCAAACTCTGCATTCATCTTATTTGTTTTTTAAAATGTGCTTGTTTTTTCTCTGTTTAGCTAGCCTTCGCTTCTTTCCTACGGTGGTTTGAAACGAAAGCTAAACAAGCCTCCCTTATTTGGGACTATGGTTTGAAACGAAGGCTAATCAATGTAGAAATTCTTAATCAAGGTTATCAAAGAATGTTCTTATGTTGTTTCTGAGATTTATTCTTTATACATTGAAATGTCATGGTCATGTGGTAGTTCTCGTTGTGCCTACAAAGATGGGAGGCTTTCTTGATAGGAAAATGAAATTCGTTTGTGTGTTTTTTTAATGGAAAAATGAAAGTGGGACGAAATTGCCGTTGCTGGTGTACAAACAAGTCAGATTTTATTAATCTTAACATCTAGTCCATGTCCTATTTCCTTTGAATCTTCAGTGGCTAAAATATTGAAATAAAACGCACTGACTCTTCACTCGAATACTGGGATATATTAGTCGATGTGTCTTACTTACATTGTGGCAGAAGTTACAAACTGTGAGCAGGCCAACATTGACATCCGAGAGCATGAGGAGATCTACTCTGAACCTGGTGGAGTAATGGACTACGAAGAAGATCGAAGTCGACCAAAGAGGTAATATTTAACCTTCTTATGCTGCATTCAAGAAATGTTAAAATGTTTAACACAATTAGTGTCATACTATTGAATGGTAGGGTTTTTCTATTTCATGTCTGGAGATCGGCCATTAATTTCTTTAGTTTAAAACATTTTGTTCGAGATCAGCTCACTAAAAAAACTTGCCCATTAACACAGGAGTCCGTTAAACAAAAAATTGAAAATTCAATGACCTATTAAAAACTTCTTTGAATGTAGGGACTAAATAAATATAATTTTAAAAAACAACATTAATAAAAAGCTTTTTGAAGTAGGAAACTAATATACATACTCCAAAAAGTTTGGAGACTGACCTAACTTGTGAACTATTCAAATAATTGTTTATTAAGATTTACCTTCGGAAGTTTATGAATTAAACAAAAAGTTGGAAAAATAGTAGGAGACATGGGAGTAAGAATTGTTGGGTGGCTCTAATATTTGCCTAAATTTTACCGTACAGGAGACGACATCCAATTTCATAGAGATGTGCATGTGGGAGTTGAAGAACAACCTCTTGTAAGATGGATGTCTAAACAACTGCCTGATTTTTGTTCCTGGCAAAAAAAAAAAAAAGACGTTGATTTTCGGATTTTGGAGAAAGATGGTCTCTCTAAGCCTCATTTCTTTAGAAACGATGAACATGTTGCTTTAGGTTTCTATCCGATACACGATAGCTTGTCTCTTTAAACTCAATTTGATTCGATCCGAGTAAATTGGAGAACCGAAACAATTATTAGAAATGCTACACGATTTTCATGCACTTCATGTTCTTATTCGTGTATGGACCTCATGGAATTCTTCTTTGTGTTCTGCTTTCTGATTCTGTACTTTGCTTTCAATGCATTAGTTGGGTATTTGATGTTGCTGCTCTATTTTGGGTAGGAGATTGAATGATCGCTAAATCTTTCTTATATAATTGGGGTATGACCGTCTGGACTTTCTTTATTTTATAACTGTGGCTTCTTTTGGTGGCCTTATCCATCTCCAATCACGTTTAATGTAGCTAGATTTTAAAAATTGAAATATTTGAATTAAATAAATGAACTTAAAAGATGTTCATAAATTAGTTAATAATACTTGAAATGAATTTATATCGGGTACCAGACCTTAAATAGTTATCAAAAGAATTTTAAAAAGATATTTGGCTTTGAATCTGTTACCAAACATATATGCTCAGTGTTTTTATCTTACCATTTGCTATCGTGTAGGTGTTCACACAACATTTAAAAAGAAATTGAATTGTGTAAAATGAATTTGGATAAATGGTTATATGATATTTAATAGTATTTTTTTATTCTCTCTATTATATATGAATTTGTCTCGAGGGCTTCTTAGCGAGATTGTATTTTTAACCTTTTATTCAATTTTAAAAGAGATTTTTTATTTTCTTTGTATGCCAGTCTTCAACCTTTACAAAATCTTTTAAAGTTTATCTTCTCTCTCAAGGAAGATTAATAATATTTAGTATTTTTTAAATAAATTTTAATGCTCAATTTTCTAAATAGGAAAAAATATCTCAAGTGAAGTTGAACCTAAGAACACCCGGCTAAAAGAAGGCTAGAAATTCCAAGTTTAGTTTGAAATAGTAAGAAAACTTAACTTAATCCAATAACGGATGGTAATACAATAAGAGACTTAGTAGCGAAGGGTTGAGCTTTCGTCTTTCTCTTTCATTTTCTTCTTCAAGCAATTCATTGTCTTGTCTTTTCTTTACTCGACTGTAAGGAACGAATTGAATATGTATGTGTGTATCATGTATGACAAGAATGAATGAAATGTCATAAATACATATGTATATCTCATAAGGAATTCATGTCTTGATAAGTATGGATGTGTGCACCATCCCATTGAACTTAGCAAGTTATGTACGAAAGCATACACTGCCTGCGATATTAATTCGTCTTTCTTTCCATTCTGTTGATTTTTGGCATCATACATGTCTCATAACATATAGTCAAGTATAAGAGATATGTTAATGAGCCAGCCGAATAGATTCATATGCACGTATGTAGAGAAGTACTATGCATCTAAATCTACCCGAAAAAAAAAAGTAGAATCTAGAGAACAATCATGATAAATAGGTCTCGCCCGTTATGATAGATATTATACGTGAATGCATTTCCTGATCCTAATAGTGGGTTATTTTACGAAGTACTTTTTAAAATGCAAATTTTATATTTAACATTTTTTAGGTAAAGACAAGGACCCCATATACAAACAACGATGTCAATTGAGGAGGCTATAGAATAAAGTCATCTACCGCCAACTATAATAAATTTACTTTCTAAAACTCTAAATCGTTCGAACTCATTAATATACATATATGGTCACATCATCTTAAAGCAAGAAAGTAAAAACATGCGCGTAGTTTACTCAAGCATTTTAATAAGAAGCAACCAAACTTAATATTGAGTTTATAGTTTAAACAAAATAACACATTTTATTCAACTAAAATAAAAAACTTGACTAATAACATATTGAATTTGTAGTTCAAACAAAATAATTGTCTAGAGATATTTGAAGTAACTTATTAGTAAATGAAGAGTATAGAATAAGATATGTTGACGATCTAACATGGCCACAAACACAACCCCATATCATGACCTTTACATGCCTTTGACCTTGCCCTTGCCCTTAGTTGAATTTTTTTTTAAAAAAAGTTGAGTAATCAAAATACCCCCGCAAGTAATCTTCCCCTCAAATTGAGGTTAGATATGTGTTCAATGACAACAAATAGTGAAAAATTATGAAACCTAATAGGTGATAGGCTACTCCCACACACAAATTAGTTGTCTAAAGTAAAATCACAATATACTAGAACAATCTTCATGCACATAGATAGGCTACTCACTCTCACAAGGTTGTATCACAAATAGGTGATATAATTTGATGCACATAGATAACCAATTTACCGACCCTTCAAAGTAATTCTTATGCACACATATAAGTAATTACTATAATTCTCATACCCACATACATGTAATTTGTCTCACCTCTTATGAAATGTCCAAACACATGAGTTATCGTGTATGCAAATGTCATAATTGTGTGTGGACGTTTAAAATAATCGTCTCAAGTTCAGATGCATACATGATCCCACAATAGAGTTGCAACCAATATATAGATCACACAGATTCAACAAACTAACTCCATTCCCATCCTCCTTAATTTAGCCAAAATACTTAGAAAGTTGCAATCCTACACTTCTCCGGCGACTTCTTCACAGTGATTTATGGCATTTCACAGAGACAAATTACCACCAAAATTGGAACACAATCCTCCTATCAGTCACATGGAGGCGCAACCAAAATTAACGAATTCAAGAAAAGAAATAGTTCCTAAAACCCACAAAAAATATTGAAATTCAAAGATAGATATGAGGGTTTGCCGGTGTTGTCAAAGCTATAAAGAGTTTATATAATAAAACTGAGATACCGAATAAAGAATGAAATACTTTTAAGGAAACAAGATATCCAAATGTCATAATTGTCACCGTGGAAACTAAAATACAAAAGCTCAAAGGAAGACCCCTTATATATTTTGATTCAGTAACTATTATTACAAGTCATCCTGCCATTTCACAAGACAATGCCAAGTATTCTAATAAAAAATGAAATGTCATTCTATTTGGTTGTTTCAAAATTTATTGTCTATCATCAGACAAATAATAACATAATAATAAATGAAAAGGAAAACCTTATATATTTTGGCTATGCCCAGAGACAACGTACCAAAATGCATCTAACTACTCTACTCAGCTGGCTTGCTGCCTTTGTAGTTGCTTACTAATTGCATTTGGACATCGTTAGAAACTGGTAAATGCTCTTTGTATTCCATTGTGAACTCTCCTTTACCCTGAAATTTGTTTGTATCAACGATATTAACAATAACACGACTACAAAAATGAACGAGTTCAATTCTTTACACCAAATATATATGTGTGTCTGTGTGTATATATCAAACCTGAGTCATCGAACGGAGAGATGTTGAGTACCCAAACATATTATTTAATGGAACCTGCAACGCAGAAATGATTTTTAGTGCATCAATTTTGAATATAACAATAACATGAGAAGGAACTAGTAAATATTTTCGTTTCCTTCCAGCTCAAAGAACTGTTTAGAGAAATCGAGCACTCAGAGGTGGTAACTACTTGGGGGCTTACGGGAGATGTATGATGTTGAAAACTGACGAGCTAATTCCAGTTATGGCCTATGTCCTATCAAAACTGACATCTCAAAAGAAAATGGTCTAAGTCCTTAGACACATTCCTACAAATAATGCACAGCCGCAATCCCAACAAGAAAGAAAAATACCCTTGAACCAAATCCATAGTGTCAACCTCCTAGGCAAGACTTGCAAAAAAAAAAAAAAAAAAAATACAATTTGACCTTCTAGGAATTTTGAACTTCCATAACAAGGATAATAAAGGATAAAGAGTCCAAGGCTGGACAAAAGATGGAAGAAAAAACTAGAAGAGCAATCTTCTAAAGGATTATCAGGGGTTCAAAATCAAACATCCCGTCTCAGCACATTTGATAAGAGATCAATGGCCAGGTAAAGGGTTCTAAGCAGATACAAAGTTAAATGAATTTACAACACCTGTAATTGTTAGGGTTTTTCACAAGCTGCACTTTAAAAAGGAAAAGAAAAAAACTATTGCAACAGAACTTTTTGTACAAGACTTGCTGACTTCATCATGGTTATAATTGATTTTTTAGTTTGTCTCAAACTTTATAATCTAGATTCTAGAGTTGGATAGTGGATATGTTTACGAACTATATTTCTCATTTTTATTCCTTTTTTTTCCAAAAAAAAAAAAAAAAAAAAAAAAAAAAAAAAAAAAAAAAAA
>NW_019272042.1:3538232-3554311 GCF_002738345.1 Cucurbita maxima
AAAAAAAAAAAAAAAAAAAAAAAAAAAAAAAAAAAAAAAATCAAGCCAGTGCTCCGATTCAAAAGGCATCAACCAAAACAGTATAAATGATAAAGGGACAAAACGTCCCTTTGCAAAAAAGAGGGGGTTACGTAACTGTTCTCCAATCTAAGTTGATGGTAGGAGTTGAGTAAAAAAAACAAGAATGTGTTGCGCACCCCAATTGGAACCATGAGTGGTGTAAGGTCACAAAAAGAAATAAAAGAAACTGAACTAGCTTTAATCTCTTATGCTCCTAAAGAAACAAATTTATTTTCAAATCTACATGCTTAGTTATTATAAAAGTATTAAATGCATCAAAATATATAGATATATTTTAGTACAATATTTGTGTCACTAGCGTGTGTATTGATTGTATAACTTTAGAAATTTACATGAGTTCATGTCCCTCCTCCCTACTTAGATAGCCATAAATATTCTTATATTCCTATTTACAGATTAGTTTGACATGCAAGACAGGAAAATTACCAAAGAAAACCATGAAGTACACGAGTCGGATAATTCCAATCAATGATGAGATTGTCATAAAAACATGCACACAAAAATAAAAGAAAAATTGCATACATTTGCAGTAATTATCGAGTCATCTCCATCCTGGTCATTTCCAACAATAACACCCTTTCGCCTGCCATAGTAAAGTGGGACAAATACTTTCAGAAAAGTAGAAAAAAAATGGTAAAGAACATGGACTTTTCAGATAGAAACAATAAACCACTCACTTGTTGATATCACCTCCAACGGTGCCCTGAAATTCGGTAGGTACTTTCACTTCTACCAGCATAACAGGCTCCAATATCACCGGTCTTGCAGCTGCATAACACTGGCATAAAAAGGACCAATTACAAACAATTTGAGGTATTTTTTTTCCTCCTAAAGTGGCAGGCTGAGGTAATTAAAATATCTGAGGTATAAATAACTTATCTTCTTAAGGACAAAAAGTCCAAAATTAAGAAACTTCCCCCGAATAAAAACATGGGATAAAGGGACCTACCTGTCTAAACGCATATATTGAAGCTAATTTAAATGCAAGTTCGCTGGAATCAACAGCGTGAGCAGCACCATCAGTCAAGACGACACGAAGGTTCTCGACAGGATGCCCAATTAATGAGCCACTGAGTCAAGTATTCAAAAGATCAAATATAAGAAGCTGTTGTAAACAAGTACAAAGATCTATTGAATAAGATGCAAAATATAATGTCATATTCTTCCAATAACTTCAGAATAGAAATATGCGTACGAGTTGGCAGCTTCCCGAAAACCCTTCTCGATTGCAGGGATAAAATTTGATGGTATAGCTTGTCCGACAATTATGTTCTCAAACTCAAATTTACTTGGTGATCCTTGAGGAAGTGGTTCAATATATCTGCCATTATAGATAAACAAAAGTGATGTTAAACTACCAAGTCACTACACCAAAATAATATACAAGGAAAGATAATATAATTTTCATTAAAAACAGTAAAAACCAAGATTATTAAAAAGGAGTATAGTAATTACAGTGTTCAGGAAGAGCATGGACAGAACTAAGTAAACTAAGGAACTAGGAGAGATATGAAGATCTCAAATTCTTTGTTGGCTTGTCATTCAGCATTTTGATTCTATTCTACTTTGAGTTATATCAAAGTGGTAATAGAAATGGTTGCAGTTCTTGGGAATGATTTCAAGAAAGAAGATAAAAGAATTGTCTAGAAGTTATGCTAAGACGTGAATACTGGTAGATCAAGGACACATTTATTTTTTTTATGAGGCCACATACAGATGCAGCAAAGAATACATTTATTAAAAATACAATGAAAGCTCCAAAATACCAGTGCATAGTAGTTGTTGGAAGAAGTAAGTATGGCCAAACAGAAGAGTAGAAGATTCTTTAAGATTTGGATTAAAAACAAAGAGGACCAACACATACATAATACAAACATTTTGAAATCATATGGAACAGAACACTGGAAGTGTTAGAATAGAACACGCAGAAAGTGTAAGAATCTAATGGAGATTTTAACAAAATGGGCAAGGGGGGTGTAGCCTACGTAGCCTCAAGGACAGTATTCTCCAAGCATCAAACCCTAGAAACTCCATTGAGATCAAGATGTAAAATACATGAGGACTCACTATTTATAGGAAATATAAAAATGGAATAGTAAAAAGGACTAACCTAGGATTTACCGGATCAACCTATTTTTTCCCAACTCTCCCTCCAATTCTCTCTCCCCCAAAAAAAATCCACTCACGCCTTTTAGAAAGAAAAAGTGAAGAAAATAAGGCTGCTTCTTTCTATGATTGAAAAAACTCCCACAAAATAATATTTGCTTCTTGGTCATTTTTGGAACACAACCAAGAATAAAATAATCCACAATTCCACACAAAAAAAGGAACTCCCTTCACAAATCTTGAAAACATGCCGGGGGGCTGGACCAAGGGTAAGAAAGTTCCTTCAAGAAAATTTTAGGTCAAAATTGTAAAATGAATGGGCTATGTTGTGGGTATGGTTGGGTCATATCCTCTTCCTCCTTCACACTTGTGGCAACATAGAGAACCCGATATGAGTCACGATAAAATTAAGTCAAAACATCACAGAGCATGGGGGAAGGGGGGTTTGACAAAATGCACATAAGCTCTTCCCTTCCTTGTCAATTGTTCTTCTGCATCTTCCTTGTCATTGTGGTTTCGCAATCTCATCTCCTTCTTGCTGCCATCCTCCTTGTCGCCTACTTCGCACGTGACTGCACTTTGAGTTTCCAACTCCTTCCAATCAAGACGTGACATCTCCCAGTCGAACTCATGGACTTTTCCTTTGATCGCAAGCCGTTTCCCGCATGTTTTGCCTTCTTCTAGGTTGTTTTTTTCAGGTTTCGTATAACATTCGTAGGCGTCAACTATGACAAATAGACTTCTTCGATTTCATGTGCTTGTTCTTTACACTTGGATTTCAACAAGGATTCTTTGGGTATTTCTAGCACAGACTCACTTCTTCGAGTGAGTTCTTTATTTCCTTAGACTTCTCTTAGAAATTTCCATTTGGAAAACTAAATTTTCCAAAGCAAGCCTCCTGTCTTTCAACTCCTCATTGATTTCTTCCCTCGAATTTCCAATTTAGTACAAACGACAACCTACTGTTGGTATGTTAGTTTGATCCAAAGTTGAAAGAGGCTTCTACTTTGGTTGGTCATGAACCATGTTTGAAGGTTCATCTTTGTCACAAAACTCATTCGACAATTTTCTCAAAAACTCTTCACTAAAGGCTTCCCCCCTTGTAATTACATGTGCATTATTTAATAGCAAGTATAACTCACAAGGCTCCCTCTTGCAATCAACATTGACAAAAGTTTATCGGTCTTTCACTAGCGGCAAGGATCATTGGCCCAGGCGCTAGGTCTATACCAAATTGGTGTAGCCTAAGTAGCCTCAAGGAGAGAACTCTCAAAGAATCAAACTCTAGAAACTTTCTTAAGATCGAGATGTAAAATAAATAGGGGGACTCATTATTTCGAGGGAAGTAATACACAAAAGGGATAAAAAAAAGTACAACCTAAGATTTACCCAAGATTAACCTGATTTTTCCTAATTCTCGGTCAGGTCGAATTCATCAAAATTTATTGATGGAACAAATAGGTGTGGATCTCACTCACACTTCTCGACAAAGTTTCAGAATTAATTGATTAAATTGGAGAGCAAATTGGTCAACTACCCAAATATGTTTATTTAATGAAAAAGCAGACTTCAATGAGAAGAGATGAAAGAATACACAAGCATACAAAAGGGAAGTCCCACAAAAAAGGGAGCAAACTACAAGAAGGGATCAAGTTAAGTAATATATGTTTGTTAGAAAGTTAAGGGATACTAAACAAAGTTTTGATTTTGACTTACACAACTAGTTTCAATGTGCTACCAAAAATTATCTAAAAAATTATTTTCCAATCTATTCTTATACTAGTAGCTCCTTGTCAATATTAAAACACTTGGGTTCTTTTTATAACTTTCATTGAGAAAAAATGAAAAAATACAAAGAACATATAAAAAACCAAGCCCACAAAAGAAAGCCCAGAAAGAAAAAGGGGCTCCAGCTGTAAAAATATAGATCAGTTCTTCAATATGGCTTCCCAAACAGCTTTGAGTGGTTTGTGGAGTCATCCTTAATAGTTTCAGCCTATATTTACCAGCTCTCGAAGTATTTTGGTTGAAAGATGGAAAAGTTAAAGGAAAGATCCTTTGCTGATTACAAGATTTGTTCTGTAAAAGTTTTATTATTCTCATGGCTGATCCCTATTTGGGTTGTAATTGTCTCAAGTTCTTGATTTTGTTTTTTCTCTCTATTTCCACTCCTTTTGTGGATTTATATCCCTTAAACATTATTCTTTTTAATTATACCCAAAACTGTAATATTCAAGAAGGCACCAAGCGTAAGACCATTTAAAGTTTTGCCAAAAAAAGGACACAAGTGGAACTTACCCACATACTCGCCCATACTGCCCTTGGCCTCCTGTCTGTTTTTTATGTAAATAATCAAATTCAGCACGTTGAGTGACAGTCTCTCTGAAGTTCACACGAGGCTTTCCAACAGTTGCATCAACCTATGGAGCATGTCCACCCAAAAAAATTCCATTTAGAGTTTTAGTTCCAAATACAAACAAGAAATCTCGTTTTTTTTTTTTCCCAGATGACTAAAACAAAGAAACCTTAAAGAATAAATTGGAGAATGTAAAAAACCTTGTACTCTCTCTTAATGCGTTCAACATAAATATCCAAATGCAACTCTCCCATCCCTGAAATTATTGTCTGCCCACAGAAATATTTTAAGAAATGCATTAACATATGCATAAAGAGTTCCTGGAATTCTAGAAATGAGCATGTATGGTACCTGCCCACTCTCTGGGTCTAACCCAACACGGAAAGTAGGGTCCTCTTTTTGAAACCGATTCAAAGCCTTTGAGAACTATGCAAAGTATCCAAAATAAAGGTTCAATTTACAGTAATATCACTACTATGATCTCAGTCACCCTCACAGTGAAATCAGCTCACCTGGCCTCCAGAATCTTTGGAAACTGGTTGTATCGCCAATGACATCACTGGCTCAGGAACGTTCATAGAGGTCATAGTGTACTTAACTGACCCATCCGTAAACGTATCTCCTGATAACCAACAGGGTAGAATATCGTGAAAGGTTCAAATAGCAAAGAATTCAACATGTCCCCCATCCCATATAACTAAATTTAATACAAGAACGTCCTGGGTAAAATATCAATCAATTCCAGGATCAATTCTTCTCTAATTATCATAATTTTGAGGTTTTTCTAGGATAATTCCATTCTCAATACAAGATTGCTCTGATCATCATATAAACTGGATCGCCCAGGTAAAATACCAGCTGGTGGAAGTAAGCATGGATAAGAGACGCACCTGATGCACAGTCGACACCAAAAACTGCAACTATTTGCCCAGCATGTGCCTCTTGAATATCCTGCAAGCAAAGAATATCCTTGAGGGGGACAGAGAGAGAGTAACTGGTGGATAGGATATGCCTCTTATTATTATTTATTATTAAAAGACCTCATACACTATCGAGAAATACCCCTGCTTTCATACCAACAGAATCAAGCCTAGAGGTCAATTGCTAAAGGAAAAGGCTTAAACAAAAATTTCAAATGTCAAAGTATATTTACAAATTGCTAGAATGAAAGTTAAAGAAGTCAACCTCCATTTCATCAGAATGCATCCTGACCAAGCGAGGAACCTGCAGAACATGAAGATAAACTTCATCAGATATGAAATAGTCATCAGGTTTCCATTTTGGGAGCAAAAGGACATGACAATAAATTAATAGCATCCCTAATAAATTCTCAACATAATCAAGCTGAAAAGAAAAACTTCAACATTAAGTAAACATTCAACTAATATTGCAAGCCTATAAAACTGACCTTAATCTTCTTGCCTGTGTTTACATTGACAATAAACTCTCCCTTCTTGATGACACCTTCATAGATTCTTCATTGAGGGAAAAATACGTTAGCACCAGCAATCAAGCGTACAATGTATAATGCAATTATATACAGAGTATTTAAACACATTCGTTCATATTCATATTAACTAAAACAAGAAGATAACTTCATGCCACTTGGCAAGTTGAAGCCAATGTTTTAAAAGGCTAGAGACGTCCCCAAAACTTTTCCTCTGGAAGATTCTACATGTAAGCCTAAATTTTAATTATAAATGTTAAACAAATCCAAGTTTGTGTGTTGAACATAACAGTTACATAAAATTCTTTTTAATAAAGTCAATAACCACTTGAACAAAAAAATCTATAAGAATATCTTTAACATCACTGCTATTTTCACCAATAAAATTTGACTAATTCTATAAATTTATGTCTTCAGTGTTTTTGGAGCCTAAGTAGTAAAGGTAGTAATAACTCAACTCAACTCAAAATATTACAACTCAAACGTCTACACTTTTGACGGATGTGCCAAATTAAAACTACTCTTCTAATCGTTATACAAGGTGTAGAAACTTTAAGTCCTTGTGTGTTCTCATAGAAGCGTAAGCCTCTTATGGTCCAAAAAGAGAAGTCTTGAGGTTAAAAGTTAGAGTCTTGCTTCAAAAGTTCTTTTAAAAGATTGATTGAAATTTGAAATTGTTTACCAATATAGCCAATTAAATGCAAACCAATTAATGTAATTGCAAAACAGATATACTAGTGGAACACAAGAAAAAGAACCTTTTTTAAAAATATAGATATATAGAACCAAACTAGCGATGAAACAAATGAAAGGAAAGACATGAATATTAGATCCTATTACATGAAGTCCATTTCATCAAAACAAACTTTCAACTTAAGCTATAAGCATAATATACTCAACAATAAGTTATCCCATCTCCCCTTTTCTTTTCATTGTAATTTTTCTTCCACCAGCCGATCTTTTGGAATCTATGGAAAACTAGAAATCAAAGAGTATTCACGGAAAATTCACCGACTAATACAAAGCTCTTCAACAATGTTATTTACCACTCGATATCTTGGTGTAAATTATCTAATATCTTTGCTTCCAATAGTTATACCTCCCTTTTTGTAAATTGGGGAGGTCTTTTGTAAATATCATGGATAATCCATCCCTTTAGCAAATTTCAAATAACAATTAAATTTTCTCTTACCAAAGAAAAAAAATTGAACATAGCACATAGAATACCTCAAATATGTCAACTGGCCAAAACGACCTTCTTCCAACTTAAATGCTAATGCCACAAGCCGCCCATCTGGAGTGCCATTCAACATAATCTAAAATACAGCAGAATAACATATTTCAATCCTCACATCAGCATAGGAAAAAATCTAGAACACGAACTGTTTATTTAGACCAGTAACCTTTTCTTCATTCTTTGTTTGGTCCAAAGCATAATTACTAACTTCAATTGGACAAGGCAAGTAACTAAGTACTCCATTTAGAAGTGGTTGAACTCCCTGCAATCCATACATAAGAAACATCAAAAAGAAAAAAACAATTATCACACAGCTGTAAGATGCATAGTTGTTTGGTAGCGGATCATAAAACAGCAAATTGATAGAGCAATGATTTGAGTTATCACAAAAAGAAAAAGAAAGAAAAAAGAATAAAGAAGAGAGAGAGTGATTGAACTAAGCAAACTGTATTTGTAATTGACTAATAAAATTATAAAGTATAACTCTTATTTGAGTTATCAAAGCCATAGAATTCCTATATGTCCTACTAGTTTTAATGTAAATAAAAAATGAAGAAAATTAGCTACTAACATTAAGTAGATTATGAGTACCTTGTTTTTAAATGCACTACCCATGAATACAGGTATAAACTTCCGTGCAACAGTAGCCCTCCGAACTGCAGCCTATTTATAAGTAGAGAGAGATATTGATTAAAGAAAGTTACAAGTACCTATTGAAAATAGAATATAACAGCTCGTAAATTTCATTCAACACAAAGGAAGACCAAAGCAAAGCAATGGTTCTACATTTTACTTTAAATTCAATTTATAACATACAAGCACAAAAACAAACCTCCTGCTGCTGGTCCTATGAAATAAAATGTGTTTGTGTGTGTAACTGGAAAACATGAGTGTACAAATGTCGTTCACCAATCAATATGTTAAATTAGAATATTGTGGAACCATATTCTTTTGTATCCCTACCCATCAGTATAGAAAATAAATAAATCATTACTACTATATTCCTTGAATAGGCACCTCGAGATCTGCAGGTGATATAGGCTCATCACTAAGAAATGCTTCAGCAAGTTTATCATCAACTTCCGAAACCATCTCTATTAGTTCACGCCTCTTTTCTGTGACTAGAGCTTCCATGTCTGCAGGAACCTCTTCAGTGGTAACTTTCTCACTGCATTGCATTAACCAAACCATGAGAAGAGGATAGGAATTATTTTTTTGTATTAAGAAGGATTGGAAATAAATATTAGATGAAGCGGGTTTGGAAATGTACCCATTGGATCCTTGAAAATAGAGAGCTTTAAGTTGTACGAGGTCAATAAGTCCCTTAAACTCCTCTTCTAAGCCAATTGGAACTTGCACAGCGGCACTATGATGCCGGAGTTTAGACCTTGCCTTCAAGACAAACCAATCCAATTCAGTTCAAAGATTAGTACTCTACTCATTATCACCGACAACTACATTACTGATTAGCTGCAATTCATCAACTCAAAAGAACCCACCCAATCTGTGGCGAACTTTTTATGACTAGTAGCAACAAATAAACCATAAAATCAACTGGAAGAAAAATAAAAGAATTAATTTACCTTCATTGTTGATCAGTATGAAAAATTATCTAACATTTCTTAATTAAATGCTATGACCTCCTTAGGAGAAATTGTTTATGATGAATTTTTTTATCAGTCTTCAAGTGAAAAATTATGTAATTTTCTTAGGTCAGGATCGTTTCTTTCTAACATAATTAACCAGTGCGCAGTGCCTTTCTAATATAGGCCAAAACTACATAAGAACTTAATTACATTCGAGGATTATTTACAAGTTCTCTTTCTTTTTCAAAATAATCAGCGGAAAACCTAGCAAACAATTAGGAAAACTATAATTTGAGAAAAAAAAACACAACAACATTTGGTTAGTACTAGCATGTTGTTACTTCCATATAATGTATAATCTGCAGTAATATGTCTGTGTGTATCAACAAAAAATCGAGAAAGCGAAAGTAACATGCAATAATTTCAAATCCATAAAGAAAAATTAAAAAATACAAGTTACCTGGTTCAAAACCTTCCACGGATCAGCACCCATCCTGTCTAATTTATTAATAAATGCAAGCCTAGGAACTTCATATCTTCTCATCTGCCGATCAACAGTAATAGACTGACTCTGCACACCACCAACACTACAGAGGACGAGAATGGCACCATCAAGAACACGCAAAGCTCTTTCTACTTCTATAGTGAAATCAACGTGACCAGGGGTGTCAATAATGTTAACCTGAAATAGAATATGAAAAAAAAAACAATTAAAAAATTCTTCATGGGGACTGCAAGTTTCTTCACGAAACAGATCACCACACCATAAAAGTTTGATAATCCCATATAAATGTCCTCATTTACATTCATTTTGACTCAAAATTATAAAATTACACAAATGACTAATTTGAAATGCAAATCTTCAGTCGAACTTATCTTGTTGAGATGCATAAAATAAATTTGCAAAATGTTTCACTTGAAAGTTCCTTGGACGCTAGAAATAGTATCAATGTTTTTTTTTTAGTGCAACTAGTACCAACGCATCCTAATTAGCTTCAACTTCTAAGGCAAATCTAAATTCAGAAAGAAATAAAGACGTAGCTTTTTAGAAATCTATAATCATACCTGGTAACCATTCCAAGTACAGTAAGTGGCAGCGGACTGAATTGTGATTCCCTTCTCTCTCTCTAAATCCATAGAATCCATCTTAGCACCAACCCCATCTTTTCCTCTAACCTCGTGGATTTCATGGATTCTTCCCGTGTAATACAGAACTCTCTCAGTCAGCGTCGTCTTTCCCGAATCAATATGCGCGGAGATCCCGATGTTGCGGAGCTTCTCCATGGATTCCTTCCACCATGGCTCCTTGTCCTCCTTCACACGGGCCGCACTCGAAGAGTGGCGGAGGTGGAAATTTCCAAGAAGGAGAGCGGTGGCAGGTGAGGGAGATGAAGATAGCGTCGAACGAGAGAGGGAAGAGGCATAGAAAGAAAAGAGAAGGCGCGGTGTGGAGGATCTCCGGAAGCCGGCCATGGCGACGGAAATGGGGGCTTAGAGGGCTAAACCCTAAACCCTTTGTTTGTATTTACCGTGAGTTTTTCAGTCGGTTAGTTGGCCTTCACGTATTGAAGTGTCTTCGTTTTTCTTCTCTACTTTGCCGTTCGACTTTTTTTTTTTTTTTTTAATTATTATTTTTTATTATTATTGTTTATGATCGGTTTTTTTAACTTTTCATTAAATTTTTTATTTTATCTAAAATTCAAGATGGTAAAAGATTAATAGATTTTTACCAACGTAATTGTAATTTACCGATTTGAATCCTAGTTATTACTGATTAATTTACGAACATATTTTTCTTATAAGTTTTTTAATTATCCTTTACAGTATATCAAATTATACATATTTATATATTAATTTTAATTTTAAATTGCATATTTAAGATTATAAATAAAAAAATAATTTGTATTTTGATTTTTAAAGTTTGTTTAATACCTTTTAAACTTTAAAAAAAATAATCTTAACATTAGTGTATGAACCGACTCAATTTAAAAAATAAATATAAATTTTCAAAAATTTCATTAATACTCTCCAACTTTATAAAATAAAAATAAAAAAAATGCATTTAACACGAAAACCATTAATATCTCATTTAAAAAATACTCTTAAGATGTGAACTCACCTAGTATTACGATGTATAAATGGCATGTTACACTATGATATGACGTGCTACGACATGTATGACAATGAAAAGTTTTCTCGTGCACAACTCTTAAGTTATGTTATGAATGATAAACATGTGAAAGCTTATGCATGCATGTTACGTAGGGGTAGTGGGGGAGGAGGAGAGGGAGGGGGTTGTATCGTATGAATGATTAAAATGAAAACTATAGGGACCTCACGCTTATCGTATGTTCATTTATATCGGGATACTTCCTTTTTTATGATGAATACAGATGCGTACATTGTGATGATGATAATGACTACCATGCTTATGATACACGACAGTCGTTGTACCTACAGACGTTCGGCTACAACCAACTAATCCGACTATGTAGGCTCAGGGGGTGTGAGTCTGTCTGGTGGGCCCCTGCTCAATCATGTGGGTTGTATGTGTAGAGAAGTACTACACGTTCAACTTGTCCGGACTGGAGACCACCTAAGAGAATACGATTTTAAATAATAGGTCTCATTCATGTTGCACGTGTTTACACTTCATGTTTGGTTAATTCATAAAAATGGTAGACATATTACATCACCTAAAAAAATGATTGTCACCTATTCAAATCAAGGTACAAGTTCTTGCATGAAAGAGTTCATAATTCACTTTCATCCCCTTAAGAAACGAATTTATAAAGATAAATTAAATATTATGTGGTCAAATCTTATACAAATTCTTTGTATTGATACCCCCACTCACACATTTCACGTGAACTATTTAAATCAAATCACTTGTAATTATGAAATAAATCATATTAATGGTGTTAATGAAATAAGATATCTAACCCTATTCATATACTATAGCCTCTTTAAGCTATTATTGAAAGATCATTATTTCACACATCAACCACATACCTTTCAACACTGCAGTAATAACCTTAAGCTTTTCATACCATAGACAATATTAAATTTAAAATAAAACTAAAAAAATTGTTATTTTAAATTAAAAAATTAATTACAAGTCTTTTAACACCTATGTTAACAAAATACAACTCTATTTTGTTGTAAGCTAATTTAGGGAATGATCATGAGTTTATAACTAAAGAATACTAACTCCATTCGTATGAGGCCTTTTGGGAAGCCCAAAGCAAAGCGATGAGAGCTTTTATGCTTAAAGTGGACAATATCATACCATTGTGGAGAGTTGTGTTCCTAAACTTAGCCGTGCCAATAGATTGAAAAATATCATACCATTGAAGGCAGTCATTAAGGGGAGGCGTGCTTTGTTCTAGGGACAACTAGAATGAGATTTAATATTAATCCTCCCAAAATTGTGACACGTTCTCCTCAATTTCTGCTTCACTTATCAGAACTTGTCTCAACTAACGTCTCATCGGTGAGTTTTCTTTATTTGTCGGGAGGGTTTTGCTCAATTCAATTCTACACGGTTCGTCGCTCTTTCATGGACACGATTGATTTCTGAATTGAACAGCTTACCAGAGCTTTTGTTAGATCCCCCACTCTCCAACTTACCGTTTCACCACTGCGTTAACCACGAATTTCTTTGGCAATTCGAAAATGGCGAAGGCCGCTCCCGATTCACAGAGTAACAGTGCAGCAGTGCAAGCCACCAACGACGATGCCTCTGCCAGTAAATTGTAAGCAAACCCCTTTTAACGCATTATTCCCTCACTATCTTTACGCTTTCGTGATCCATTCTTCGCCTTTTCCAATTTTCAAATTCGGCGCTTCAGATTTTGCTTTGGATAACCATTTTTACTGCCTTCTCAACGTCGTTGAGGCGGTCTTTTGTTTTTACGATTCGATGTTGATTGCATGAAGGCACTCTTCACCCGCAAGGAACTTTCCAGTTGCTAAGATTTTGTTATTTGGTTGGCATTCGGCAACGTTCAACCCTTCGATATCATAAATCCTCACTCTGTCATATGGGATGCAATCATGCAAGAATTAATTGTAGTTCTACGCTCGCTGAAGAATTCCGTTCTCTCAATGAAAATTTTGATCCATCATTTTAATTTGAACCTTGAATCTGCCCATTATTTGGCATAGTTTCAAAATCAGATGGATTTAATTTTTTTTTTTAATTTATTCATTGGGATGTAATATTAGCTGCCCCTGTTTGGTTAACAGATCATGTGTTAGAAAGGGCTACATGAAAGACGATTTCATACACCTTTTTGTAAGAAGGCCTGTTAAGAGATCTCCAATTATTAATCGAGGTACAATCTTGTTGCATCTCTTAAATATGTCAGTTTTTTTTAGAACTTTCTTTAATCACTTTGTAGTAATTTTCTTTACATTGTTGCTAATAAGGTTATTTTGCCCGTTGGGCTGCACTGAGGAAGCTCCTCTTTCAATTCCTTAATGTTGAAAGTAACACAGAGGAACATACAAAGAAGCAGATATTGTCGCTTGGGGCTGGCTTTGATACAACGTACTTCCAATTGCAGGCAAGCTGCTTATTTAGGTCACAGGCTATAACATCTTTAGCATATTCATTTATTCTCCTTTTATATGTACATCGTATCTTCTATATTTTTCGTATATATTTATGTTCATATTTTTCTTACCACATGTAAACTAATTCTTAGGTTTGGATTTGAAAGTTTGGTCATTTTCTATCTTCTTCTGTGTTTATTGCAATCACGTTTAGTTGTCTCTTTGTGACTTTTTTTGCTTACATTCTCTGTTTGCTCCAATTAACCTTCCACTTGAAGTTGATGCATTTTAATTTTTTGTTTATCTTTTTTTACAGAATGAGGGTAATGCACCGCATTTATATGTGGAGTTGGACTTTAAGGAGGTTCGATTTGGAAACCTTATTCCCCTGCTTTTTTGACAGTCACTTACTTTTGTAGGAATATGTAAATGGGCTTAAATTTTAATTCAATGAGAAGAAAATTATGTCAACTGCCAAATATATTACCTTTGTGGTTTTCTTTGTAGCATCAAATCTTCACATTCTTTATATATGTCCAACGTGCCTCACGGGAATTCAGGGTTATGCAGTTCTTAATTTATCTATTTTTGTCCAGGTGACTATTAAGAAAGCTGCAATAATTGAAGCCTATAGTCAGTTGAGAGAAAAACTCAGTGGAATAGTATCTATATCCCTAGGTAAGTGGTCTGTGCTATCATTTCAACATGTTTCATTTTTATATTAGAGGTGGCAGGCACAAATCTCAACCTTGTTATGTATCCATTATTGTTCTCTTTTCCATGTCATTTGACATTTATGGTTGGTTTCAAGGTTTTTCCTGGACCACAATGTTTAGATATAATACTCTTTCTGATTTCATATGATACGGAGCTTTTCTGCTGCCCCTAGGCTACATTAAAATTCCATCTTAATAATATCGATCTTTCCCCTTCTGCTAGATTGATTGATGAGTTAACCTGATGGCTTGAAATTCCTAAATTTTGTTTCCATGAAAACGAGGAAGATTTGGATGTTTGAAACTTGTTGTTACATAGTATATTTTTCTTCAGTTTAGAATTGGAGTACAATAACTATTTCCGTTTAAAGAGGGCGTGGTAGACTGAGTAATGTAATTGTGTGTTGTTTTCATTCATGTTAACAAATTTCCCATCTCTCAAGCTCGAAGATCTCAACTGATGTCGATAAGGGAACTCTTGTATCTATTAATCTTAAGCCTTGAAATGGTTTCCAACATGTAACTTTTTCAGTTAATGCTTCTGTATAAGAGCTGAGTAATTCTTATCTTTGTAGAAGACAGAGTTCCAAAAAGATGAATATGTTTATCTGTCTGGCTTTCCAAGAAAACTTTAATGCGACCGACAAACTTCAAAAGAAACTTTCCTTCTGGTCTTTGAGCCCAAATGTATGTGTATAATGCTTGAAAGCAGAAGAAGCTATAAATCATGTTCTTTTTCACTGTCCTTACAGCAGGTAGTTAAATTGGAGAAAGCACCTGAAGCTTCTTCTGACTGCATCCAAAATCCAGAATAGTTTTAACATCCAGTCCAAAAAATTGTTTCATAATTGTAGGATATAAAAATTCATTCCCCGCATACTACTTGCATACCTTAGTTTTCTATAATTATTTGGATTAGGTGCCAATGTAACCTTAATTGTTCATTGCCTTTTATCGCTTATTGATGATCTATTCGTCCAACCACCTTACATTTTGCATGCTTAAGGGGAAAACTTAGATATCTTTATTGCATGTCATGACCATTGCTTGCATGATTAGCCTCTTTTAGGCCTTGGGGATTCGGCTGTCTTTTATAATGCTCCTTTTATGGTTAAAGAAATACCTTTTGAGACCATTAAGATGCCTTTTAGTGATTCTCGTAGAACGGTTGAGTCTTCTAAGTCAAGGAAGCTTATCCTCTGTCCTATATTCAAAGAAAAGTGTATCATTCTACAGTTCCTCCATTCACCAAAGTTAATCCTTTGAATCCGGATATTATTGAGTTGAAGAAAATGTTTCAAGTCTTTTGACCCCATTTGTTAATAAACCCATCTTTCAAAATTGTAGTCGACAAGAATTTACTGTAGCAGATCCTAATTGTATTTTCACTTAAGGTGTTATTCTTTCGTCAAAGTATCATACTCTTTCTCATACTCTTTCACGTTTTTTTAATGATTCTGGTGCTGCATTTGAAGTTAGTTTAAGTAGTATGGACTTTGTCATTCAACCTATGGGTATTGATGATATTGACGATGATTTAGCGTCATCATTCCAGGAAAATGTCATTGCGATTCCTCATTCTCCTCCTCCTTTAGTGACAGATTTGCTTCTCTTATTGAAGCTTGTGGTCTTGCAATTTGCGATGTGTACAATTTTTCTCATCAATTCACAAAGAATTTGTTTTTGATGCTTGTTTGTTCTCTTGGTGTATTGGGACTCTTTTTTGCTTTTCTTCTTGGTGGATTTTCCAATTGGAGTTGTCTTTGGCTTGGTTTTGATTGTTTTGTCTCTTTCCTTGCTATTTTCTTTTGTTTTGTTCACACTGTTTTTCGCTGTTTTTGTATCTTTTATACTTTTTTGCTTTATACTTTGTTTTTCACTGTGTTTGTATCTTTGAGCTTTAGTCTCTTTTTTAAGTTTCATATCTTGTCAAAAAAAAAAAAAAAAAAAAAAAAAAAAAAAAAAAAAAAAAAAAAAAAAAAAAAAAAAAAAA
>NW_019272042.1:3554554-3562145 GCF_002738345.1 Cucurbita maxima
AAAAAAAAAAAAAAAAAAAAAAAAAAAAAAAAGAAAAAAAAAAGGCAACGCAACCTTTCACAATCGTCTCAAATACAATGGTGTATTTATAATTTCCCTCTTATTATTTGTATTTCTTAATTTTCTATAAATTCGTGTCCAACATTACCATAATTTTCTCAGATTTTAATTTGTCATGAAATATATTTTTCATTTGTTCTCCACTTGCTTAATCGGAGAAGTGCAACAGTATTCTTTCTGATTGGTGTCAAATGCTAATAATATTATTTAAAAAAATGCTTATACTTAACATCAATCTTGTACTTTCTAGTGACACATTTTATTGGCCGTTTCCTGTAATAATTCCCCTTTGCACGAATGCACTTATCTTTTAAGGTTCTTTTTATACTACTGATGGGAAATATAATTGTATGTATCATTTGGATGCTAGAATGAGAAATATGACTGATTTAATGAGCTATTGAACTTGAGTGGAAATCTGGAAGATAACGGGATCTAACGTTTCCTGCAATTTTGGTTTACTTCTTGTTGTTGTCCTTGAAATTGTAACAAATGGTTGTTGCTCTGCAGTATTACATTTTAATTTGATGGAAAACAGTGGCGAACACATTCTACATGGTTTTTTAGCCATTTTCCTGCTTCTCAAAATATATTCATGTATTTTCAACTGCCATACGTATTATTGCTTTGCAGAAAAAGGAGAAGTCCATAGCGATCATTACAAGCTACTCCCTGTTGACCTGCGTGATATTGATAAGTTAGATGATGTATTGGGTATTGCTGGTATGGATCCCAGGTATGGAAGCACATAAGATTTTTCACCTCGTGGTCCAGTGTTTAAGTGCTTTATACATCCTTAACTATTTGGTGGATCATTTTGGTCTTTTAAGGTCATATTTCATATTTCATTCACGAGAGTTGTTCTGTTAATGCCTTTTGTGATATGCTTACTCGTCTCTGAATTCGTCGGTCTTGTGATCTTTTTAGTCATGGTGTCTTGGAGTCTGTGGGTCCTTGTGGGGGTTAAGGGGGAGGGATATTTGGATGGATGAGTGGGCTGTTTTAGTGAAATATAAGAGTGGGTTTTCACATCTGATAAATCCAACAATTTCCCTACTTTTTGGCTTCACATGGAAATTATTAATATCTTTTATCCTGATATTGTTATCAGTTTGCCGACATTTATAATTGCAGAATGCGTTTTGATATACGTGGATCCAGATTCGAGTCAGGCTATAGTTGGTTGGGCATCAAAAGCATTTTCAACAGCAATATTCTTTTTATATGAGCAGGTTTTGCTTATCTGAATTTAAACAAGTTTTGTATCTTACATCTCTGGTGGAACTTCTTTCTTTTTGAATTCGGTTGTATTCTTGATGTCCCCACTGGAACATGACTTTGTTTTAAATGATGGTTTGGTAACTTGCGACTGCAATCTTTAACAGATTCATCCAGATGATGCCTTCGGCCAACAAATGATCAGAAATTTAGAGGTACAACTGTCTTTGATAGTCCATGAATTGTGTAGTCTATTCTTTTCTTTCTTCTTCTTCTTCTTCTTCTTATTATTATTATTATTATTGTTATTTTTTTTTTTAAGCTAAAACAAGCTTTTATTGAGAATAATGATCGAAAACGATAGAAAACAAAACGGCATTAAAAAAACCAAACAAAAAAAAGAAACGAAACTTTTCATTGAAGAAATGAAAAAAAAAAAAAAAAGAAAAGAAAAGAATGGGACCACTGAGCCACTTAGAATGACAAAGGATATATTTAAGTTTGAAGTATTCCAATTGAGGCAAATATATCAAAGAGAATCCAGCAAAATCCTTTGAGATAGAATACCAAGAGGAGGTCTAGCTGCGTGCTGTGGAAAATTCATTCATTCCTTTCCATCCAAATTTCTGAAAAAAAATAGCTTTAACTGCATTTACCCATAAAAGATTGGCCTTAAGATTCAAGGGAGGGCCAATAAGTGGAACGTTAACCTTGAAAATATTAGTGAAAATCCACTTGGAATATCTTCGTTAGAGCCAATATGTACTGGTGAGAGAATACCCAAAAATTATAAACAACATTTTAAAGAATCCTTCATATTTATAATGTATCATTTACAACTTGAGGTTAAGTTCTTGATTATATATATGTACAAATAATTTTAATTAAAAATCGAAACTTACTATACACTGTTACAATACATGATACACTAAATTTTAACTTCGATACATTTAACAAAACCAGAAAGTGATTGTGTATGAATTAATAAATAATCAGTTTTACTAAACACACTGAACAGTTTAAAACATCCAGAATTGCTTTTGACCCCACCAAAAGCAATCCCAAATGCACCTTTAGTTTTGTTCTACTTTGGCTTCTATTGTTGGGCTGTCTTTTATATGTATTTTGTATTCTTTCATTTTTCTCTGTGAGAGTTCAACATTCCTTAAAAAGAGAAAAAAAAAAAGTGTTGGGTAGTTTCAACTTACTAGTTTCGTAATAAGTGTCTTATTTTATCCCAAGTGTCCATCATTAGTGTTCTCCTCTACTGTCTCTTCTAGTTAGTATGGTTTTTAGGTGGGAAACACAACCAATCTTTTAGTGAAAGATAGAAAGACAGTATAATGGAAGGATGAATTTGTAAATTAGATTTGGAGAAACGTAAGAGAATTGGTTGCTATTTTTTTTGTCAGCAATCATGGAAAGTAAAGGTTTTTATGCACAGTGAATGGTATGGATGACAGGAAAACTTTGGTGTCTCTAATCTTGGATAACAAAGAAATCGAGGGTTTAAAACCCTAGCTTAGATATTGCAAGCATTAAGCTGTCTTAGCTAGCTAAAATAAAGTTTTTTATGCACGGTGAATGGTATGGATGATAGGAAACTTTTGATGTCACTATCCTTGGATAACAAAGAAGTCGAGGGTTCAAAACCCTTTGGGTCTAGTAGATAAGATATAGCCAACAATGTCCAATTATAGTGGTTCAAAACCCTGAGTGTGAATACTCAACGAGGGGAGGTGCCAAGCGTTAGGTCGTACATTTTTTAATCGTGCGGCGTCAAGATCCTGGCACGCTCATAACAAGCCTTAAGAGGAACTCAAGCCACATTCACATTTTTTCGCAAAACTTTGTGGCTTCGTCAGACCTTGGATGAGGTTCTCCTTCGCCAACCGAACACAACTCATGTGGAATCTCAGCTTGTTCGGCCACACATGCCCCCTTGCGTGCATGTTTAATTGTCTGTGACTCTATCTGACTTGCCTTTTCACACTAGGTCAAGTTGTTCGGCTCGACCTTGCCTCTACTCGAGGCTAAAATTTTTCACATGAAAAGTCACATCTCGTATTCTCATCTTGGTTCCCAGGTAACATGGTCCACATGTCTTGATACCATTCCAAGTCCAGGCTGTCATTGGCCATTGAAACTTACTTGGTCATGTTCATCGAGAACGGACCCATGTGTTGTTCATATCGGGACATCCCAAACATTCGTTCTCCAATCGCCTCCCACTTGTTTTGACCACCTTTACGACCCCCAAATCCCTTGTAATCCGACTTCAACTTCTCCTCCGGGCACGACAAAGACATCGTACCAATGTGGCCGTCGGCAAGCGTCTGCAATACGCTTATTCCTTCCCCTTTATATTATTATAATTTTTTTTTTCCACCGGTCCTCCATCACCAAGGTTTCCCTCCCTTTATATTTCTTTTCAAAAAGTTTAAAAAAGTACTGGGTATCACACTGTGTCACACATATGTGCAGGGTGGAGAGATAACACCACGCCTCCTCCTAAGGTACATTTTGAGGCATTTTTGCTACGGTAGGAGGAAACTTGATTTTGGTGACGATCGTATGATCTCGTGGAGAGTCCATCCGATGTTCGGTCGATAACCAAATTTAGCGAGCATTCATATTTTATATGGACGGACTTAACTCCAGAGCCACATGCCCAAACTCTTTTCGGAACCCCGACTTTTGAGGTTAAGGACTGAGACCCTACCCGACCTTTTATCATGCCTATCTTTGTCCTTCTTGTCTACTTGTCGCCTCCATTGTGCCTATGCCTCATCTTGGCTTCAATGCAAACTTTATATGGTGTGTTAGATGATGCAACGTCCTCCTTAGTTGCATCATGACACTTGTTTGTCTTGGCCATCACGTGGTCGGATGGGTGCTTCTTGAGGGTCGCTGTCTTGTCTGTCTCTATGTGAGGGTCACATTCTACTCTTTTTGTTAGTATGGTTGGTTGTGATACCAAGTACTTTCATACTTGAGGTTATATTGTACTATGTTATCTTTATAGTTAAATACTATTTTAGTTGTTTGGGTTCTATAAAGTTGCATCCAGATTATTAACTTTTGGATTCCATATCAAGCTTTCTGATTGTATAGAATTTTAAAGAGCAACAGATAGCTACATGTGTATGTAAACTCCTGCTTTCTAAAAAAAAGTTATATAGATATTTTCACTATAGTCTATAGGTATCTGTTTTTCGGTTATGGTTCCAAGATTGTGCGATCTACTCATTTATATGAAAGAATTTAATATATCTGTGAACATTATTGATTGATTCAGAGTCGAGGCTGTGCTTTGTTGGGTATCAATGCTACACCAACATTACTTGCAAAGAAAAAGCTTTTTCTTGACCAAGGATGGCAGGTAATTTTTCTTTTTGAAATTTTCTTTGCAATAAAATGAGGCTGAAATACTGCATGTTTCCGTTCTCCTTGGAAAATTCCCTTCTCCTTGGCAAACCAAACAACTGAATTAATATTGAAAGTTAAAAAGATAGAACTGATTCCCCAAGTATTCAAGGTTCTTGTAACCTCCTCACTTGAGTATTCCCACTCAATGCCTAAACTAACCAGACTATTCCTTGGCGTCATCTCCTTCCCTTCCCTCTCTTTATAACTAATTCCGACTGATATCCCCTCAGTACCCTAATAATATTTAATTTCCTTATGGTATTCCTTACACTTAGATCATTACACGCCATTCTCATGTTAATGGTGAATTTGCAAAGCTTTTACCGTAGACAAATTTGATGTCTTGAACCATTTTTTCTGAAGTAGAAATAGATGTTCACAAGGGCTTACACTTCGTAAAAGCCTTGAACAAATGCTTCCCCTTGGATAATATAATTATTTGAAAGCATTTTTTTTGGCCATGTATTGATATTACAAAGGGAACAAATAATGTTGCTCTTGATTACATATAATTGAACTGAACTGTGCAATGGATATTTGACCATTCAGGTCTTTTTTTGTTTTGAGAGAAGTAACAATTTCATCGATGAATGAAATAAAGAGAGTTAATAGCTACCAAATACCAGAAGTGAGTTTCATGATAGATCACCCATTGGAAATTAAAAAGGAAAGAGTATGATTGCTAAAAGGGCATTCACAGTTAAACCAGTAAAGAACATTAAAAATAACCAAATTTAGGAAATCATGAAAGGTAGAAGAAATGTCCTTGAAAATTCTTCCATTCTGCTCTCTCCAAAGAGTCCAGAAGAACACCCGTTAAACACAAGCCAAAAATCTTCTTAGGACCATGAAACAGATGACCCACAAAACAGAAGCAAGAATCTCATAAGGAGTACAAGGCATGACAAAAGACCACCAAAGGCATCCAACATGTATATCCAATAGGGATATGCAAAGGGTCTTAATGCAAATAAATGGTCAGCACATTCAGCATCTGAACCACACATGCCTAATCAGGAGGGCGAGAGAAGTAAGGCCTTCAACGTTGAAGACGATCAACTTTATTATTCCCCCATATGACTAAGTTCCCATTAGAAAACTTTGATATTTTTTGGGTAAACATTCTTCCAAATCACGAAATAAAGTTTATTAGTAGTTCAATCAAATCCTCCATCAAAGAGCAAACCGTGAAAGTTTAAGAAAGATTTAAGAGGCCTATACCAAGAGTCATTTGTAGTCTCCTATGCAACTGAAGATAAAAGATTGGAGAGGATAGCTCATTCCGTATTTTCAAACTCATTTGAAAAGCTTGTTGAGAAGAATTCCATATAGAAGCAATTGAATCATTTGACCGAGTAGTTAAATGCTACAAGCCAGGAAAGGTATTGATATAATTTCCCCATTATGCCAAGAGTCATGTCAGAAACCCGTAAGAAAACGATTTCCAATCCGTATTTGAATATGATCAACAATAATAAGAGCTATGGTTGAACTAATGAACCACCAAGAACCCCTTAAAATAGGAGTGTGCCAAAAACAAACGGTATCCATAAATGACATCATAACATCATAATAATACATCATCATATCATATCGAATTGCATCATCATAGCACATCATAATATTACATAAACATACATGATATGTGCAAGGGCTACTGGACACATGTGATATACATAAGACAAAGCCTTCCGACCGAGCCGATAGTAAGGTCACTTGCCTGATTGGCTAAGATGTTGTCATCAATTTATCTTTAATGAAAGTTCGATTTTATCTTTTGAAATCCAAGTCAATCTATATGAGCTCATCTCCCTGTCTTATTATTATTATTATTTATTTCTTTATTTTAATTATGCTCACCTGTACTCTTGCCAGTTGTAATCGATTTTTTAAAAATGGTTATTGATCATGATATGACTTCCTGAAATACATAAATTGTTCTTAGTATTTAATTTCTAACTAAAATCTAAATAATTGCAGCAAAATTAGTATTAAAGAAAATGAAAATTTAAGATATAATTTAGTATTATCATTTTGGTTATTTCTTTTCTAGCACATCTCAAGAGATTTATAATGAAATTGATAAATTCTGACGAAAAGTGAATTTGATAATTGACTTACCGAAATGGCCTCGAAACGATAACATTACTCCTTGTGGGGTAGAATCTGTGCATTACCAAGAGACGAACAGTGTACGTTTTGTAGGATTGAGGTAGGTTGCTGGCCTTTTTTTCTTTTCTTTTTATTATTATTAGTTTTTAAGAATCTTTTTTGGTTATTACATCTCGTGAGCATTACACAAAGCTATTAGAGTATGAGTTTTGGATGAACATTTCACACTGAATGTTATAGAATGTGGTCTAGTGAACCTTTTAAATGAGGAACATTTTGTAGTTGTCAAAGCCACCAATGAGGTCTACAAAAGATAAAGGCAAGAATGCGTATGACTCAGAATAGAAAAAAATTCACGACAACGTGAAGCATAGAAACTTGGAGTTTGAGGTAGGCAACATCGCATGGTTGAAGATGACCTTGATTAAAGATGTTCTGAGGTTTGGATGAAATGACAAATTAAGTTCACGCTTCAACGAGTCTTTCGACATTCTAGATCGAATCAGACCGGTGACATACAAAGAAAAGGTTAGTAAGAATCTTAGCCCATGTAATGAATGCCCTATGTAATTGAGCAATAGCCTTCGTTAAGGTACAGTGGCAAAAACCACCAAGTATAAGAAGCCACATGAGGACAAAAGGATGGGATGAGAGAGAAATATCGATTTGCGAATTGAACACTTTCGAGGACGAAAGTTCTAATAAAAAAAAAAAAAACCCCAAAATCTCTCCTTATTTCTTTGAGCCAAAAAAAAAAAAAAAAAAAAAAAAA
>NW_019272042.1:3562373-3606155 GCF_002738345.1 Cucurbita maxima
AAAAAAAAAAAAAACCCCAAAATCTCTCCTTATTTCTTTGAGCCAAAAAAAAAAAAAAAAAAAGAAAAATTCCCCCTCCGATTTTTCTACCGTAGTTCTTTTTACAAAAAGGAGAGTTTTACCAAAACCTCCTACGAAATGTACACTATTCGTCTTTCAGTATTGTACAGATTCAAGCTCATAAGAAGTAATGTTAGAGGCCATTTCGGTAAGTCAATTTTTAAATTCATTTTTCGTCAGAATTTCATCAATTTCGTTACAACTCTCTTGAATTGTGCTAGAAAAGAAATACCAAAATGATAGATATGTTTGAGGAAATCAAAGTAAGTTATATCTTAAATTTTCCTTTCTTTTATCCTTGCTTCATTACAATTATATAGATTTTAGTTAGAAATTAAATATTGATTAAAATTGGCCAAAAGTATGGGTGAACAGAATTAAAAAAACACAATTTGCAATGAAATCATGTCATGATCAATAGTTAATTCTAGAAAATCGATTAAAACTGGCTTTTGTACTGGTGAATAGAATTAAGAAAACATAATTAAAAAAAAGAAACACGGAGAGAAAAGCACAGATGGAATGAAAGAAAAGGAAAGATCTGAAAATTGTTTAAATTATTTGTATGAAAATAATATTATAAAGAACATATATAAACAATCCAAGACTCTAATCATGCAAAGTGTCGAATGTTCACATGAAGTCCAACACATGACAATCGTAAAATTTAGCGAAATAACTTTATAGAAATTTGAACTTGAAATTGATGTTATAGGTTCACATATGTTGACTTAGATTTTAAAGGACACAATTGAACTTTCATTAACGATAAATTAGTGTCAACAATTTAAGCTAATCAGGTAAGTAACTTTACTATCAGTTTGGTCGGAAGACTTGTCTTATATATGATAATACGTGCCTAGGGGCCCTTGCACGTGTCATGTATGTTTATATAATATTATGACGATGCATTTTGATATGATATGATGATGTTATGATATTATGTGTTAGTTAATATATAACATTGTTATTTCTAATATTTACTTTGGTTTATTTTATTATCCTTTTGTATTGTTTTAAGATATTTTTCTTAAACATGCAAGTCCATAACATTGTTTGATGAAGACGTTTTTAAATAAATGTTTCTGCATAAGAAGCTATGTCATGCATACGGAAGAGACTTTAGGTCGGTAGAAAACTAGGGTCGTGAAAGAATCAATAGGAGATAGTATTGGTAATATTAGTTGCAAAGTAGTAGGGGTTTAAGAGTAATTAGATAAGGGTGTTTTAATTATAGATGTAGGTAATTAGGATTGAGGAAGGGGTAATTTCGGTGGATAGTCCATTTGTGACTTGGGGAGATAAATAGCCGTCTGGAAGATAGGGGTATACCTGGGTCGGGTCGAGGGAAGTTTTTGGACCAACCAGAAAGTTCGGATTGGGCTGTTGGATTGTTTAAAAAAAAATTAATTTTAAAAACTTTTATCTATCTACCCTTCATAATTATTCGAAATATTGTTAAAAATGTTTTTTAAAAAACTATCCATAACAAATAAAACACTCCAATTTTAAGACCTACTCATGCATGAAGTTGGATGCCCTAAATTATCATAAATTATATAGATAATAAATAAGTTAGAGCTTATTATTATCTGTCTCCCCCAATTTTAGAGTATTATTATCTGTCTCCCCCAATGTTAGAGCAAAATCTAATAAATTAATTTTATACCAATCTACGACACTAGAATCAAACCCGCATGGGGAGGACGATAGTTCCACCATTTTACCACTCCGGCACACCTATAAATATGCAAAACATATTGATATATTTTATAAGATTTTTGTTCAGTTCGGGTCCACTTGAAATTTTGTACAGTGAACCTGAAACTCGAACCGAATCTATTTGGGTTAAGAAAATTAACCCAAACTCGAAATGATAATCCAACCCAACCCAACCCGTATAATTTGGGTTGAGTCAGTTCGAGTTGCCGGGTTCAATGTAGACCCCTACCCGAAGGGCTATTGTTATGCTGTAATTTTTCTTTGATACTGCAATATATTACTATCTTTTGTTTTCTTGTGTTTGGATACCTAACAAACCCATCATTGGATCAAATTCCCCCACTTCTTTTTCCTTTTAACTAAAAACCAAATAGAACCGTATTATCTAATACATATTTCCAGAGCTACAATGGTCTACAAGTGGTTGTGAAGCTGTGTTTTTTTTCCTGAGGTTGTTAGCTTTTCATATTGTTTTAGTTGAAGATTGTGATGTGTGAGTACCCTGTGATGTTCTCTTTAGTGACAGTACGTTCTACATTCCTATATATTTATTTAATTTGTTTTGGTTTAATTATTTATAGGAGACTATTTGAATATTGTCTCTTTTGGCTGATAGACAGCTGCAGCATGGGACATGCTGAAAGTGTATAATAACTTGATCGAAGCTCAAGAAAGGCGAAGGTTTTTTTTAGAGTGGTTTTAGCCATCCTCCCTCCTTTGTTTATCTACTGTTGTCAATCTGATGCCATGGTTTGTTTATTGGTTCATTCCTATGATGTTTGATACATTGGTAAACTTGCTTGTGGAAGAAAAAGAATCAAATAGTTGAAATATGAGTGATAAAAAAAGAAAAGAAAAGAAAAAAGTTCAACACCAAACTTCATTTTAGGTACATTTGTAATTATATCTAGTGAGATAGAAGGGGATTTTGCTTAATATATTGATAAAGTTGTGTCTCAAATCTAAGATAATGAATATGGATACAAGACACTAGATACGACACCGACATGGGACACATGGTTTTATACATTTATATGCTTAAAAAGTTGGTTTGATGTATTTGACTCTCAAAATTTATTATTTTTGTCATATATATGTTTATTTAGCTTAACAACTGTTCGATGCATGTCTAAAAATTGATGAACATAGGCGTCTAACAGATCTATATACTACCAAGTGTTCAATACGTGTTCAACTAAGTATTGGACACGTGTTGGACATGGACATGCTAGCCAGAGTAAAGTGTACGTGCTTCTTAGTCTCAAACGCTTTGTACTTGTAATTATTTTATTTGTTTCTGTAAGCTTTCTAGTTACCTTAGGTTGAAATTACTTTACCTTATAATTGGCTCTAATGCCTTTGATATTTGGGCTTCATATAAAGACATGGACTCCCTTTTGATATAGCTTCATCAATAATCTAATTAGTTAACAACCATCGGCATTCAGCATGTGCCTTTTTGAAGGTTTATTGATGTCTTCTTTTCTTTCATATGATTTTCCTTTTTTCCTCTTTGATTTTTCCAATTTTTTCGAGATGTATAACAGGGAAGATTTTCATGTTTGACACTTTTGTTCTTCAGGATTGAACGGCTGGAGTTATTTGATGAATTTGAGGAGTGGTACATGATGCAGGCAAGTTTATAACCTATTGTTTTAATGAGAAAAGGCATGAGCGTTTGAATTCCCCTTCTTTAACTGTTGAGATTTGAGTTTTTTCCTTAACTTATTGTGAGTTTCATTGGCTGGTTTCCAGGAGCATTACTGCGTGGCCTATGCAATCAATGATTCCCTGGTGAGTCTATTTCGTGACCATATTTTCTTAATATTTTCTTTTATGATTCCTTATTAAGCGACTCCATGTTCTAGACTAATTTATGGCAGTACTTTGTGAAATGTAATGATCTTGCCACCTAAGTTTGATTTTGTCTCATAATGCTCTGGTATTAGACATATTTAATCATTTCAATCCAAGTATTTTACAAAAGATATTGAAAATTCCTTGATGGATAACGGCATTACAGGGTGGAAAGTTTGTTCTTTATATCATCATTCATACTGGCTCATAAGTTGCTTCCTTTTGTGACCCATTTTCACTAGCTTTTTAGACTTTGATTCTCGTGTGGTCACTTTTTCCTTTACATATGTTATGAACTGGCTTTATCATGAATCTGTTTGTCATGAGCACTCCATGTCAAAATGAAGAAAATGTTCAAAATGGCTTTATTATTTCATTTTTCATGCAGCTGTTAACACGATGAGTTTGATTATTTAATGATGAAACTTGACATATGTTTTATGACCTGGCACGTAATGGACAATTTGAATGACTTAGCTAGATATTCGTGTCTTCTTGTCTTCATTTCATTTACTCCCGTTTATGACCCCAGGGGCTTTTTGGGAATTTTGGCTTTCCCCGAGACCCGAACGTGCTTGACCCTCCCTCACCAGCATGAGATATAAAGAGCTTCCTTCTGGCTACTGCAGCTGCTGGCAATGCTCTGATTGACTCTACCAAGATTTGTTGAAGAATTTAAGGTATCTTCTGGAGGACTTGACTCTCATATAAGTGAGTTGCTGGGAGTTTAATATTTTGATGGAATAAATCTTTTATTTTTCCGTCTTGTTCTTGATTGAGTTGTTCCAGATGTTTGGAAAGTGGAACACAGTGGGTCCCTTCAGTTGAAGCATGTAGTAATTAATGGCTATTTTGACTTGTGGGGACTGTGGCATGTGCCAAACATAATGCGCCATTGTTGCACTCTTTGCTTTATTGCTCCACTTCTCTTTTTCTCGGCTCTTTTTAGTTTGTTGGGATTGGATCAAAGAAATTATGCTACAAATTCACACTTTATGTGCTCAATTATGCCTATATTTTTATATGTTCTACTTTTTTTCAAGTCTATAAAGCTTTGTATAAAAGTCTACTTTGGATGCTTATTGTTAGATTCATAAATAGTGTGTGATTTGTTTCGATATTTGATATCGTGTAAGATTTGGTAAATGGCAAAGAAAAGTTTGTATTGTATTTTACCCAAATGGATTGTTTTATTAGGTGAATTTGGTTTGTTTTATACTTTTGAAGTGTTGAAAAGATTGTCTATGGCTTATCGGTACGTGGGACTCGTCTTTACTTGAAGAATAGTTAATAATAAGAGTATGTCAGTAAGAGATTCTATTGATAGGGTTAGAAAATGTGAACACAATTTAATTATGATTTCATGTTTGATGAGATCTAAAAATTATGTCTATAGCTTTAGGTTCAAATTTAATGCTTTGATGCTATTAAGAAAATACTCTGTTTTTGTAAACTCTAGGTTTGTATATAGGCTTACATACTCTCGTGTCGTTGAACTACGAAAGAAATTACATGTCCATACAAACATACGAGGAAAAGTAATGTATGATCAATATATACACAACGCACGTGGCCCCATTGGATGGTGCATACATTACTTCCATGTTAACCTAACGTATATTCTCTACGAGGCTAATATATATTACCATATACCTTATAACATATTTCAATTCATGTTGTCGAAGACCTATGGCCAAATATATAGTCATATCAAATAAAACATACATAGTTATTATCCAACTCGTTCGTAAGCATTCCAACAAAAGATTATTGAATTGAGTCTCTAAACTTAAATAAACTAGATAGAAAATGCGGATATGTATGTCTTGTTATTATGTATTTTTATCGTTTTATTTATTTATTTATTTTTTTTTGTGAAAGATTTTTATTTTGGATATATCTATTTGTTTCAAATTATGGACGGGTTAATCTGAAATGTAGATAATAAAATGTAATAAATCCTTTTTTTTTACCACAAAACTTTATTCAAATAATAATATCGAAAATTTTCAATCAATTAAATCTTTTTAAGGATTTCTTTTGAGTCCTTGGTACTCGAATAAGTGTGGAAGTTCACTTACATTTCAAACTCTATTTAGTTCTCCTAAGCTAGCTTCGGCCGAACATTCCTAGGTCCAAATTTCGCTTGACCTAATAGCATCTATGTATTCCATCTATTAAAAAAATTGAGCTTAGAGTCGACTCGTGGGCCAATTTAGCTTAAACCTCTTAAAATTGTTCATAATTAGTACTCGATATTGTTAATTGTCCAAAACAGTAGTCATATGGACCTTTTTTAGCCTTATTTTCATAAAAAAACGGTTCTAAATGGCAGGATGGAACAAAATGAATTATCATTATTTTTCGTAACTATTATTGTTACGTTTGATTATATTGAATCATCATTGTACACTCAGAAGCAAACATATTTGTTATCATTATGTAATATTTTTTACACTAAAAAATATGAACATATAATTATTGTGTTGTTTGAAGAAAATGTTACATTTACAATTTCTAAGAACATATCCAAAAGTTTGGACCACTTCTATAATCTCTATGATCTGGTTGGTGCTCTAAATCCAATGTGGAATCATTCATGTGTTGACTATTTGTTTGAGGCATGTTTGGTAGGGTACACTTCAATATTTTATTTATTATTATTATTATTTTTTTTTGCAAAAATAAATAAATAAATAAATATTTTAGTTAAAATATATATTTATTCATCGAAAAAAAAGGTAAGAAAACCTTTAAACACAAAATTTTTAGAACATGACATAATATCAAAACTTCATTAGATGATAACATATCATAAAATAAACCAATATCAAACAAATTCTCGATCTAACTTTCAAAATTAACATTTATAAATTCGTGATCACATAAATAAAAAATACTAGAAAAGTAAAGCATAACGACATGGACTCAATGCCATAACGAACAATGAACTCATCACATGCCTTATACGTCCTTGTCCTTACGCTTACTTGAAAGATCGAGTACTAAAAATACAAATGACTGACCTCCATGTTCGGAGTTTGGATATGCATACTGAAACGGGAACATGCAAGTACATGTGGGGCCCCAAATATGATTTGTCAAAATATTGGTGACCAAGTGTCAATTAACCTACTGACCAACAATGTTCGCTCTCTAATGGTACATATCTTGGAATCTTGACGAGCTTTGCTCAATCGGAACTGACAATTAACCAATAGAGCGATGTAAGACGTCATGAAACTAATGGGTAATTGCTACGAAAATATTTTCATAAATTATGCATGTCATTCAATACGTGCATACGTGAATCTTATTCAAAAACAGAATGGAATAAAAATCAATATCAAAGAAAAAACAAACCTAGGTTGAAGAACCCCCAAGTCAAACTAAAAATTAGAGAAAAATCTACTGATCTAGACTCGAACCAACCCAAACTGGTGAAAAATCGAATCAAATTGGCCATGAATAGCCAAATCGATCGAAAAGAAAAGTTATGACAGATATGTGCGATGATATTGTGACCGAAGGTGAAGGAGATGCGATCAACTATAGAGAAGTGCCCAAATGCTGAAATCACAATCGACATAGTGAAAATAACGAACGAAGGGCACGGAAAATAGTGAGATCGAGCTGAGAAGATAAAGCATTCACAACCACTTATAATCAAAAGTGTCCAAATAAAGGCGAACAATAAAGTAGCATTGAGATGAAGCTGTCTACGTGTTAGCGTCAATTTTTCAAGATGCAAAATCACTTCACTTTGTTGCCTCACACTCTTATCTATCAAAAAGTTACCTCTTTCATATTATTTTTAGGGTTTTGAGATTGTTTTTCAAGAAAAAGAGTGAACATGACTCGTAAAAAAAAGCACAATGGATATATAAATTAAAAAGAAAAAAAGATATGCAGTCCGATCTAATGCTGAATAGATACTTTTGGCCGTTAATAATTTTAATAGTACGATAGTAACATTTAAACATGTACATGTGGTAACAGGAGTAGGATCGGTTAAATCGTTTGCAGATACATAAACTTCATGAATAGAAGTCATGGACCTCTCCTTGAGATGCAATTACACGTACATCTATTTATTTTAATCTCATTTAACTTAATACGGTTATTTTAACTATTTAGAAGATAATTTTTAAAATATATATTTAAATTGAATTTTTGAAAATAAATAAATAAATAAATGTTCTGGAAACTAACATTTTTTATGTTAAAAATAAAAATTTAAATAAATGATCCGAACAACTCGAACCAACCTAATACAAAAGAATTATGGTTGGATTGAGTTGAGTTCGGTTGGGTTCATTACATCATAAATAATAATAAATAATAATAAAAGAGGTTTGAATTTTTGGATTTTGAAAGGTTGCTTTAATATTTCCCTCCCAATTTTTTTTTTATTCACCCAAAAGGCTCCATTTATTGGAAGAATATCCGAAAACGACGTCATTTTGTTAGCGAACAACTTGATTCCAATTCAAAAGGAAAATTAAAAAAAAGGATATTGTGGAAAATGATGATGTTCTTTCTTTCTTTTTACAATAAAATGATGATTTTGTTCTATTAATTTTCATTTAATAGATGATTTAATTTAAAAGGTCATTCACATTTTTTATTTTTCATTTGCTACATAATTTATTAATTTTTTGAAAAAAAAAAAAAAAACTCAAAAGAAAAGAAAAAAAAAACCAAGGTACCATGGTAAGGAAATGATGAGATCGTTCTATCCTTGAATCATTAGTTTGGGTGATCGACATCAACAGAAACGAGGTTCAATGAGGGAGAGGTCGAAAAAGATCGATAGAGAAGGGGCAAGAATGATGGGTAGATATTATTTTCGTAAGAATTAAACCAACTGAAAAGCAAAGGTTCGGACAATTTCGTCCTCCCATTTGCCGAAGTCTAGGTAAATATACCGAGGGAAAGTAAGGTTTTGATCCGGAAATTTTTCTACCATTTATGTATCATTGATCGGTAAAGGGTTTTTCATCTCTATATTCAAAAAAGGTCTAACCGTTGGAATAGTATCCATTGTTATTTGATTTGATACATTGTGGTCTGTAACATTGGTATTTCCGTACATAATTCGTGTTTAGGCCGGTGTTACTAATTTATCCCGAATGAAAGTTCGATATATGAACCGATGATACTAATTTCAATTTTAATTATTTAAATTCTTTTAATTATGAAAGAAGGGGATGGAATTGTGGGTATGATTATTTAAAGGAAGAGCGAGATTAGATAATATTATAATGAAATTTAAAAATAGAGATATTAGTTATATTAAAAGATATATTGTCCAAATTTGATCGCTCTTTGAAGACAGAAAAGAAAGGAAGGGGAGAAAGAGAGACCCGAAATGGGCGCCGGAAGAGCCAAAAAATCGCCTACAAAATTAGTCCCATAGATTCATTCATTCGCTTCCCCACCCTCCACTCTCCACCAACGCTACACTCAACGGACGCTGCCCCCGCCCACAATGGGCTGTACAGCTTCAAAGCTCGACCAGGAAGACACTGTCCGACGCTGCAAGGACCGCCGCCGTCTCATGAAACACGCCGTCCGTTCTCGCCACCATTTGGCCGCCGCACATGCTCACTACTGCCGCTCTCTTCGCCTCACCGGTTCCGCCCTCTGTGCCTTCGCCGCCGGCGAACCTCTCTCCGTCTCCGACCAAACCCCCTCTGTCTTTATTCACAACGCCCAAAACCCTCCCCAGCCACATACGCCGCCACCGTTGCCACTTAGGCGAGGACTTTTTGGTGCGAATTCCGTCCCGCCGAGTGTTCCGTCGCCGTCGCCTTCTCTCCATCCTCCTCCGGCGCCGCCGTCCTTTTCTACATCTCCGTCGCACACCATAGCGAGCTCCAAGCTTCCGCGTATTCTCTCAGCGTCGAGTATTTCGTCTTCCGTTCCGCACCGGCAACATCGCCACCGTAAACAGACGCCGAAGCTCCCTCATATTCTCTCGGAATCGGATCCTTCGTCCTCTCCAAGGAGTGAGAAATCTAGCTTTTCTGCTTCGTTTTCCACTGCTTATCCTAATTCCACTTACTCCAGTACTCCTTCTCAAGCTTCCTCTGTCTGGAACTGGGATAATTTCTGTCCTCCATCTCCTCCTTCCTCTGAATTCTTCCAGAGTCGATCTCAAACTCAGATACCACCGAAGCCTCATCCAAACTACCACTACCATGATTACGATGACGAAACTGAACAATCGGATTACACCTTCTTTAACAGGAAATCGGAGAGCAAAAAGGACGACGGTCATCAATTCCAGCAACAGAAGCACCATCTCGACGACACAGAAACAGAAAGAGAAGAAGTTCAATGCAGCGATTGGGGAGATCACTACAGCACAACGAGCTCATCAGACATCGATGAGATAGACTGTACAGACGCCGATTTGAGATCAGAGACTGACACTCAGTCAAATTTCGAATCCTCGATCCGAACGGAGTCAGTAGCGCCAGAACCTGTTACTCCTCCTCCACCAGCCAACTACGCGACGCGGATGGAGAAATCCGATGACGCAGGTTCCTTCGCTGGAAGCTACCGGACCGGTGAGCTCTCGGACCTGAGAATTGTTGTGAGGCACAAAGATTTGAAGGAAATTGTGGATTCACTCAAAGAAAACTTCGAGAAGGCGGCTGCTGCAGGAGATCCAGTATCGAAGATGCTAGAAATTGGTAAAGCAGAATTGGATAAGAGCTTTCGACAGCTAAAAAGTAAGAACAAAGTTATCTTCATTTTCCATCTCTTTAATTACTTAGGAATTTCGAATTCGAGGATCAAATTGCTGCAATTCTGGTTCAAATGTTGAATCGAACGACTTCTCATAGATCAATTTATCGATTTCCGATCATGTTGACTTAGATTTTCATGTGAATCGGAAACTCATCGCTCCCAATTTTTCTCGCAATTCCTCATGAACCAAACGCGAAACCTAATTTCTTCATTTCTGCTGAAATCCTTAATTTGAAATTTGATTTTCTCTTCCATCATAAGAATTGAAATTTGATTTTCACAATTGGCAGAGACGGTGTACCATTCGAGCAGCGTGTTGAGCACCTTGAGCTCGACCTGGACCTCGAAACCGCCATTGTCGGTCAAGTACCGGCTCGACACCGGTTCGCTCGATCAATCGGGCGGTTCAAAGAGCCTTTGCACGACATTAGACCGGCTTTTGGCTTGGGAGAAGAAGCTTTACCAGGAAGTAAAGGTAAGAAAAAGAAAGATTAGGTAGAGACTTTTTCATCACAAATTTCTAAATTTCCTTTTTTTTTAATTTTTAATTATTTATTGTGAAAAAGTATTTTATTTTGCAAAAAGGTGTTTTTTGAAATATGACTCAGCAATGTCTCTGCTACATGTTAGCGTGAGTCCACAGCAGAGATGGCAAAATGACGTATATGCCACTGGGTCTTTGCTTTTATGACGATACTGCCCTCCAAGGCAACGCCTTTTGATTATGGAGGTGTGGCATTTTCGTGATTTTGGATATCTTGTCTGAATGACAAACATTTTTCGGTGCAATTATGTTAATGACCGTATTACCCCTTGATATTTGTCTTATTGACAAATGGGTCTGCCTAATTCACTGTTCCTAAGCAATCCTTGAATTTTACATACCCAATAGTATTGCTTGATTATATCTATCTATATATATATATATATATATATATATTCTAGTCCAATATATTACTTTTAAGACTGTGTGGGTGCATTAAACTATGCTCTAAGTTTAATCCGTCAATATGTTATTATATTTGAAAGTATTTGTATCTGTTACACTAACGGGATTTCTTTTAAGTAAAGAGATTTTGTTTGTGATGCAATGATTTTAAAAACTACATTTTATTGTTCTCAGTTTTATTTTGCTTCATTGTAAGCGCGTCTAATTTAAGTGTTAAGAATCACGGACTTCCACCATGGTATGATATTGTCAATTACCCGTTGACCAAAAATAAGTTAATTCAGCTCATACTTTTATGCCTCCATAGGCTTTCCCAAAAGGCTTCATACATGGAGATGCATTCCTTACCTATAAATCCATGATCATTTCTTAAATTAGCCAATGTGAGACTCCCTTCCAACGATCCTCAACATTAAGCACTCATCAGATTGTAGCGTATTTTTTCCCCTTTTGTAGTATAGTGTCACGAATAAGGGGAAATCCGGAGCAGAGTCGAACCGGTTAAGGCTGTGTTAGTGTCTAACTATTTGGTACCCTGTGGAATGTATGGTATAGTGGGTTTCTAGAACTTTGAAACACAAAGAATTCCGGAATAAGTGGAGTTTATTTGTTTTTGTGATCTCTGTGTGTATATATATATTAATATGTGATAGAAAAGGGTAGTGTTATTTTTTTGTTATTCATTCAAAGCCACCCTTGAATATTACAGGTTTGTAATCCTTAGTCTAGCCTTTTAATTATGTAAAGAAACTATATATTTGATGTTTTTTTTTTCAGGCTAGAGAAGGTGTAAAAATCGAACACGAAAAGAAGTTGTCCTCATTGCAGAGTCAGGAGTACAAGGGCGAGGACGAAAGCAAGCTCCATAAGACGAAGGCAGCTATAACTAGACTGCAGTCGTTGATTATTGTCACGTCTCAGGCTGTCAATACAACTTCTACTGCCATCGTTGGTCTAAGAGATTCGGATCTTATTCCTCAGCTTGTTGAACTATGCCATGGGTAACTCCACTCTCTTCAGTATGTTTTTTGTGACAATTGTTTTGGTGAAAAATTATGAGATGAAAACTGTGCAGCAATAGTATAGCAATAGTATTCACAAGAGAATGTTAGGAATCACGATTCTCCACTATTATATTGTCCACTTTGAGCATAAGCTCTCTCATGGCTTTGCTTTGGGCTTCCCCAAAAGGTCTCATGCCAATGAAGATAGTATTCCTTACTTACAAACCTATGATCAACCCCTTAATTAGCCGATGTGGGATGCCCTCCCAACAATCCTCCCCTAGAACAAAGTACATCATAGAGCCTCTCTTGAGGCCTATGGAGCCATCAAACAACCTTTCCTTAATCGAGGCTTGACTCTTTTTTCTGGAGCCCTCGAACAAAGTACACCTTTGTTCGTCACTTGAGTCACTTTTGACTACATCTTCGAGGCTCACAAACTTTTTTATTTGACACTTGAGGATTCTATTGACATGACTAAGTTAAGGGAATTTTGATACCATGTTAGGAATCACATACCTCCATAGTGGTATGATATTGTCCACTTTGAGCATAAGCTTTCATAGGTTTGCTTTGGGCTTCCCCAAAAGGCTCGTGCCAATGGAGATGGTATTCCTTACTTATAAACCCATGATCAACTCCTTAATTAGTCGATGTGGGACGCCTTCCCAACCTTCTTTAACAGAGAATGCAGCTCACCCATCCCTCCTTTCTCTTAATTCTGAATTTCAAATTTGATGGTAACAGTCATATTCCTAGATCACCATGCCTTTTTAATTTAAAATGTTTATGCGATTTAGTAAAACAGGCTGGTCTTATGAGTTTGAAACTTCAAGGTTTTACTGGCTTCGAAACTAGTCCTATTAGCTTGAATTGCACCATTTAGAAGAGACTTTTTCCTTGCATGAGTCAATGACTTCCGCACGTTATCCCTGAACTATTATTGTATGTGCTACTTGATGTTTAGTCGATGACATGTGAGTACTAACGGGAGATATATTGGGAATATTAGTAAGGACATTTTGGTAATTAGTTTGGTGGAACTTTGTTCTGAATAGGGGGAGAGAGGGTTTTTGGGTAGGTCATATTTTGATATTACGATTTATTGTGGGTTAAATTAAAATTTTGAGATTTATATCTATTTGGTCCCAAGCGAGCTAACAAATTTTTAAAAATTCATGATCTACTAAACACAATTCAAAGTTTAGGATTCTATTAGACATAAAGTTCAAATAGATCAATTGATTTTTAAAAGTTTTGAATATTTTAGAGGCCTATTAGACATGTAATTGAAAGTTGAAAGATTTATTCAACACAAACGAAAGTCTAGAAACCTATTAGACACGTTTGAAAGTTCAGGGATCAAATAGAAGGTTCAAGATTAAACTTGTAATTCTACCATATTTCTACTGTGTTCTGTTTGTGTTTGGGATCTTAACATAATGTCAGTGACCCCTATCCCCATAATATCAGACTTCTATTGATATTTCATTTGAGCTATTGACTTTAGGGACAGTGTAATATGTTTCAAGCTGTGAAATAGGATTAACTGTTCTTTGAATACAATAACTTCTATTTTGTGGTGGACCCTGTCTAAAAATGTCAAGGAATTAATGCTTGTCTAGTGACTGGATTTTGTCTGCCGGATCTTCTGCAAAAAAAGGGAAAAAACAAAAAAGTCAATTTAACTGTAATGCCCCCACCCTAAGCATGAATGAGATGCACGGCTGAAGTAATCCTGGAATGTTTTGTGTCTTGCTTTTGCATTGCGAGTAGTTTTCTTTGGACTTGAGTCTTAATATGGTCTCATCTCTCTGATAGAGAAACTGATCCGGGAAAACGAAAGATCTCATTGTTCGAGAAATGCTCTTTCCTCTAGCGGGATTGGACTTTTCACAAGATAGCATCCCGGTGCCTTAGTCTACCTGAAGTTTCAAAAGTCGGTATCGGTATGGTTAGAGGATTCGAACTGGTAGGATTGGTTTAGTGTTAGCCATTAGCATAAAGTGGTTATGTGGTATGTGGAAATGAGAACCCAGAAAACAATCATATATGGAAACCTAGATTATAGAAAATAATTCAAATTTTATATAAGGATAACGTTTGAGACTCATTCGGGATACTCGATGAGTTGCAACATCGCAATACGCCTAGGATGGGGTCAATTCTCTGTTATCTTCTCTCAAGATGGTTTTATGGGGCGTAGATTCATACACCTGTCTCATGTAGTACCTTTTGGATGGTGATATTCATATTCATTAGCTGGAGGTTAGATATTTAGACCTTGGATCTTTTGGCACCATTGGGATATAGACCGAGAAATAGTTGTCCAAGCGACATTTTCATACTACAGCTTGTAGTTAGATAAAGTCCGTGGAGTGAGGGACTGATTGGTGGTTTTGTCTTCGTCAGAGGTAACAAAGAGTTGAAGTAATCTGAGTGTCACATTTTGCAGTCATCTCAAATTTAGACTTGGATTTTGGGTATAGATACAAATTGTGCCCACCGGTGGCAAATATTGTCATCTTTAAACTTTCCCTTTCGGGCTTCCCCTCAAAGTTTTAAAACGCGTTTTCTAGGCAGAGATTTTCACACTCTTATAAAAACTGCTTTGTTCTCCTCCCCAACCGAGCTGGGATCTCACAATCCACCCTCCTTCGGGGCCTAGCGTCTTCGTTGGCACTCGTTCCCTTCTCCAATCGATGTGGGACCCCTCAATCTACCCTCCTTCAGGGCCCAACGTCCTTGCTGGCACACCGCCTCGTGTCCACCCTCCTTTGGGGCTCAACCTTCTTGCTAGCACATCACCCGGTGTCTAGCTTTGATACCATTTCTAACAGCCCAAGCTCACCGCTAGCAGATATCGTCCTCTTCGGGCTTTTCCTTTCGGGCTTCCCTTCAAGGTTCTAAAATGCGATGCTAGGGAGATGTTTCCACACCCTTATAAAGAATGCTTCGTTCTCTTCTCCAACCGAGGTGGGATCTCACACAAACTGTCTGACGATCTGGCAACCTAGAATCTGCACTAATGAGATGTGCAGGAGGTATCAAGGATTGAAGTACTTTGGACGTCGTCTATTTTGTTGCAGAAAATGATAAAACCTTCTTTGTATCTTTCATGAGATATATCAACAGTTTTCTCTTGATATATGTAATAAAACTTGACTGTTGGATCTTCCTCTTTTTATTATTTACTATTTTGATTTTCGCTTGAAAGACAAGTATCTGCATTGTTTGTGGAAACAGAAATCCTGCCATGGGATACTGTTAAGTAGACGTTTGAGCTATGTAACTGGACTTAATTTATCGTTTTCAATACATTTAATTTGCATTGAACTACTCGATCCTCAAGATATTATTCTGATTAATTCTGATAATCATGTGATACAGGCTTATGTACATGTGGAGATCAATGCACCAATACCATGACATTCAGAACAACATTGTGCAACAGGTTCAAGGCCTTGTTAACCAAACAACTCATGGTGACTCGACTTCTGAATTGCACCGCCAGGCGACTCGTGATCTCGAATCCATGGTCACAGCTTGGCACTCGAGCTTCTGTCGTTTGATTAAGTTCCAACGTGAATTTATCCAATCCCTCCACGGCTGGCTTAAACTCTCTTTTCTTCCAGTCAACAATGACAAGTTACCTGACAACAAAGAACCTTCTGAGATATTTTGTGATCAGTGGAAGCTTGCTCTAGATCGAGTCCCTGACACGGTTGCTTCTGTGGCAATCAAAAGTTTCATCACTGTTGTTCAGGGGATATCCGAAAAACAGACCGAAGAGATGAAGATTAAGAAACGGACCGAATCAACGTCGAAGGAGTTCGAGAAAAAATCAGCATCAATCATGAGCTTAGAGAAGAAGTTTTACAACTCTTACTCCATGGTTGGCATAGGACTTCCAGACACAGGGACTGACAATGGGCATATATTAGATGCTCGGGATCCTTTAGCAGAGAAAAAACTCGAACTCGTCGCTTGCCAAAGACGGGTTGAAGAAGAGAAGATAAAGCATTCCAAAGCAGTAGAAATGACAAGAGCAGTGACACTTAACAATCTCCAAACTGGATTGCCTGGGGTGTTCCAGGCCTTGACCAGCTTCTCGGCGTTGTTCATGGAGGCGCTCGAGTCTGTTTGTACCCACTCTTACTCTATCAAATAGGCACACTACTTTCCCCCTTGTGGTCTTTCTTTTTTTGTTGCAGAAAGAACGGAGGAGTTGGAAGAAGGGTGGAGGGATTGGAAGAAGGCTCTGATATTATCATTATTGGTAAGTAATAGAATTTGGGTAATTTTATTAATCTGTAAATATCTTGAATTTTCGTACTCTATCCTTTTCCCATTTCCTGTAGTTTGTTGGGGTTGAACAAAAGGTTTGTATGTATAGGAAATTGCTTTGATTGTTGTATAAGATTCACATTTTCAGCCAAATTAATAAATATAAAGCATCTTGCTTTGCTTCCCATTCCCCATTCCCCATTCCCCTCACCCCACTTACATAAGAAAGCCACTATTTTGATTGCATTCTACCTTAGTTATATTTGTCTTCATTCTTGGACTAGACAAGAATTTTGTTGGATTTGGCTGAAGCGATCATGGCGGACGACTTTTCTTAAGACCAGAATAGTACCCCACAACTTTCGAAAAGACGGATTCATTCGGTGACTTGATTTTTTCGATTTATTTTGCTCATATTTCTTAGTTTAACAAAGTGTTGTTAGAAGGTAACTAAGTTTTCAATATAAGTATTTTCTTTAAAAGTTATAGAGATAATGTGACATTCCACGCAGGTTAGGGAGGAGAACAAATATTTTTTACAAAGGGGGTGAGGGGAAGTTTGATAGAGAAAGCCCAAAGAGGACAATATCTGCTAGTAGTGGACTTGGATCATTACAATTGGTAAAAGAGCCAGACACCGGACGATGTACTAGCGAGGAGGTCGAGCCCTGAAAGGAGTGGACACGAGGCAATATATACCAGCGAGGAGGTTGAGCCCCAAAGGAAGTGGATACGAGGCGATGTGCTAGTGAGGAGGCTAAGCCTCAAAAGAGGGTGGACACGAGGCAGTGTGCCAACAAGGAAGCTTTGTTCCGAAGAGAGTGGATTGGGGGCTCTCACATCGATTGAAGAAGGGAATGAGTCTCAGTGAGGATGCTATGTCTCGAAGGGGGATGAAATGTGAGATCCCACGTCGGTTGGGGAGTAGAACGAACCTCTTCCTAGCAGACACATTTTAAAAAACTTGAGGGGAAGCCTGAAAGAGAAAACTCAAAAAGGAGAATATCTGTTAGCGGTGATCTTGAGAACGTTAAACTAATAATAAAGTATTTAAAGATTTATTAAAATGATAGGGATTAATTTTGATGGTTGAAAATACGGAAAAAGAAACTTAGTTGTTATTACATAATGTAGGGGTATCTTTAGGGCTTCCTCTACCCGAACTATTATTGTTCATCAGACCATGCAGGGTTTGTAATGGACGGACCAAATCCATTTCTTTTGTTTGTTAGCGAATATGGTACGATCAAAGAAAGACCAACGACACTGAAAACTGATTCATGAGTTGTTTCACATCTCATCTTGCTCAAAAGGATTTGGATTGGGCACTATAGACTTGCCGAGCCTACAGAAGTATTTGGAGTTATGAACTCCAATTGGACTCACATTCAAAACCCTAATTTTAGTAAGAAGTTCCATCTATTGCCGAGCATGTTACAAGGTACTTATATTCGATAATCGTTACCATTTTCTAAGACCGCTTAATATATGCTTAGCTTAACCCTTTCATGGCATGTAGATCCGAACTCCAATTAATCGTTTTCTTATATTTTGTATCATCCGCAAAGTGGCCAATGTGCCCAAACTTCGAATAACGATACTGAAATATTTTTGAGCAATTGCTCCACCTCTAGTCGTTGGAGTCACGGTGATGGTGGCAATTCAATCAAGATGGCAACCACGGGTTTGTGTTTGAAGGCTAATGGAGAAGGCCTTGGAGTATCCCTTTCAAGTGATTGTCTGAGTCAACTGAGCGTTTGGAGAACTATATCTAATACTAATCTTCATTTGGCCACGGTCGAACTATATCTAATACTAATCTTCATTTGGCCACGGTCACTCAAAATGGGAAGAACCTTTGTTTGCAGGTTGAAAGCTCTAGTTCTTCAAAAATTGTGACCAATCCTTGTATTTGCACGAATGGCGAGCCAAACTGCCTTCAAGATACTCAAAGTCAATGTTTCCAACTTGTTGCAACCAATTCTAATGGATGTGTAATCTTAAACTATACCAGTAAAAAGACAATGTTTTTCGTATGAATTTAAAGTTTTTAAGTTTTGGTCCAATTTAAGTGCTAACTTGCGGCGAGACGAAAAAGGTAGACTGAAACTTCGGATCACAAAATGCAAGACAACAAGTGGCAAACCAATTGCTTGCGCGAAAGAAGAAGCGAATCAATGGAGACATGGAGAAGAGGCAAAAGAGAGATTTTCGAGCTTGCAAGCTACAAGCAACAACGGTGGAAAAGCCATTGCGAGCTAGCTTGCAGTTTAAGGGTCTCGTAGAGTTAGGTAGAAGACGATATGAAAATTGATAAAAGGACTATTTCATGAATCGTTCATAGGAAATATGAAAATTTGTGGGGCTATGTTGCCTCCGGGTTGCCCATGAAAAAAAAAAATCACAGAAATCAACCAAAATCTTCACTCTCATTGAGTTTCGAATGCGGGATGGTTGCTACTGTGGTTGGAGCATGTTAGTGAAAGAGTGAGTTATTGAATGATTGATGAGAATATTGAATTAGGGAGAGCTATATAGAGAATACAAAAAAATATTTAAAAAATCCACCTAAAAATCCAGTAAACAAATAATCAATCTAAACAAATACGTGATCTTTTAACACTCCTCTTTGTTTAGATCCAAGCTTTTTTCTGAACACCCATCTTGCTCCAATTATCTTTCTGTTTAGAGGTCGATCAACCAACTCCCAGATTTTATTTTTCTCGATCACCAAAAGCTCCTCCTCTGAAGGTGCATCATCAACCAAAGAATCTTGTCGTTCATATTCAGACTCTTTTTGTCGTTCATCTTCAGACTCTTCTAACATGCTACTAAAGGTTAATTTGTTTGGTGCATTAGAAATCTGATTCACCTTCGTCAATTCTTCTCAATTCCATTGTTCTTTTTCAGCAAAATGAACATCTCGATTCACAATAACACGACTAGTATGTGGTTGAAAAACTCTGTAAGCTTTGGATATAGTGCTATACCCAACAAAGATGCCAGCTTCTACCTTTTTGTAAATCTTATTACGCTTGACCTGTAGAATGTAAGTGAAGCAAAGACACCCAAATACTTTAAGAAACTTTAAAGAAGGTTTGTACCCATACCAAACTTCAAATCTAGTCAAGTCCTTCACATCTTTTATTGAAATTCGATTTTGCAAGCACACAACAGTGTTTGCTGCTTTTCCCCAAAAACGTTTTGGAAGATCCTTCTCATGAAGCATACATCTCGTCATCTTCATTATGAATCTATTCCTCCTTTCACTGACGTCATTCTGTTGAGAAGTGTATGGTGTGTTGGGTTTTATGTCCTTAAACTCATAGTTTGTAAACAAAAACATATTCTATTTTGAATAAAGTCATTATTGTTGTTTATTCAGTAAAGATTGTTATTAAATAAAGTGAACTTTACGATCATTAATCTAAATCCAATAAACTAAGAACACTTTGGCTATAGTATGATTACTTGAACTATATCTAGAGACATAAGAGTTGATCAAGTTCAAGTATATAGTCAAAATGATCTATAGTATAAGGATAAGACTGAGTACCTTATTCTAGGGACACTATGGATGCAGCTCACTTTTGTATATGATATAAACAATGTAATCACTAAAATTGTACATGTGGAGACATGTGAGTGGGGGCATCCTATGCAATGAGTATTGCATAAGATCGGACCATGAAGAAAATCATTCTCACTTTATAATGTCGTTTACTGTTGAGACTGATTTTCTTTTCATTCGATGACCTAGGTAACTCGATCTTAATCCTGAGCTAACCATAAACTCCTGTTTATTCGAAATTATCCTTAGATTTGCATGGGTGAGAGTGACTCAAGTTCGCCGACTCAATAGGCCTCCCATTTCAGGGGTAAGACTGGGTAAATGGCTGGGGATGTGGGGTGCAAGATGAAATTCACTCCTACCCACTTTTAAGGATAGAAGAGAGGTAGTTCCCTTAAGTATTGACTTCAGGTCTTGAACAAGGGGGCCCACCCTCTCATTGGCCTGAGAGGGATCCAGTTTACTGGTTAGACCACAAACCAATTGTTCATTAGAGAATTAGTGAGACATAAGAAACAAGAAAAGAAACAAGAAGTAACTTCAGGGGTAAAACGGTAAATTGACCAAGCTCTAGTTACAAATAACCTGTGAAGGATCGACTTACTAATCATGGTTATATCAAATGGACAGAAATATATCTATAGTGAGGGGAGTGCAACTACTAGGCTATAGTGGAATGTCTTAGTAGTTAACGAATGTTGGTTAATAAGGTTAATGAGTTTAATCGGTTAATCTTGGATCGTTGGAGCCCATGATCTATAGGTCCATTAGGTCCCTATGCTAGCTCATATCGGACTAAACCATAGAACAGTGTGACGAGTGAGTTCGAATTGTTCGAATTCAAACTAGGGAGAATGCGCTACATATATACGATATATTTAACCGCATTTTTATTTTATTTACGAATTAAACAAAAAGAGAGAATATAAAATATTTAAATAAGATTTAAATATCTTAACCATTAATCAAATATGTGTAGGAGTTAATTGGGATTGACATTTGAATTAATATTAAATATTAATTAAATAGTTTAATTAATCATTTAATATTACTTTAATTTGAAATTAATAATTCAAATGGATGGTTGAATCAAAATGAAGAAAATCAAAATGTTACTTCCTTTAATGGAAAAATCCATGTTAGTGGAATTTTGAGGTGTCAAAATTTGGTTTAACCAAACTTGCATGCTTGCCAAATAAATCCCATAAGTTTGAGTGAAATTTTGAGTGTCAAAATTTGGTTAACCATGCAAGCTTGCCACATAATCCCAAACATTTGAGTTGAATTTTGAGTGTCAGGTGATCTCAAATTTGCATGAACATACAAACATGAGTCTATAAATAGAGTGATCGTAATACATGAAAGGGGTCCTTGTTGGTGAAAAACCTTGAGAAAAACCTCTCACAAACACATATATACAAAATCCCTTCCAAGTTTAGTAACTCACCGGATTTCACAATCCCGTTCTAAGGCCGGAGGATAGTGGAGAAGACACTAGTGGTGGTTCGAAACCGGTTCGTGAGGAAAAAGAAATTTGAACTACAAAAGTTTAGTATTCAAACTCATTAAGTTTTAATACTTATGAACATGTTAGTTATTTACTATAATTGATGTTCTAAAAGTGCCTAAGATCCAAATTTCTTCCACATGTGTTATATTAACACCTTCATGGTGCTATCAATTGATGTTCAATTCCAGCTTCTTCACAAAACCTGTTAAAAGTTTCTAAAGTGTACTCCTTGCTATTATATGATCTTATAATCTGAATCAAGCATGTACCTTCATTCTCAACTTTGGCTTTGAATTTCCAAAATACACCCGCAACTTCTGACTTTTGCTTCAACAAGAATATCCAACACATTCTTGTTAGATCATTAATAAAAACAGTGTAATAAAGATTACCATTTAATGATGGTGTTTGCGGAGGACCACAAATATCAGTATGAACCAGTTGTAGCCTTTTCAAGCCTCTCCATGCCTGTTTAGGAAAGGGTTGCCTATGTTGCTTCCCAAAATTACAAGTACGGCAAGGAGGCATGTCCTCATTAATGTCAGTGAGTTCTTCTACCAATTTCTTGTTGGAAAAAGGATAGTGGAAGAGATAGGAATAGATAAAGCTGTAGTGCTTTATTAATTTTTTTTGACGCAATGCTTAGAGGGTTACACAATTCGAGTATTTAGAGCTTATACCCTAGACCAGAAATAGTAAATCATCGAAATCTAGATAAATTTAAATCTACTAACAAAATCTTGGTAGTTTGAATATTTGAATCATATCTTCATTTTGAATACTTTGAATCATATCTCAACACTCCCCCTTGATTCAAAGTTGCAAATGCAAGTAATCTTCTGAAGTAGCAAAACTTTTCTTTTGACAAAGCCTTGGTAAGTATGTCTGCTAGCTGTTCATCGGTGTTACAATATTCTAAGACAGTTTCTTCGTTTGCAGCAAGATCACGAATATAGTGATGTCGAAGTTCAATATGTTTTGTTCTACTGTGAAACACTGGGTTCTTTGTCATAGAAATAGTTGCTTTATTATCACAAAATATCTTTGTTGCCCCTTTTTTCTCTTGTTGAAGATCATCTAACATTCTTCTTAGCCAAATGGCTTGAGACGATGCTGAAGTTGCTGCAACATATTCTGCTTCTAACGTTGACAATGCCACTGTTGCTTGCTTCTTTGAGCTCCAAATGATCACTCCTGACCCTAAAGTGAAAACATTGGCTGAAATGCTTCGTTTATCATCTAGTGATCTTGCCCAATCACTATCGATGAATCCATATAGTTTGAAATTAGAGGATTTAGAATACCAAATTCCATACTCCATAGTTTCGGCAATGTAACGTAAGACTCTTTTTGTTGCTCTATAATGAACCTTTGAAGATGTTGCATAAACTTAGAAATAATACCAATAGGAAATGCAATGTCGGGTCGTGTGTGAGTTAAGTAAATTAGTTCGCCAACCAAGCTCCTGAACCTTCTAACATCAGTCATTTCTGCTCCATCATCATGTTGTAATTTCTCATTAATATTCATAGGTGTAGCTACCGGCTTACAATTAAGCATACCAAATTTACTCATAATATCTTTGGCATATTTTCTTTGTGAAATAAAAATTCAATCTTCAGCTTTATATACTTCAAGACCAAGAAAATAGTATAATAGACCCATATCTTACATCTCAAATTCACTCATCATTTGAGACTTAAATTTATCCAAAAGAGAGCTAGAAGAGCTAGTGTAAATAATATCGTCAACATAGAGACAAATAATGATGAAATCACTTTTACCTTCCTTCTTCACATATAAAGTAGGCTCATTCTCACTTCTCATGTATCCTTTCTTTTGAAAATACCCATCAATCTTGCTGTACCAAGCCCGAGGGGCCTGCTTTAATCCGTATAGTGCCTTTCTCAACTTATATACCTTTGTTGTTGTGCATACCCTTTTGCTACAAGACGGGCCTTATGCTTTTGTATGCTTCCATCTGGTGCAAATTTTGTCTTGAACACCCATTTCAAATTGATTGCATTTTTTTCGTTTGGTAAGTCAACCATCTCCCATGTTCCATTTTTTCTCAATGGACTGCATCTCTTCTACCATGGCTTTCTTCCACTCTTCTTTTTCAGCTGCTTCTTCATAACTCATAGGATTTGAAACAGTAAGAGCAAATTGACTTGATGCATATATGTCAGTTAAAGACTTATACTTCTTTGGAGGTGTCTCATCCGGAAGTTCTTTAAGAGAAGAATCGTTGTTTAGTGATGCTGAAGATGATGAATTTGACACATTTTGTGTTGTAGTGGAGGCACTAGGAGATGCACTAGAGTTGACCCTTGTCTCTTCGTTTGGAGGAACTTCAATTGTAATCTTTTGCTTCTCCTATTCTTTACTCCAATCCCAACTCATGTTTTCATTAAATATTACATCCCTTATAACTAAAATCTTTTCACTGATGGGGTTGTATAATTTATATGCTGAGTACAATACCCAATGAAAATGCATTTTTCAGATTTTTCATCAAGTTTTTGACGAATTTGAGGATGATTTAAAACATAAGCAACACAACCAAAGATTCGAAATGACTTACAAATGGTTTCCTTCCATGCCATGCTTCATAAGGAGTTCGATTCATAACCGCCTTTGTTGGTGAGATGTTTAATAGATAAACAGATGTTGCTACGGCTTCTGCCCAAAATTGGTTTGAAAGTCTCCTTGTTTGTAACATACTTCTTGCCATCTCTACAATATTTCAATTTTTTCGTTTAGCGATTCTATTTTGTTCTAGAGTGTAGGGAGCTGTTAGCTCTCTTTGGATGCCCTCCTCTTCACAAAACAAATTAAACTCTTTAGATATGAACTCGCCACCTCTGTATGTGCGAAGAACTTTAATGTGATAGTCACTTTGGTTCTCCACCATAGCTTTAAAAATCTAGAACTTCTGAAAAGTTTCTGACTTATGTTGTAGGAAGTAATCCCAGCTCATGCGACTATAGTCATCAATAAATAGTAAAAAGTATGTACTCCCACCCAAGGACTTTGTTTCCATTGGCCCATATAAATCAGCATGAATTAGTTCTAGATAATGTGAAGTTCTAGATAATGTGAAGTTCTTTTAGCTTTTCCAACTGGAAAGAACTTTCTAGTCTGCTTGCCATAAATGCATCCTTCACACAAATTAGTTGAATCAATTCTTGATAATCCGAAAACCATACCTTTATCCCTGAGTATTTTCAGGCCGTTCATATGAAGATGTCCATATCTGAGATGCCATAATGTTGAGTCTGTTGGATCGGTATGGCAACCCTATAGGGGGGGGGAGGGGTGAATAGGGTTTTAACGGTAAAAGTGTTTAAACATGATTAATTTTTCTAATGATGAAACTTTTTATAAATAAGTAGAATATGATAATCACTAGAACAAAATAATTGAAGTCAAAACAATAATCAAGTAGAACATGCAATAAATCACAATAATGATTTTGAAATTAAATAGGAAAGAGTTAGAGAAAATGACTACGTAGTTTTAGAGTGGTTCGATCAAATTCGACCTACTCCACTCCCCAAGCGCCTCTTGGAAATTTGAATAAAGAACTTTCTCGACTCTTTCCACGGATCAGAGCCAAACCGCTACACCGCTCTTTTTACGAGTTCAAGAGCAAACTCAATTCTTTCCACGGCGTAGGATCAAACCGATACAAGTATTTGAGTTTGATAATAGCACACCACGACTCTCTCAAAGAGTAGATTTACAATTTGGGACACTCACAACTGTTTCCTCACAATACAATAATAATCCCTCTCAAGAATAAGATGAAGAGAAATAAACTTGTAAGCTTGGAGAGAGCAACAAACAATGGAGACTTTGAACAAATGAGGAATGGAGAATTTATGGAAGTTGTGTGTGTTTTTAAAATGTGGGGAAGATGAGTTTATATAGAGAAGAAAAGTGGCAAAATGTAGGAATTAATATTGACCATTTGATTGTGTTAGGAATAATGGAAGGTGGAGATTAAAAAAGTAAATAAATAAGAAAATTTTTCAAATTCATTTATTTAAAATTTTTAATATAATAATAAAAAGTTATGTGAGTAACGGTCAAATGAAAATTCAAAATTTATTATAAATATAATAATAATAAAAACTATGTGAGTAACTACCAAATTTTAAAATATAATAATATAATAATATAATATAATAATAATAAAAATGGATGTGAGAAACAGTTATATTTAAATTTATATTTTGTAAAAATAATTTTATTTAAAAATATAATAATAAGAAAAACTCCACCATTGGTTACTCTTCAACATTATAAATGTTAATATTTTGATTTGTCCATCATTTTGATTTTGCTGCCACATCATCACGTCGGGTATGTTGTCTCGACTCTAATTTCTTCGTTTTAACTCTGATTTGAGTAATTGAAAAGTCGTTGTAATTGTTATTCCCGATCTTATACTGTGGACAGTTCAAAATACTCAAAGTAGTTAATAATTAAATGTAGGTTTGTTATCATCAAAACATCAATCAATTAATTGATTGAAATTAATTAAAGTGAGATCAAGAGCCAAAAAATCTCCCGCTCTTTTGATGATGACAAACCATTTCAAGAAAAATTCATAAAAACAAGGTAATACACCATCCATGTAATAATATCAATATATGCTAATATATATTATAAATTTCACTCAAGAGCATATTCTCCCTATATTAATGCCTCAAGAAATTATGTCATAAATTTTAAAACAACAAACTTAAAAAAAAAAAATTTCCTAATTTTCTCCCCTTTGTAATCATAAAAAAAAAAAAAAAAACAATCGAAAAAGAATACATTTAAGAATGACATAATGGCTCCCCCTAACATGCATTCAAGAATTATAAACAAGATTATAACATTCAAGATAAATCACAACGAATAATACCAAGCTCAAGCCTATTTTTGCAAAAATTTTCCTCATTCAATGGATTGGTGAAAATATCGGCTAGTTGATTATTAGAATTTACAAAATCAAGAATAATATGTCCGTTTTGCACATGCTCTCTAATAAAGTGATGTCTAATGTCAATATGTTTAGTTATATTATGATGAATAGGATTTTTGGTTAAATTAATAGCACTGGTATTATCTCACAATAGAGGCAAGGCACACTATCAAACTTTAATCCAAAATCACAAAGAGTTTGTTTCATCCAAAGAATTTGAGCACAACAACTAGCAACCGCAATATATTCCGCTTTGGTAATAGATAAGGCAACCGAATTTTGCTTTTTACTAAACCAAGAAACTAAAGAGCTACCAAGAAATTGACAAGTTCCACTAGTACTTTTACGATCAAGTAAGCTTCCGGCAAAATCCGCATTAGAATATCCTACCAATTTAAATTCAACATTTCTAGGATACCACAATCCTAAATCAATAGTTCCAAGCAAATATTTAAATATTCTCTTAACGGCATGTAAATGAGAGATTCCTTAGGACAAGATTGAAATCTAGCACAAAAACATATACTAAACATAATATCGGGTCTACTAGCGGTCAAGTAAAGTAAAGATCCAATCATACCTCGATAAGCTTTAATATCCACACTTTTACCTTTTTCATCCTTGTCAAGCTTAGTGGATGTGCTCATGGGAGTTCTTGCAATCTTACCTCCATCATTGAACTTGAACCTTTTGAACAAATCTTTAGTGTATTTCTCTTGATTGATGAAGATACCATCCTTGAGTTGTTTGATTTGAAGTCCAAGAAAGAAACTAAGTTCTCCCATCATATTCATCTCAAACTCACTTGTTCGAGATCACCAAAAATCAAGTCCTTGGGATGAGATAAAGCATACCTCCATTCTTTGGGATGATATAAAGCATACCTCCATTCTTTTGGCATTGATGATGAACCATCCTACTTTAAGCTCACCTCTTCTTTACTTGAACCAATTTCTTTGCCTTTGTCATTAACAAGTAAATCTCCAAAATTTCTTTCTAAATCATCACTACAAATAGACTCATTAGAAATATTATTGCAAGATTCATCAAATACCACATGCATAGATTCCTCAATAACTAAATTTCTCTTATTGAAAACTCTATAAGCTTTACTAATGAATGAATAACCAAGAAAAATACCAATATCCGTTTTTTAATCAAATTTTCCAAATACTCATTTAACATTGATCTAGCAAATTCTTGTAAAGTACGATTTTTCCTTTCAACCACACCGTTTTGTTGAGCAGTCCTTTTCATTTTGAACTCTTTTTACAAAACTAGCCAATCTTTTCAAAACACCATTCTTATGTTTTATCATCAAAACCTAAGTAAATCTTGAAAAATCATCAACTATCACAAAAACATAATAATTTCCTCCATAACTAGGTATTTTCGAGGGCCAAATAAGTCCAAATAAAGTAGTTGAAAAGTCTAGTAGTAGAAATCATATTTTTAGATTTGAAAGAAGACTTAGCTGGCCCCTTTTGACAAGCATCACAAATTTTATCTTTTCACATTTAAGTTGACGAAGACTTGTAACTAATAATTTTGTGAAATATTTGAAATCGAGTGCATACTACCATGTCCTAGTCTTCTATGCCAAGACATTTATTAGTTGTAGGACAATCATTCAAATCAATAGTATAACATTATCATCTCTATGAGCCATGAAGCAAAAATTTGCTACTTCTCTATCACTTCCACTTGAACTTTCATCACTATCATCCCAAGTAGCCTTCATTGCTTTCTTCTTAGATTTCTTAGATGATTTGAGGAGAGGACAATCCGTTCTTATATGACCCGACTTTTTACATTCATAACATATTACCTCATCGTTTTTGCTCTTTTCACCTTTTGACTCTTTTTGATTGGTGAAATGTTTCCTGAATTGTTTCTTCCTTTTAATAAAGTTTTTATACTTACGTGTGAAGTAGGCGACATCATCTTCATCAAGGACATCCTCATCTTCAGAGTCAACTTTGATGGAATTTAGGGCTATACTTTTCTTCTTTTTGGACTCTTCTTCCATGTGCCCCTTCATGGTAATCTCATGTGTCATGAGAGAACCAACGAGTTCATCCAAAGGGAGATTTGTGAGATCCTTTGCTTCTTGAATCGCCGTCACTTTTGCCTCCCAACTTTTAGGCAAAGACCTAAGATTTTTTCTTACATTTTCGGAAGTAGAATATACTTTTCCAAGATTTTTCAAAGCATTTAGAATATTAGTAAATCTAGTATACATATCACCAATAGTTTCATTTTCCTCCATTTTAAATAGTTCATAATTATGAACTAACATGCTAATTTTTATTTCTTTAACTTGATTTGTTCCCTCATGAGTTACTTCAAAAGTTTTCCAAATTTCATATGACGAAGAACCCATACATACTCTATTAAATTCATACTTTAGGCATAATAAAGACAATTGATAGTATAGCATTCAAAGAACATTTTTTCATATCATGCTCATCAAATTCCTCTTCTAATTTTGGCACCTCAACATTATTAACAATTTTTATTGGAATGTAAAGACCATTACTAACATTTAACCACAATTGATAATCAACCGATTGCAAATAAATTTTCATTCTAGCTTTCCAACATGTATAATTTGTTCCATCAAAAGAAGGGGGTCTAGAGGTTGATTGTCCTTCACTAAAACCATTTTTAACACGTAGGTTGACCATAAGCTCGAACAATAAAGTTTATATAAAAAATCTATAAGAGCAACCTGCTCTGATACCAATTGTTGGATCGGTATGGCAACCCTAGAAGGGGGGTGAATAGGGTTTTAACGGTAAAAGTGTTTAAACGTGATTAATTTTTCTAATGATGAAACTTTTTATAAATAAGTAGAATATGATAATTACTAGAACAAAATAATTCAAGTCAAAACAATAATCAAGTAGAACCTGCAATAAATCACAATAATAATTTTAAAATTAAATAGGAAAGAGTTAGAGAAAATGACACCGTAGTTTTATAGTGGTTCGGTAAAACTCGACCTACTCCACTCCCCAAGCCCCTCTTGGGAATTTGAATAAAGAACTTTCTCGACTCTTTCCACGTATCAGAGCCAAACCGCTACACCGCTCTTTTTACGAGTTCAAGAGCAAACTCAATCTTTTCCACGGTGTAGGATCAAACTGATACAAGTATTTGAGTTTGATAATAACACACCACAACTCTCTCAAAGACTAGATTTACAATTTTGGACACTCACAACTGTTTCCTCACAATACAATAATAATCCCTCTCAAGAATAAGATGAAGAGAAATAAACTTGTAAGCTTGGAGAGAGCGACAAACAATGGAGACTTTGAACAAATGAGGATTGGAGAATTTATGGAAGTTGTGTGTGTTTTTAAAATGTGGGGAAAATGAGTTTATATAGAGAAGAAAAGTGGCAAAATGTAGGAATTAATATTGACCATTTGATTGTGTTAGGAAAATGAAAGGGGAAGATTAAAAGTAAATAAATAAGAAACTTTTCCAAATTCGTTTATTTCAAATTTTTAATATAATAATAATAAAAGTTATGTGAGTAACGGTGAAATGAAAATTCAAAATTTATTATAAATATAATAATAATAAAAACTATGTGAGTAACTACCAAAATTTTAAAATATAATAATATAATAATATAATATAGTAATAACAAATCGATGTGAGCAACAGTTATATTCAAATTTATATTTTGTAAAAATAATTTTATTTAGAAATAAAATAATAAGAAAAACTCCACCATTTGTTACTCTTCCAACATTATAAATGTCATACTTTGATATATTTTGATTTGTCCATCATTTTGATTTTACTGCCACATCATCATGTTGGGTATGTTGTCTCGACTCTAATTTCTTCGTTTTAACTTTGATTTGAGTAATTGAAAAGTCGTTGTAATCGTTATTCCCGATCTTATACTATGGACAATTCAAAATACTTAAAATAGTTAATAATTAAAAGTAGGTTTGTTATCATCAAAACATCAATCAATTAATTGATTGAAATTAATTAAAGTGAGATCAAGTGTCAAAAAGCCAACATAGTCATCTTTCGTGTTAGCAGTAAGAGCAAAATAAATAAGAGCGGAAACATCTTATTTGAAGTCATGCAATTTGAACTTTATGGCCTGACTTCTTATGTGTAATGACACGTGTTAACATCAAATAGAACTGAATGTCTTCTAGTCATTAATTGTCCAACACTCAATAAATTGTACCATAAATCAGGTATAAATTGAATATTATCTAATTATTTTATCTTACCATGACGGGTTTTGACTTTCACTGTACCTTTTCCCTCTACTTGCATCTCTGCTGTGTTTCAAGTTGCATCTTAATTTTTTGCGTCTCATCAAGCTCTTTGAATAAGGATTTGATGCTTGTCATATGGTTCGAGCATCCGCTATCAACAAACCATAAGTCACATTTTTTTGGATTAGTATCCATGCACGCCATAAGCAGCTTTTCTTTTCTTCTTCATTCTCTGCTGCAAAATTCATTCGTTGATTTTTATATCAACAATCAGATTTTGTGTGCCTATACCTTCTACAATGGTAACATTGTATGACATTCCTTTGTTCATTGAATTGTCTCTGTCCATCACTTCTCCATCTACTCCTGTTATCACGACCACCATGGAAGTTGCGAAATCCTCCTCTTCCACGACTTCTACCTGCTAAATGAATATTTTCTCTTTCGTTGTTTTCGTGGTTGGTTGTCTCCTTCACTTGAAGTGCCTTTTCTTCGTTCCTTTCTGATGATCTATTGATTCTTGCCTCATGAGCCTGAAGCGAGCCCATCAGTTCATCAATGGAGAGTATGGATAGATCCTTAACTTCTTCTATGGCAACCACATCAAAGCAGGCATGGTCAATTCTACCAAAGGAGTTTCTAGGAGATTCAAAGGTCATAACAGTGAAATTGCAATCTTTAAGACGAGATTTTGAAACTCTACTCATGAAGAATGGCGAATCAATTTCTGATTTTTTGTCAAGAGCAATGGCAATAGTCAGTCAAATGCGTACCTATGGAGAGAAAATCTTAGATGAAACAATTGTTTGTTGAGATATGCTTTAAAGTATTCAAAATGAAGATATGATTCAAAGTATTCAAAATGAAGATATGATTCAAAGTAGTTGAGACATTCAAACTACCAAGATTTTAGGAGATTGTTAGTAGATTTAAATTTATCTAGATTTCGATGATTTACTATTTCTGGTCCAGTGTATAAGCTATAAATACTGGAATGGTGTAAAACCCTCTAAGCATTGAGTCAGAAAATATTAATAAAGCACTGCATCTTGTATCTATTCCTTTCTCTTTCACTATCCCTTTTCCAACAATTTTGGTATCAAAGCCAAGTTCGTTCAACACGAGGGTGAGTGATTATTTTCTTTCACAAAACAAAAATGACAGTAACTGGTTTTTCTTCCTCGCACCGTTGTTACACATCTTTAATGGTGAGAAATATGAGTGGTGGAGCATTAAGATGAAGACCTTGCTCAGATCGCAGGAGTTATGGGACTTGATAGAGCACAAATTTGTTGATGTATTAGAACCCACAATAGAAGAAAAGGAGAGAGACTAAGAGAAACCAAGAAAAACGATGCCAAGGCTCTATTCACTCTTCAGCAAGCAGTTTATGAGACTATCCTTTCACGAATTGCAGCAACAACCACACTTCTTTGATTGCATCTAAAGAAAACCTCGATGATGAAAGTGTCTAAGTCTTTTGTGCCAAATCTCAGTGGCACTAACTCTGGAAATAAAGGCCGTCGGATTTAGAGCAAAGCTTTTACCTTCCATTTTGACATTGAACAAGTCTTTGCCATTAGCATCTTTGATCAAGCACTGCTTATTCTCAAACAACACTTGGTAGATTTTATCAAGTAGCTGATCAATGCTTATGAGATTTTGATCAATTTTAGGTATAAATAAAACATATGGAATAAATTTTGTACCTTCATAACTTGCTATAGCTACTGTGCATTTTCCCTTGACTTCCAAGTGTTCACCATTGCCCATTCCCACTCTCTTATCTTTGGTGTCTCTTACTTCCTCAAAAGACTCCTTGTCATATGTCATGTGATTTGTGCACTCACTGTCAATCAACTAGCTCTCGCTTGATTCTTTGCCTGAGGAAAAAGTGACCATAAACAATTGATTTTCTTCTTCTTCTTGATCAACTACCTGTGCATCTACTTCTTTCACCTGATCTTTGGCTTTGCAGATCACAGCTTCATTTCTAAGTTTATTGCATTTGGAGTAGAAGGCGTCAGGTCTTCTCCAACACTTCTATGGTGGATGACCTTTCTTCTCACAATGGCGGCAAGGTGGATAGGATTTTTTGAAATCTCTTCCTTTTGTCTTCTTATAATTGACAAATGAATCTCCATACATCAATTGATTTTTAAAATTTTTGTTGTTTTTATACCTGCTGCTGTCTTGATGCTTAACAAGTAAGGCACCTTCAATCACCCCTTCTTGCCTCATAGACCTTCTTTACTCTTGTGCTTGTAAAGCATTCAAGAGTTATAGAAATCTTTGTCAGGTCTTTGGTGTTCTCCAGAGTAGTAATGATGGCTTCAAACTTCTTTGGAAGAGTGACTAGCAGCTTTTCAACGATCCTGGAATCATTTAATACACAACCAAGCAATCTCACCTTGTTGGCGATGCTGAGAAGTCTGTCAGAGTACTCTTTCACCGACTCTAACTCCTTCATCTTCTACAACTCGAAATCCCTTATAAAATTCAGGACTTTCATTCCACGAATCCTCTCATCTCTTTCATATTTGGCCTTGAGATAGTCCTAGATTTCCTTTGCTTTTTTGAGGGACATTATTCACATGAAGATCATTTAAGATACAACGGCAAATAGGCAAGCTTTCGCCTTTGATTTCCTTGTCTTCTTTTCCTTCTGTAATTTGATTTGTGCTACAGTAGGATTTGCTGGAAGCGGAGGGACCTCGTAATCCTCTTCTATTGCTTCCCAAAGATCCAAGGCCTCCAAATAAGTCTCCATATGAACTGCCCACATTTGATAATCGTCTCCATCGAAGACCGGTGGTACAACAGCTGAAAAACTGGATTCTCCTCCCATTTTGATCTCACAGATCCCTTAATAAGATAGCTATGATACCAATTGTTAGTGAAAGAGTGAGTTATTGGATGATTGATGAGAAGATTGAATTACGGAGAGCAAGAATGCTCTCTATATATAGAGAATACAAAAAGATATTCATAAAATTCGGTAGAAAATGTAGTAACAAACCAGTAAACAAATAAAAAAACTAAATCAAATCAAAACTAAATCGAACTCCTAACTCGTAACGTAGATTTAGTTAGATACTAATTGATAGCAATCTAAACAAATAGGTGATCTTTTACAGAGCATGTCGTGTTGACCTACATGTGTGGTCTTACTAAGTTGTGCGAGAGGGCACGCGACGAGCATTTGAAGGTTGTTTTTTGACACGACCCAATTCTAAGCTTGCCCGAAATACATATCGTGATCGGGGTTCACTTGATGGTGTAAAAATTTGGTCAAAATTTTCACGAATAAAAATAAATAAATTTGAAAATATAATGATAAAGACAATCCTAATCCTCGGCCCAACCATCCAAACTTTTTGTTGAAACAAGAACCCTTGAATCGGAGTAATTAACACCTCCTTATACAAAATTCGGATCAACCAAGAGATAAGATTAGAATTAGATTACCTCTTACAATCGAAGATCTAGAAGCAAGATTTGGAAACCTTGTTTCTAGATTGAGTCACTCCACAATCGAACTTGATCAAGGCTTTGATTGAATGGCTCAATGCAATTCTACCACAAGAATTGCTTGAAACTTAGAAATGACAAATATGATAATTTCGAAGGGAAACGTCTCAATTTGAGATCTGAATTACATTTATCCACGAATCTAATTTTTACATAACATATTGTGGGTACTTATAGTCTCACAACAAAAGACGTTTGTGGCCAGAATTTATTCCTAGTTCCCTTTAATCTCACAAAAGACGAAGTAAAATTGACCATTTGATCCTTCCATATTTTATGAAACTAAAATAATATTTTCCAACAATGTTGATGTGGTTGAATGACTAAGGTGACAAGTTTGAAATCAATTGAGCTCTCCTTACGTGGGTTTGAATTCTCTCGTTGACATTTTTGAATCTTCTCTTCTTGGCAATAGATCCATTTGAAACACCGTGATTCTTATCGTATAATATATAATATATTTACATTATATCAAAATATAATTAATAAATAAGTAGCTTTAAATATAAAAATAAGAAACGAACACAAAATTATTAAAACAACCAAGTGTTGGAGATGGTGGATGTAGCTTGCCTATGACACTTGCTCTAGAGTTCGCTTGTGATCTCGTCCAACTCTTTAGTTACTCTACAAACATCGAAAACATGGAATGAGTACTACAAAGACTCAATATATAGCCTATGTGTAGGCTTTTAATTATGTCCTTAAGGTATGCTAGAATACCACACTTATTCTTTGTCATGTTTTTGTCGTTGTCCTTAGTTCTTGTTCCTTGGTCCTTGTCTTTGGTTCTTGTTTCTTGAGTGGTACCTAGCATTCTTCATGTCTTAGCATACTTAAGACTTGGGAAGCACTACTTTACGAGATAAATGCATGGCAAACTTTCTTATCTTGATTCATGACCTTAACGTAGCACGTTAATTACTTAAAAATCAAAAGCTACCTAAATCTTATCTTGCGGTAGAATCTTGATTACTTGAAATCAAGAGCTAACTTAGAGCTCATCTTGATTTATGGTAGCCTCTGGATGGTTTGAAAACCAAGGGCTATCTTAAAGCTTATTTGAGTTAGGGTAGCACCTTGATAGCTTGAAAATCAATAGCTATCTCAAAAGTCATCATCAACTAGCGTTTTGATTACTTGAAAATCAAGTGCTAACTTTGAGCTCATCATGAGAGGGGGTAGTCTCTTGATTGCTTGAAAATCAAGAGTTAACCGTAAATCTTATTTTGAGGCAGCATTCTGATTACTAGAATATCAAGAGTTAACCTTATAACACACCTTGATCATTATACTTGATAGAAGTCCTAAAAGGAGACTTATCATATTAAATTCACCCTTTGAATTTATTTACATACAAAAATCATGGGGTTAACATTAGGGCATTATACTAATTTCTCTTCGAACTTAAATTATACTCCTAACTTTGTTTAGGGCATAGAGTTGATCCAAACTTCTTAAAATCCAAATATACCTTACTCATAATCTTGATTTATTTGGAGGGTGTATGAGAATGTCTTAGAGTGAACTCACACAAGCAGCATAGAAGGTGACCTCACGCATGCAGCACATATGTGAGTACAAACGCGTGCTTGGGAGGAAACTCACGTTATGCTCTCGACACACGAGACACATTATCATTGGTGAGGCAGAGATTGGATCGGGTCATCAATTCAAGTCAGATTGATGGTTTGAATCCTCGAGGGTACTGGGTAGGTAGAGCTGGTCGCATGCAAGTTATCGGGTCATGTCTGACCTTCACAACACGTCACGACCTAGTGTTAGATGTCACAATCGCACTCTCTTGGCATCGGACTAGCAGTTGTACGTCGCTTGTTCTAATCTAGCGAACCAGCAAGCCGTGTTGAAATTGAATTTTGCAAACAATTCGGATCTGTGGTGAAGCCTCGAGCCATGTCTAAAAAGAAAAGGTTTTAGAAAACATGAGCAAGAAAAATCATTGAAAACAAGTTGAAAGTAAGTATCGTGAAAGTCAATTGCATTGAAAATATGTAGACAAAAAATATTATAATTCTTGGTCGGGAGGAGGTTGGATGACTACTTAATTTCCCCAAAATACATTTTGAGGCGACCAATATTTAACAGGAGTAGACTTGATTTTGCCAGACGATCATACAAATGGAAAATATAGTAAAACACTACAACATGAAAAAACAAATAAAGGGTTTGACATTGACATGTACCTACAAGTAAAATGTCATGGACAAATATGACCATGACAACCTCCCCACCTAATTGGTTGACATCAGTATGACTATTGAGGTTGGATTTCTATACCTGCAAGGTTCAGATTTGCGTCTTATAGAGACTGAGAGCCAGGTTTTGGCTCGAATTCTTGATTTTTCTCTTTTCTTTGTGTTTCCTCTCGTTTATACCCTATCTTTAACCGAGTTTTGGTCCATTTTGAAATGTTCTGGACCTGTTAATTCCTAACACATGTAGCTCATAGTAGTCTCAGCGTACAGGCCTGCCTTTTAGTAGGTGATTCAGCAAAGAAAAGGCTACATCAAGAAAAAGGGGGTACTACGAGCCCTCCGCCTCACGCATCTAACTTGCTCGCGTGGTTCACCGGTTCCACCGACTAGAAAGAGTGAAAAAGTCTGCGTGCAGGCCTGCCTTTTAGTATGTGATTCAGAAAAGGCTGCATCAAGAAAAGGGGGTACTACGAGCCCTTTGCCTCACGCATCTAACCTGGTTTACTGGCCCACCAACTAGAAAAAGTGAAAAATTAGATACAAGGTGCGCTTGAAGTAGGGGATGTGCTGTCCCTATTGGGCTGAGCCCTTTCCCATAAGGCCCCACGAGGCATAAGCCCCCTCTTGTTACCCATATGTATCGAATCACCAACTACCAAGTAAACAATATGAGTAAGGAAGAGTCGAGCCTAGCCCTATTATAGTCCCGGTTCAGAGTGAACAATTGTTGACTATCTCACATTTCTTAACATTCAATCAACCTGAAATTTCGGGTTAGACCAAAAGATTTTTTCAATCAACTCGGATTCAGACCCGTGTTACATGAATTTCTTATTGAAAAGAGTATTTCAAAACCTTAGAGGCTTATAAAGGATGAAAACATTAGGGTTAATGGTTTATTTATTTAAAAAAATTAATATATGAATGTAGTAATACATGAAGATCTTATAACTTGAAATATGAGAAACTTTATGAAAGTGTACTTGCTCCACAATAATGCAAAAACCTTTCTCTAAAAAGGAATTATTTATTTATTTATTTATTTTTTTTGTTTAATTTGAATTTTCAAAAGTATTTTTTTTTAGCTGCTTTATACCTTATTTATTTCATTACTTTCAGTATGATGCATCAGGGTTGTCTATAGAATTAGTTGTTAAATATTATGTCTAAAAAGTATTTATGAATTAATAAAGATCAACAAAGGGAAATCGGCCATTACAACCTTAATTAAACAAAAAATAATAGTTAGTTCTAACATTATTAGCGGTTAGAAAGATGTTCTAACTTAAAAAAGACTTAGTTCACCCAAGCACTTCTCATACTCCAAGCACTTGGATACTCCACCGTGATAGACTCTGTTCCATTGTTGAACACATGCAATTGAGCATCCTCAAACACTGCCTTTGTTGGGTATACCCTCGAAGTTATGCATGTTTTTCCTCTTCCACTAAAGCTCTCTATAACCGAGTGATCAATCTGCACAATAATACATAGTTTAGATTTGCCGATACGGTGCCAGAACGTATTGGACTATGACTTTAACGTACCAAGCTTCTTAATGGGAGCTTTTTACTCGACAAATCGATGTCGACGAAACCCGCAAATGTTGGCTTGTATAATCCATCTTTCAAAGAAGAGCTACACCAAAAGAGAGAAACAAGAGCTTTGTAAATATGAAAAAATAATTATAAGGTCCTTTGATAAGGGAATTGAAGCTACCTTCTTACATCATAGCACATAAGAACCACTGGTTAGCCTCTGCCTTGAAGATCCTGAAGAATACAGGAGTGAACTCCTCGAGGTTTTCTGAAGCCAGAGTCAAAAGCCCAAAGGGTCCGACACCACCTTGGGCCGTGGCTCCCAGCTGACTGCACACGGCTTGTGCGTCAACCCAGCTTGGATCAAATGCCTCCGCGTTATCCAAATTCGAAAAGCTAAAGATAACTTCAACATCGGCCTGTATAAAACACAAGAAACAATCGATCAAATGACACCCAGTTTGTTCCCTTAATCTTAGAGGTGCTTTCACATCTTCTTAACCCGCTACAAACCACTGTCGGGGATTTGGGTTAAGATCGGATTCGTTATAAATTAAACAACCTGAGCCGCAGTAATTCCTTTGATCTCAACATTTTGTCCCTTGACTAGCTTTTGATTTAGCATCATAACTATCTTCTGTCTCAGCCTATTGAGCTCCATAACTGGCCATTGTAAGAGCAGCTTTCCATTGGGATCCAACCACACCGTCCTAGGAATCGCCTAGGAAAAGGAGAAAGAAAAGGTCGACCCAAATACAAAATAGAGCAAATTCAATTAAAAATAGAACAAAACGGAGCACATTGCATCTAAAACAAACCTGAATTCCCGCCCATCCCTTGGAAACATCATCCTGGACACTATCAGATTCATTAGTCCAACCCCACAAAACCCTTCTCTTCTTCATCGGATCATAGAACGACTTGGAAGCATAGAAATTGTCATAGTCATACCTCAGCCCACTCCACCCATCCGTCGAGGTATTATCGGGAACATACTTGTCCGTCATCGGATAATAGTTCCCCAGCGTATAATACTCATATCTAGTCATCTCCAAGCTCACCTTCAACACATGTTTAAACCAATTTCCCATCACTGACTTGTCCAAGCCAAATCTACCGAAGTGGGAAACTGGGTAGAAATCAGGGCACTCCCACATTCCTGTATTCAAAACCGAATGTAAAGGCTGTTCCACCTTAGTCCAATTCAAAAAATCCCTACTTCTATACAAATACGCCATTCCCGTCTGCTCGCTCCTGCTGCCAATGATGGTGTTCCAGTGGCCGTTGAGGCTCAGCCACGCCGTCGACGGGTCTCGAAAGGCGCTACTAGTATTGACCTCCGTACCCGGGTCAACAATCGGATTGTTATCCGGTTTGACCCACTCGGTTAGATGCGGATCAGAGAGGTTCGCTGGAATGGCGTAGTTTTGTACCTGTCGATTCTGGGAGTCGATTCCAGTGTATAAAATGACGGGCTTAAGGCTGGGGTGGATGGTGGCAGAGCCAGACCAACAAAAATGCTTATTTTGTTTAGCTTCCAACTAAGGCTCAGGGAGTTCTTTCCCCGGGATTGATTGAACGATCTCATAGCCCTCCACCTGTATCCCACAAAAGCGCTTATTTATATAAAATGTATAACAATCGGATTGTTATCCGGTTTAGCTTCCAACTAATAACCGATTTGCTCTTAGATTGGACCATTGTTCCTCCTTTTCTACATGACCTATATGTAGGTGGGAAGTACACACCGAATCTTGCATTAAACCAATGTTTATCGAAGTTAACGTGTATGCGAATGCTCGCTTCCTTACTTCAGTCCGAGGATCCTCGATACATTGATCCCCTATCATCTCATGATATTCTTTCAGTATGCTTTTGGTCAGAGTGATATATATCCTCCAGGCAATGAAGTTAGGGCTATCGAGTTGTGTTTCTTTACGCATTGTAGCTTTGTTGGGATCTTGGACGACGGTCGGGTCCACTTCGAGAATTGCTTGGAGTACCAGTGCCCAAAAAGAAAAGGCACCTACTACAAGGGACATGGTGAGCATAAGATCGAGGGAGCTCTTATAAGGCTAGTGAATAAGGTCTGAAACCCAATATGAAAACATATCTGCTAAACCTCGATCAGGTATTTCTCGAAAGATCCTTTTAGCTCGCGCTGCACTAGGTAGACCTCCCAAAATACTTATCGATTTGAAGGGGCCGCTTTGGCTGACCCGAGTTTAAGAAATCCATACCAAGGTTGTATATGTTTCCACTATCTCCTTAAGGAAGATTTTTTAGACCAACTCGTTCATGATCGAATAAGATAGTTATCGTCCTTTTGAGTTTCCCACGTTCTAGTGGACCTGCTTTAAATACATTTAAGGCTGTTGTTCATTCTTTGCTTACACAAGAAGAAGAGGAAACCCACTCTCTTCTTTCTTCTTTTTTAGAACCAAGTCCTTAAAGACATAGTAACAATTATGTTAAGAAACTAGTTTGTTCAGAATTTTGTTGATCTCGTTAGATACAAATTGTCGAGCCCAACCAAAAAAGATGGGGCTCGGTATAGCCACAGTCCGGTTCCCAGGTTAGAGTATTCTTTATTATCAGCCTACTCAAATCAGAACTCAACTAGTAGATTCTCTTTCGCTTAACGGCCGGCTTTCATTGTTGCAACCTTCGCATTTCCTGCTGAGATCCCAAGTCTCCATGTGGGCCCTTTTGGCAACCAGCGACCTTGGCGTTTTAGAGAATCCTGCTCCTGTGTCGTGGGACTTGTAGCTCGGCAGTCCACCAGGTGGGTTTTTTATCCTTCCAGTATCGAGTGTGTTCTTGGATAGTTATAGCGGCCCATAGGCGCAAGATGTACCTTGTGTGTGGGGGGCGGCGGTCCCCTGGACATAGTCCTTTCAGACAGTGGCCGTTGTTTAGTCCATGGTCCATTAGATGGTCAGTGCAAGGTCTGAAATTTGAACACATTGATTTCGCTCATTCTCGTCCTTCGCTTCAGGGCCTGTCCATCGGTGTGGTCAGTACTCCATACTGTCGGGTAGCGAAGCTGACACTTGTTCACTAATTATGACGGTTCGCCAGGGCCTCTTTCCTCCTCCCTTTTCTGCTCACTCCTAGGGTCCAGACCCCCACAAAAGGGGTGGGAGTCGACTGAACATCTCAGCCGTTGGCGGGAATTTTGCCCACATCCGATCCCCAATTCTTGCTCACCACCGATGATCGTGTTGGGTGAATTGTGACCTCGTACAATCGTGTCGGGTGAGCAAGAGCCGCTTCGTCACAGTACTGGCTTATAGGCTAACGGGTCACACTTTGATCAAGTATCCTACAAAGAGATTCCCGAAAGCCAGAAGGATTAAAGGAATGGCCATAGGAATGAGCGCATCATGACATCTAACGATGTCTCGCCCGAATGAATTAGTTGGTACTAGAAATGTTAGAAAAAGTGAACGAAAAGAGTAACAAGAGGTGAAAAGGACAGAGACACTTCCCAACCAGATAGAAAAGTTCTCACTGATGGTATACTTAGTGTAAGCGAGCTCTAAGATCACATCTTTGGAATAAAATCCAGCTAGAAAAGGAAATCCTATTAGAGATAAGCTGCCCATGAACATCATGGCATAGGTAAAAGGAAACGAGGAGGCAAGCCCCCCCATCTTCCGCATATCTTGCTCATCCGACATGGCGTGAATCACCAAACCTGCACTTAGGAATAGTAATGCTTTGAAAAACACATGATTCATTAAGTGAAAGACGCTAACTGAATAGTTAGAGATGCCGCAAGCAAAGATCATATAGCCTAATTGACTGCAAGTTGAATAAGTTATGACCCTCTATAGATGGTTCTGTAATATTCCAGTGGTTGCCGCAAGGAATGACATTGTAGCTCTTGCAAAAGTAATAACAATCAAAAACTAAGAGTTAGTTCTAACATTATTAGCGGTTAGAAAGCTGTTCCAACTTAAAAATGACTTAGTTCACCCAAGCACTTCTCATACTCCAAGCACTTAAATACTCCACCGTGATAGACACTGTTCCATTGTTGAAAACATGCAAATGAGCATCCCCAAACACCGCCTTTGTTGGGTATACCCTCGAAGTTATGCATGTTTTTCCTCCCCCACCAAAGCTCTCTATCACCGAGTGATCAATCTGCACAATAATACATAGTTTAGATTTGTCGATACGGTGCGAGAATGTATTGGACTATGACTTTACGTACCAAGCTTCTTAATGAGAGCTTTTTACTCGACAAATCGATGTCGACGAAACCCGCAAATGTCGGCTTGTATAATCCATCTTTCAAAGATGAGCTACACCAAAAGAGAGAAACCAGAGCTTTGTAAATATGAAAAAATAATTATAAGGTCCTTTGATAAGGGAATTGAAGCTACCTTCTTGCATCAGAGCACATAAGAACCACGTGATTAGCCTCTGCCTTGAAGATCCTGAAGAACACAGGAGTGAACTCCTCGAGGTTTTCTGAAGCCAGAGTCAAAAGCCCAAAGGGTCCGACACCACCTTGGGCCGTGGATCCCAGCTGACTGCACACGGCTTGCGCGTCAACCCAACTTGGATCAAATGCCTCTGCGTTATCCAAACTCGAAAAGCTAAAGATAACTTCAACATCGGCCTGTATAAAACACAAGAAACAATCGATCAAATGACACCCAGCTTGTTCCCTTAAATCTTAGAGGTGCTTTCACATCTTCTTAACCCGCTACAAACCACTGTCGGGGATTTGGGTTAAGATCGGATTCGTTATAAATTAAACAACCTGAGCCGCAGTAATTCCTTTGATCTCAACAATTTGTCCCTTGACTAGCTTTTGATTTAGCATCATAACTATCTTCTGTCTCAGCCTATTGAGCTCCATAACTGGCCATTGTAAGAGCTGCTTTCCATTGGGATCCAACCACACCGTCCTAGGAATCGCCTAGGAAAAGGAGAAAGAAAAGGTCGACCCAAATACAAAATAGAGCAAATTCAATTAAAAATAGAACAAAACGGAGCACATTGCATCTAAAACAAACCTGAATTCCCGCCCATCCCTTGGAAACATCATCCTGGACACTATCTGATTCATTAGTCCAACCCCACAAAACCCTTCTCTTCTTCATCGGATCATAGAACGACTTGGAAGCATAGAAATTGTCATAGTCATACCTCAGCCCACTCCACCCATCCGTCGAGGTATTATCGGGAACATACTTGTTCGTCATCTGATAATAGTTCCCCAGCGTATAATACTCATATCTAGTCATCTCCAAGCTCACCTTCAACACATGTTTAAACCAATTTCCCATCACTGACTTGTCCAAGCCAAATCTACCGAAGTGGAAAACTGGGTAGAAATCAGGGCACTCCCACATTCCTGTATTCAAAACCGAATGTAAAGGCTGTTCCACCTTAGTCCAATTCAAAAAATCCCTACTTCTATACAAATACGCCATTCCCGTCTGCTCGCTCCTGCTGCCAATGATGGTGTTCCAGTGACCGTTGAGGCTCAGCCACGCCGTCGACGGGTCTCGAAAGGCGCTACTA
>NW_019272042.1:3608542-3618519 GCF_002738345.1 Cucurbita maxima
TGCACTCAGGAATAGTAATGCTTTGAAAAACACGTGATTCATTAAGTGAAAGACGCTAACTGAATAGTTAGAGATGCCGCAAGCAAAGATCATATAGCCTAATTGACTGCAAGTTGAATAAGTTATGACCCTCTATAGATGGTTCTGTAATATTCCAGTGGTTGCCGCAAGGAATGACATTGTAGCTCTTGCAAAAGTAATAACAATCAAAGCCGTAAGTGGGTATTCAAATAAAGGGGAGCACCTTGCTATCATGAAAACGCCAGCTGTTACCATAGTAGCTGCATGAATTGAAGCGGATACTGGAGTGGGCCCCTCTATAGCATGGAGTGACCAAGTATGCGATCCTATCTATGCGAATTTCCCAACAGCACTAATAAGAAGTAAAATACAAATGAGAGTTATGGCATTCAATCTCATATTGCAAGAAATCCAAGAATTTCTGGGGCACCAGCATGAGCAAAAATAGTTGAAAAGTCTACTGTTTGAAATAGAGTAAAACGACCCGAAATCCCAAGAGCTAATCCAAAATCACCTACTCGATTGACAGGCATAGCTTTTATAGCTGCTTTATCTGCCTGAAATCGTATAAACCAGAAATGAATTAACAAATATGAAGCAAGACCTACTCCTTCTCATCCTATAAATAATTGAAGAGACTTATCTCCAGTCACCAACATTGGCATAAAAAAAGTAAAAATGGATAAATAACACATAAATCGAGTGCTATGCGGATCCTCAGACATATATGAAATGGAATAAAGATGGACCAAGCTACTTATGAATGTAACCACAATTAGCATCACTATGGTCAGGCTATCGAACACAGAGTCAAAAGTGAATTTCGGATTGATTTGCAAATCGAGCTAGCTCCTCTTGCATGCAATGATGTGGTGATGAACCTCTCATTCTAGTTCAGTGCTCTCTGAACCGTGCGGAAGGTTTTCCATTCACACGGCTCACCAACTTGATCTTTCGCGGGAACCGTATGTCCGAACAGGCCTGGAAAAAGAGGTACGATCTCGCTTTCCTTTGCCACTCAAGTGTATGTACAGCATCTGTCGTGCTTAGGCCCCTTCTTCCCTTCCCCAATGAAAGAGTCCACCGCCTACCTTAGTAGTCCTTAGTAGTCAGTCTCAGCGTGCAGGCTTGCCTTTTAGTAGGTGATTCAGCGAAGAAAAGGGGGAAGAAAAGGATAGATCAAGAAAAGGGGGTACTACGAACCCTCTGCCCCACACATCTAACCTGCTCGCGTGGTTCACTGATTCGACCAACTAGAAAGAGTGAAAAAGTGATACAATGCGCTTAAAGTGGGGGTGTGCTGTCACTATTGGGGTGAGCCCTTCCCCACCTTCCCCATAAGGCCCACCATCGGGGACAGAGGTGCGCTTAAAGTATTGGGGTGAGCCCTTCCCCACCTTCCCCATAAGGCCCACCATCGGGGACAGAGGTGCGCTTAAAGTGGGGGTGTGCTGTCCCTATTGGGGTGAGCCCTTCCCCACCTTCCCCATAAGGCCCACCATCGGGGACAGAGGTGCGCTTAAAGTGGGGGTGTGATGGCCCTATTGGGGTTGGCCCTACCCCATAAGGCCCCACCATCGGGGCATAAGCGCCCTCTTGCTACCCATATATATCGAATCACCAACTACCAAGTAAATAGTGTGGGGATGTGCTGTCCCTATTAGGTTGGGCCCTTCCCCATACGGGTCTCGGCATAAGCGCCCTCTTACTACCCATATATATGGAATCACCAACTACCCATAGTCTAAGTCTTTTTTTCTAGGAAGAGTCTAGCCTAGCCATATTATAGGCCCGGTTCAAATTGAACAATTGTTGACTATCTCACATTGCCTAACATTCAATCAACCTGAAATTTTAGGTTGGTCCAAAAGATTTTTTCAACCCTACTCGAGTTCACTTCTAACTAGTAGAAATGTAACTCGTGTTACATGATTTTCTTATTGAAGAGGAGGAAGGTATTTCAAAACTTTAAAGCATCAAGGAAGAAAACATTAGGGTTAATGGTTTATTATTTAAAAAAATTAATATATGAATGTAAGAAATAAATGAAGATCTTATAACTTGAAATATGAGAATAACTTTATAAAATGTACTTGCTCCACAATAATGCAAGAACCTTATTCAAAAAGGAATTATTTCTTTATTAATTTTTTTAATTTGAATTTATAAAAGTATATTTTTAGCTGTTTATACTTTATTTATTTTCATACTGGGTGTCAAGGGTTGTCTATAGAATTAATTGTTATAATACTAAAAGTATTTATAAATTAATAAAGATCAACAAAGGGAAATTCTGAAAATCTAACTCTTTATTCATAGACAAAAAAGGAGGCTAATCTACCATTACAACCTTAATTAATCAAAAACTAAGAGTTAGTTCTAACATTATTAGCGGTTAGAAAGCTGTTCCAACTTAAAAAAGACTTAGTTCACCCGAGCACTTCTCATACTCCAAGCACTTAAATACTCCACCGTGATAGACTCTGTTCCATTGTTGAAAACATGCAAATGAGCATCCCCAAACACCGCCTTTGTTGGGTATACCCTCGAAGTTATGCATGTTTTTCCTCCTCCACCAAAGCTCTCTATCACCGAGTGATCAATCTGCACAATAATACATAGTTTAGATTTGTCGATACGGTGCGAGAATGTATTGGACTATGACTTTAACGTACCAAGCTTCTTAATGAGAGCTTTTTACTTGACAAATCGATGTCGACGAAACCCGCAAATGTCGGCTTGTATAATCCATCTTTCAAAGATGAGCTACACCAAAAGAGACAAACCAGAGCTTTGTAAATATAAAAAAATAATTATAAGGTCCTTTGATAAGGGAATTGAAGCTACCTTCTTGCATCAGAGCACATAAGAACCACGTGATTAGCCTCTGCCTTGAAGATCCTGAAGAACACAGGAGTGAACTCCTCGAGGTTTTCTGAAGCCAGAGTCAAAAGCCCAAAGGGTCCGACACCACCTTGGGCCGTGGATCCCAGCTGACTGCACACGGCTTGCGCGTCAACCCAACTTGGATCAAATGCCTCCGCGTTATCCAAACTCGAAAAGCTAAAGATAACTTCAACATCGGCCTGTATAAAACACAAGAAACAATCGATCAAATGACACCCAGTTTGTTCCCTTAAATCTTAGAGGTGCTTTCACATCTTCTTAACCCGCTACAAACCACTGTCGGGGATTTGGGTTAAGATCGGATTCGTTATAAATTAAACAACCTGAGCCGCAGTAATTCCTTTGATCTCAACATTTTGTCCCTTGACTAGCTTTTGATTTAACATCATAACTATCTTCCGTCTCAGCCTATTGAGCTCCATAACTGGCCATTGTAAGAGCTGCTTTCCATTGGGATCCAACCACACCGTCCTAGGAATCGCCTAGGAAAAGGAGAAAGAAAAGGTTGACCCAAATACAAAATAGAACAAATTCAATTAAAAAAAGAACAAAACGGAGCACATTGGATCTAAAACAAACCTGAATTCCCGCCCATCCCTTGGAAACATCATCCTGGACACTATCAGATTCATTAGCCCAACCCCACAAAACCCTTCTCTTCTTCATCGGATCATAGAACGACTTGGAAGCATAGAAATTGCCATAGTCATACCTCAGCCCACTCCACCCATCCGCCGAGGTATTATCGGGAACATACTTGTCCGTCATCGGATAATACTTCCCCAGCGTATAATACTCATATCTAGTCATCTCCAAGCTCACCTTCAACACATGTTTAAACCAATTTCCCATCACCGACGTGTCCAAGCCAAATCTACCGAAGTGGGAAACTGGGTAGAAATCAGGGCACTCCCACATTCCAGTATTCGGAACCGAATGTAAAGGCTGTTCCACCTTAGTCCAATTCAAAAAATCCCTACTTCTATACAAATACGCCATTCCCGTCTGCTCGCTCCTACTGCCAATGATGGTGTTCCAGTGACCGTTGAGGGTCAGCCACGCCGTCGACGGGTCCCGAAAGGCGCTACTATTGACCTCCGTACCCGGGTCAACAATCGGATTGTTATCCGATTTGACCCACTCGGTTAGATGCGGATCAGAGAGGTTCGCTGGAATGGCGTAGTTTTGTACCTGTCGATTCTGGGTGTCGATTCCAGTGTACAAAATGACGGGCTTGAGGCCGGGGAGGACGGTGGCGGAGCCAGACCAGCAGCCATTGATATCAAAGGGCTTTGAGGGGGAAAGCGCGGGTTTGAGTGACTTCCAATTGATAAGGTCTTTGGAAATTGAGTGAGCCCAGACAATATTCCCCCAAACCGCGCCTTCAGGGTTGTATTGGTAGAAGAGATGGTAGATTCCCTTGAAGTACATTGGGCCATTCGGGCCTGCATAAGATGACATGTTTATGGAGGGAATGAACCGGAGGAAATACATTGTTAACAACCGGAGGAAAGGAGGGAATGAAAATGTAGAAATTACGAACCGTTCATCCAGTGATGATGAGGTTGAAAGTGGAAGCCGGTTCGATGGAGCTGCTTGATCTCAGTGGTGGTGTCGTTGCCATTTTCGAGAGACTGTAATTCAGGATAGATTTTATGGAGAGCTTGAACGACGACAGGGCCATTGCCAATAAACAGAGAACAAAAGGAGAATCCGAAAAGAATAGCTAGGAGAGTGAAGAAATTCATTGTGGAATTTGGTTTGTTAGTGGAGTTTGAAGTGAAGAAGAAATGAGAGTTTGATACTATTTATAGAGGAAGAAATATAAATTTAGTCTAAAAATAGGACAAATTGGTTAACTTAATCTCAAACTTTCAAACTTCCAAAAATGTTAAAAAAATATCTTATACTCAAGAATCTAAATTAATTTTTTAAAAAATAGGATTAATAGGTTTAAATTTTATTAAAAATGTTTTAATACACCGGTTTAAAATGTCTATTTACATTGGCAAATCATCTCTCACTTCCATTCTTTGCCTACACAAGAAGAAGAGGAAACCCACTCTCTTCTTTCTTCTTTTTTAGAACCAAGTCCTTGAAGACATAATAACAATTATGTTAAGAAACTAGTTAGTTGAGAATTTTGTTGATCTCGTTAGATACAAATTGTCGAACCCAACCAAAAATGATGGGGCTCGGTATAGCCACAGTCCGATTCCCAGGTTAGAGTATTCTTTATTATCAACCTACTCAAATCAGAACTCAACTAGTAGATTCTCTTTCGCTTATCGGCCGGCCGACTTTCATTGTTGCAACCTTCTCATTTCCTGTTGAGATCTTAAGTCTCCATGTGGGCCCTTTTAGCAACCCGCGACCTTGGCGTTTTAGAGAATCCTGCTCCTGTGTCGTGGGACATGTAGCTCGACAGTCCACCAGGTGGGTTTTTTATCCTTCCAGTTTCGAGTGTGTTCTTGGATAGTTATAGCGGCCCATAGGCACAAGATGTACCTTGTGTGTCGGGGGCGGCGGTCCCCTGGACATAGTCCTTTCAGACAGTGGCAGTTGTTTAGTCCATGGTCCATTAGTTGGTCAGTGCAAGGTCAGAAATTTGAACACATTGATTCCGCTCGTTCTCGTCCTTTGCTTCAGGGCCTGTCCGTCGGTACGGTCAGTACTCCATACTGTCGGGTAGCAAAGCTTACACTTGTTCACTAATTATGACGGTTCGCTAGGGCCTCTTTCCTCCTCCCTTTTCAGCTCACTCGTAGGGTCCAGACCCCCACAAAAGGGGTGGGAATCGACTGAACATCTCAGCCGTTGGCGGGAATTTTGCCCACATCCGATCCCCAATTCTTGCTCACCACCGATGATCGTGTTGGGTGAATTGCGACCTCGTACAATCGTGTCGGGTGAGCAAGAGCCGCTTCGTCACAGTACTGACTTATAGGCTAACGAGTTACACTTTGGCCAAGTATCCTACAAAGAGATTCCCGAGAGCCAGAAGGATTAAAGGAATGGCCATAGGAATGAGCGCACCATGACATCTTACGATGTCTCGCCCGAATGAATTAGTTGGTACTAGAAATGTTAGAAAAAGTGAACGAAAAAAGTAACAAGAGGTGAAAAGGACAGAGACACTTCCCAACAGGATAGAAAAGTTCCCACTGATGGTATACTTAGTGTAAGCGAGCTCTAAGATCACACCTTTGGAATAAAATCCAGCTAGAAAAGGAAATCCTATTAGAGATAAGCTGCCCATGAACATCATGGCATAGGTAAAAGGGAACGAGGAGGCAAGCCCCCCCATCTTCCGCATATCTAGCTCATCCGACATGGCATGAATCACCAAACTTGCACTCAGGAATAGTAATGCTTTGAAAAACACGTGATTCATTAAGTGAAAGACGCTAACTGAATAGTTAGAGATGCCGCAAGCAAAGATCATATAGCCTAATTGACTGCAAGTTGAATAAGTTATGACCCTCTATAGATGGTTCTGTAATATTCCAGTGGTTGCCGCAAGGAATGACATTGTAGCTCTTGCAAAAGTAATAACAATCAAAGCCGTAAGTGGGTATTCAAATAAAGGGGAGCACCTTGCTATCATGAAAACGCCAGTTACCATAGTAGCTGCATGAATTGAAGCGGATACTGGAGTGGGCCCCTCTATAGCATGGAGTGACCAAGCATGCGATCCTATCTGTGCGAATTTCCCAACAGCACTAATAAGAAGTAAAATACAAATGAGAGTTATGGCATTCAATCTCATATTGCAAGAAATCCAAGAATTTCTGGGGCACCAGCATGAGCAAAAATAGTTGAAAAGTCTACTGTTTGAAATAGAGTAAAACGACCCGAAATCCCAGGAGCTAATCCAAAATCACCTACTCGATTGACAGGCATAGCTTTTATAGCTGCTTTATCTGCCTGAAATCGTATAAACCAGAAATGAATTAACAAATATGAAGCAAGACCTACTCCTTCTCGTCCTATAAATAATTGAAGAGACTTATCTCCAGTCACTAACATTGGCATAAAAAAAGTAAAAATTGATAAATAACACATAAATCGAGTGCTATGCGAATCCTCAAACATATATGAAATGGAATAAAGATGGACCAAGCTACTTATGAATGTAACCACAATTAGCATCACTATGGTCAGGCTATCGAACACAGAGTCAGAAGTGAATTTCGGACTAATTTGCAAATCGAGCTAGCTCCTCTTGCATGCAATGATGTGGTGATGAACCTCTCCTTCTAGTTCAGTGCTCTCTGAACCGTGCGGAAGGTTTTCCATTCACACGGCTCACCAACTTGATCTTTCGCGGGAACCGTATGTCCGAACAGGCCTGGAAAAAGAGGTACGATCTCGCTTTCCTTTGCCACTCAAGTGTATGTACAGCATCTGTCGTGCTTAGGCCCCTTCTTCCCTTCCCTAATGAAAGAGTCCACCGCCTACCTTAGTAGTCCTTAGTAGTGAGTCTCAGCGTGCAGGCTTGCCTTTTAGTAGGTGATTCAGCGAAGAAAAGGGGGAAGAAAAGGCTAGATCAAGAAAAGGGGGTACTACGAACCCTCTGCCCCACACATCTAACCTGCTCGCGTGGTTCACTGATTCCACCAACTAGAAAGAGTGAAAAAGTGATACAATACGCTTAAAGTGGGGGTGTGCTGTCACTATTGGGGTGAGCCCTTCCCCACCTTCCCCATAAGGCCCACCATCGGGGACAGAGGTGCGCTTAAAGTGGGGGTGTGCTGTCCCTATTGGGGTGGGCCCTACCCTATAAGGCCCCACCATCTGGGCATAAACGTTCTGCATAAGCACCCTCTAGCTACCCATATATATCGAATCATCAACTACCAAGTAAATAGTGTGGGGGTGTGCTGTCCCTATTGGGTTGGGCCCTTCCCCATAAGGTCCAGGCATAAGCGCCCTCTTGCTACCCATATATATCGAATCACCAACTACTCATAGTCTAAGTCTTTTTTTCTAGGAAGAGTCTAGCCTAGCCCTATTATAGGCCTGGTTCAAATTGAACAATTGTTGACTATCTCACATTGCCCAACATTCAATCAACCTGAAATTTTAGGTTGGTCCAAAAGATTTTTTCAACCCTACTCGAGTTCACTTCTAACTAGTAGAAATGTAACTCGTGTTACATGATTTTCTTATTGAAGAGGAGGAAGGTATTTCAAAACTTTAAAGCATCAAGGAAGAAAACATTAGGGTTAATGGTTTATTATTTAAAAAAATTAATATATGAATGTAAGAAATACATGAAGATCTTATAACTTGAAATATGAGAAGAATAACTTTATGAAAGCAAGGACCTCCATGAAAAAGGAATTATTTCTTTATTAATTTTTTTAATTTGAATTTTTAAAAGTATATTTTTAACTTGTTTATACTTTATTTATTCCTATGCTGAGGTGTGTCAAGGGTGGTCTATAGAATTAATTGTTATAATACTATGTATAAAAAGTATTTATAAATTAATAAAGATCAACAAAGGGAAATTCTGAAAATCTAACTCTTTATTCATAGACAAAAAAGGAGGCTAATCTACCATTACAACCTTAATTAAACAAAAACTAAGAGTTAGTTCTAACATTATTAGCGGTTAGAAAGCTGTTCCAACTTAAAAATGACTTAGTTCACCCAAGCACTTCTCATACTCCAAGCACTTAAATACTCCACCGTGATAGACACTGTTCCATTGTTGAAAACATGCAAATGAGCATCCCCAAACACCGCCTTTGTTGGGTATACCCTCGAAGTTATGCATGTTTTTCCTCCCCCACCAAAGCTCTCTATCACCGAGTGATCAATCTGCACAATAATACATAGTTTAGATTTGTCGATACGGTGCGAGAATGTATTGGACTATGACTTTACGTACCAAGCTTCTTAATGAGAGCTTTTTACTCGACAAATCGATGTCGACGAAACCCGCAAATGTCGGCTTGTATAATCCATCTTTCAAAGATGAGCTACACCAAAAGAGAGAAACCAAAGCTTTGTAAATATGAAAAAATAATTATAAGGTCCTTTGATAAGGGAATTGAAGCTACCTTCTTGCATCAGAGCACATAAGAACCACGTGATTAGCCTCTGCCTTGAAGATCCTGAAGAACACAGGAGTGAACTCCTCGAGGTTTTCTGAAGCCAGAGTCAAAAGCCCAAAGGGTCCGACACCACCTTGGGCCGTGGATCCCAGCTGACTGCACACGGCTTGCGCGTCAACCCAACTTGGATCAAATGCCTCCGCGTTATCCAAACTCGAAAAGCTAAAGATAACTTCAACATCGGCCTGTATAAAACACAAGAAACAATCGATCAAATGACACCCAGTTTGTTCCCTTAAATCTTAGAGGTGCTTTCACATCTTCTTAACCCGCTACAAACCACTGTCGGGGATTTGGGTTAAGATCGGATTCGTTATAAATTAAACAACCTGAGCCGCAGTAATTCCTTTGATCTCAACATTTTGTCCCTTGACTAGCTTTTGATTTAACATCATAACTATCTTCCGTCTCAGCCTATTGAGCTCCATAACTGGCCATTGTAAGAGCTGCTTTCCATTGGGATCCAACCACACCGTCCTAGGAATCGCCTAGGAAAAGGAGAAAGAAAAGGTTGACCCAAATACAAAATAGAACAAATTCAATTAAAAAAAGAACAAAACGGAGCACATTGGATCTAAAACAAACCTGAATTCCCGCCCATCCCTTGGAAACATCATCCTGGACACTATCAGATTCATTAGCCCAACCCCACAAAACCCTTCTCTTCTTCATCGGATCATAGAACGACTTGGAAGCATAGAAATTGCCATAGTCATACCTCAGCCCACTCCACCCATCCGCCGAGGTATTATCGGGAACATACTTGTCCGTCATCGGATAATACTTCCCCAGCGTATAATACTCATATCTAGTCATCTCCAAGCTCACCTTCAACACATGTTTAAACCAATTTCCCATCACCGACGTGTCCAAGCCAAATCTACCGAAGTGGGAAACTGGGTAGAAATCAGGGCACTCCCACAT
>NW_019272042.1:3618530-3618814 GCF_002738345.1 Cucurbita maxima
GGCTGTTCCACCTTAGTCCAATTCAAAAAATCCCTACTTCTATACAAATACGCCATTCCCGTCTGCTCGCTCCTACTGCCAATGATGGTGTTCCAGTGACCGTTGAGGGTCAGCCACGCCGTCGACGAGTCCCGAAAGGCGCTACTATTGACCTCCATACCCGGGTCAACAATCGGATTGTTATCCGATTTGACCCACTCGGTTAGATGCGGATCAGAGAGGTTCGCTGGAATGGCGTAGTTTTGTACCTGTCGATTCTGGGTGTCGATTCCAGTGTACAAAAT
>NW_019272042.1:3618824-3620564 GCF_002738345.1 Cucurbita maxima
GGCCGGGGAGGACGGTGGCGGAGCCAGACCAGCAGCCATTGATATCAAAGGGCTTTGAGGGGGAAAGCGCGGGTTTGAGTGACTTCCAATTGATAAGGTCTTTGGAAATTGAGTGAGCCCAGACAATATTCCCCCAAACCGCGCCTTCAGGGTTGTATTGGTAGAAGAGATGGTAGATTCCCTTGAAGTACATTGGGCCATTCGGGCCTGCATAAGATGACATGTTTATGGAGGGAATGAACCGGAGGAAATACATTGTTAACAACCGGAGGAAAGGAGGGAATGAAAATGTAGAAATTACGAACCGTTCATCCAGTGATGATGAGGTTGAAAGTGGAAGCCGGTTCGATGGAGCTGCTTGATCTCAGTGGTGGTGTCGTTGCCATTTTCGAGAGACTGTAATTCAGGATAGATTTTATGGAGAGCTTGAACGACGACAGGGCCATTGCCAATAAACAGAGAACAAAAGGAGAATCCGAAAAGAATAGCTAGGANAAGGCTAGTGAATAAGGTCTGAAACCCAATATGAAAACATATCTGCTAAACCTCGATCAGGTATTTCTCGAAAGATCCTTTTAGCTCGCGCTGCACTAGGTAGACCTGCCAAAATACTTATCGATTTCAAGGGGCCGCTTTGGCTGACCCGAGTTTAAGAAATCCATACCAAGGTTGTATATGTTTCCACTATCTCCTTAAGGAAGATTTTTTAGACCAACTCGTTCATGATCGAATAAGATAGTTATCGTCCTTTTGAGTTTCCCACGTTCTAGTGGACCTGCTTTAAATACATTTAAGGCTGTTGTTCATTCTTTGCTTACACAAGAAGAAGAGGAAACCCACTCTCTTCTTTCTTCTTTTTTAGAACCAAGTCCTTAAAGACATAGTAACAATTATGTTAAGAAACTAGTTTGTTCAGAATTTTGTTGATCTCGTTAGATACAAATTGTCGAGCCCAACCAAAAAAGATGGGGCTCGGTATAGCCACAGTCCGGTTCCCAGGTTAGAGTATTCTTTATTATCAGCCTACTCAAATCAGAACTCAACTAGTAGATTCTCTTTCGCTTAACGGCCGGCTTTCATTGTTGCAACCTTCGCATTTCCTGCTGAGATCCCAAGTCTCCATGTGGGCCCTTTTGGCAACCAGCGACCTTGGCGTTTTAGAGAATCCTGCTCCTGTGTCGTGGGACTTGTAGCTCGGCAGTCCACCAGGTGGGTTTTTTATCCTTCCAGTTTCGAGTGTGTTCTTGGATAGTTATAGCGGCCCATAGGCGCAAGATGTACCTTGTGTGTGGGGGGCGGCGGTCCCCTGGACATAGTCCTTTCAGACAGTGGCCGTTGTTTAGTCCATGGTCCATTAGATGGTCAGTGCAAGGTCTGAAATTTGAACACATTGATTTCGCTCATTCTCGTCCTTCGCTTCAGGGCCTGTCCATCGGTGTGGTCAGTACTCCATACTGTCGGGTAGCGAAGCTGACACTTGTTCACTAATTATGACGGTTCGCCAGGGCCTCTTTCCTCCTCCCTTTTCTGCTCACTCCTAGGGTCCAGACCCCCACAAAAGGGGTGGGAGTCGACTGAACATCTCAGCCGTTGGCGGGAATTTTGCCCACATTCGATCCCCAATTCTTGCTCACCACCGATGATCGTGTTGGGTGAATTGTGACCTCGTACAATCGTGTCGGGTGAGCAAGAGCCGCTTCGTCACAGTACTGGCTTATAGGCTAACGGGTCACACTTTGA
>NW_019272043.1:0-2182 GCF_002738345.1 Cucurbita maxima
TTTCTTCCAAATTCTATTCTAAATCATTATGCTCGATCACTCCGAGTAGGAGTTTCGAAAAATGCCGACCGCTACTCAGTTTTTTTATCGCGTGCTTTAAACGTCCCGGATTAGGGTTCGCAAATTAGGGCTTCGATTTTACGTTTTCTTTTACTTTTTTTTTATACTCCGTTTCTTCTGCATTCTATTCTCAATCATCAAGACTAAACATTCCCAACAAAAGTTTCGAGAAACGTCGACCGTGACACGGTTTTTTTAGCACGTACTTCTAACTAACCAGGTTAGGGAATCGATTTAAAGCACTCTTTTACTGTTTTATGCACTCCATTTCTTCAAAATTCTATTCTAAATCATTATTCCCGATCACTCCGAGCAGGAATTTCGAAAAACGCCGACCGCTACTCAGTTTTTTTATCACGTGGTTCAAACGTCCTGGATTAGGGTTCACAAATTAGGGTTTCGATTTTAAGTACTATTTTTCTACACTCCGTTTCTTTGACATTCTATTCTAAATCATCCAGACTAAACTAAACATTCCCAACAAAAGTTTCGAGAAACGTCGACCGTGACACGGTTTTTTTAGCACGTACGTCTAACTAACCAGGTTAGGGAATCGATTTACAGCACTCTTTTACTGTTTTATGCACTCCATTTCTTCAAAATTCTATTCCAAATCATTAGTCCCGATCACAACGAGCTGGAATTTCGAAAAACGCCGAACGCTACTCAGTTTTTTTATCACGTGGTTCAAACGTCCTGGATTAGGGTTCACAAATTAGGGTTTCGATTTTAAGCACTATTTTTCTACACTCCGTTTCTTCGACATTCTATTCTAAATCATCAAGACTAAACATTCGCAACTAAAGTTTCGAGAAACGTCGACCGTAACACGATTTTTTAGCACGTACTTCTAACTTACCTGGTTAGGGAATCGATTTAAAGCACTCTATTACTGTTTTATGCACTCCATTTCTTCCAAATTCCATTCTAAATCATTATGCCCGATCACTCCGAGCAGGAATTTCGAAAAACGTCGACCGCTACTCAGTTTTTTTATCACGTGGTTCAAACGTCCTTAATGAGGGTTCGCAAATTAGGCTTCGATTTTAATTATTTTTTACTGTTTTTCAACACTCCGTTTCTTCTACGTTCTATTCTAAATCATCAAGACTAAACATTCCCAACAAAAGTTTCGAGAAACTTCGACCGTGACACGGTTTTTTTTGCACGTACTTCTAACTAACCTGGTTAGGGAATCGATTTAAAGCACTCTTTTACTATTTTATGCACTCCATTTCTTCCAAATTCTATTCTAAATCATTATGCTCGATCACTCCGAGTAGGAGTTTCGAAAAACGCCGACCGCTACTCAGTTTTTTTATCGCGTGCTTTAAACGTCCCGGATTAGGGTTCGCAAATTAGGGCTTCGATTTTACGTTTTCTTTTACTTTTTTTTTATACTCCGTTTCTTCTACATTCTATTCTCAATCATCAAGACTAAACATTCCCAACAAAAGTTTCGAGAAACGTCGACCGTGACACGGTTTTTTTAGCACGTACTTCTAACTAACCTGGTTAGGGAATCGATTTAAAGCACTCTTTTACTGTTTTATGCACTCCATTTCCTACAAATTCTATTCTAAATCATTATGCCCGATCACTCCGAGCAGGAGTTTCCAAAAATGCCGTCCGCTACTCAGTTTTTTCTCATATGGTTCAAACGTACTAGATTAGGGTTCGCAAATTAAAGCTTCGATTTTATGTTTATTTTTTTACTGTTTTTCTACACTCCGTTTCTTCGGCATTCTATTCTAAATCATCAAGACTAAACATTCCCAATAAAAGTTTTGAGAAACGTCGACCGTGACACGGTTTTTTAGCACGTACTTCTAACTAACCTGGTTAGGGAATCTATTTAAAGCACTCTTTTACTATTTTATGCACTCCATTTCTACCAAATTCAATTCTACATCATTATGCCCGATCACTCGCAACAATATTTTCGAAAAACGCCGGCAGCTACTCAATTTTTTTTCACGTGGTTCAAATGTCCTGGATTAGGGTTCACAAATTAGGGCTTCGATTTTAAGCACTCTTTTATTGTTTTTCTACACTCCGTTTCTTCGACATTCTATTCTAAATCATCAAGACTAAACATTCCCAACAAAAGTTTCGAGAAACG
>NW_019272043.1:602192-789698 GCF_002738345.1 Cucurbita maxima
TGTTGCCTTTCTGCTCTGTTGTAAATATATATCCTTTGCATTTGCATCAGATTTTAGCACCTAAAGTTTTCTAAATGGATATTTAATGGCCAATCTCACGTGAACTACACGTGCAGGTGTCGAAATTTGGTTCCGTGAAAGTTGAAAAGCTAATGAATATCGAGAGGTATTCCCATGTCATGCACATCAGTTCGACTGTAAGTAAAAAACCGACCAAAAAGTTTATGAACGAATATTATGTTGTCCATTTTTTCACTGTCAATGAATAACCTTGTCACCCCAAGGTTTATTTACGCTGTCTTTCTAGCGTTTTTTACAGAGTCGATGTCGTTTAGCTAAATAATTAAGCCATTCTCTTCCCAGGTCACAGGTGAGTTACTTGATGATTTAAACAGTTGGGATGTCTTGCGTGCTGCATTGCCTGTAGGGACGGTTAGTGGAGCACCAAAGGTAACGTTTTTACTTGCCAAGGTCTTAGAATTGCAGTCTTTGAACGATGGTGATTGCATGGTTTAGTTTAGTTTAGTTTCAGCACAATCCATTTCTCAACACGATTTCGGCTTTTCTTTGGACGAAGCTCATTTCACGAGCATTCATCTACGTGTTTCTAGACTTCCTCGAGGCTTTTAGTGATCAATCCCATTGCAATGCAGGTGAAAGCAATGGAGTTAATCGATCAGCTGGAGGTTACCAGGCGCGGGCCATACAGTGGCGGGTTCGGTGGCATTTCGTTTTCAGGAGACATGGATGTAGCCCTTGCTCTGAGGACTATAGTCTTCCCCACTAATACGCGTTACGACACCATTTACTCGTACAAGGACGCGAACCGCCGTATGGAATGGGTGGCTCACCTCCAGGCGGGTGCCGGGATTGTGGCGGACAGCGACCCTGCAGACGAACAAAGGGAGTGTGAGAACAAAGCCGCTGCCCTTGCTCGTGCAATTGACCTTGCAGAATCATCGTTCATTGGAGAATGATCGTAAGCTTTTTGTTTATTAGAATATGCTTTTGTTTTCCATAAAAATTTCAAGTTCCTAATTTCGGTTGTGTTCTTATATAGTAGAGATCTTCTCAGTTGAATTAATAATAATAACCATTTAGCTTTTTATTTTTAGATTTCTTAAATTGTGTTTGTGTTCTCAGTAATTTTATTAATTTTTATCCAAATTCTAAAAACTTCAACTTTTAATCAGTAGATAATATAAGTTCTCAGCTCTCTAAATTTTTAATTGTATTAATGAATTATTTAACTTTTGTTGTTTTCAAAAATAAAAAATAAAAATAACTATCTGTACTAATATAATGTAATTTAGTATTTTAAAATTTATTAGATTTTTATTTTAAAATTTAAATATTTAGTAAATTCAAATTTGAAAAACAGAGAAATTAAAATTGTAATTAAATTGAATATATTTAAATTGTATTAGTGGATTGTATATTATTTAATGTGAATATTTAGGTCAACCAAATAAGATCTTTAGAAAGTTTAAAAAATATCATTATCGTTTTATTAAAATATTAATTTTTGAAATATTTATTTAAGTACTGCAATTTTTAAAGGGTGGAATTAGAACCTAACGAATTTGGGTTACGTGGCATATATTCTTTGGGAGATTTTATATAAAAACAAGTCGGAAATGTTGTATTTTGTCTAAAATAATATTTATCAATTTTCAAAAATTTCAATAATAATCTTAAACTTTAAAAAATTAAAAAAGATATTATTAATAGTTATTTAAAATTAATACCATCAAATAAAATTTTTAAAATATTTGAAATTAAAAAATAAAGAATATTTTTGAGTTTTAAGGGTATTTTTTTTAACATTTTTTAGAATTTTAAAAATATTTTTGAGATAAACATATAATATTATTAATTTAACCTACACAAAAATTTTGGATGAGAAGCGCGGTTTAATTTTTAATTTTTAATTTTAAATTTTTAATTATAAAAAAAGCACTTGGAAACGCCGTTTTGTCTGTACGCTTTCCGTGGGCTTATTATTCTTCACTCATCCATTATCGGCTTGATGAAGCTCGTGCGCCTTCCAAGCTAATCGCCTTTACAGTAAAGGTTATCTCTTCTTCTTCTTCTTCCTTTCGATTTTTACGGATTTCACGGATGCTTCAGGATTGTGCAATGTTCTTCGTAAGAATGGCTAGCGATTGCTGTTGTCTGTGTTTGTATTTTGATCCTTGCGTCATAGGTTTTGTCTGATTAACTCGATGAATGAATTGATTCGTCTTGATTATTCTGCTATCTGATTGTTTTCTGATTCTTAATAAATCCTGGTTTCTTTTAGGGGGGGAATAAATGAAGAAGTTCAGAGAGAGTGTGAGGGCATTATCAAAATCGTCATTGATCCTCAAATTAATATGAAATTTTGATGAAAAAATTTAGAAAACCCTATCTAAAACTTTCTTTTTGACTCGAATTCTTCTCATATTGAATGGCATGTGTTGTTAAAGATTGAGTTGCTGTTGGATGATTCGATATGGTTATACTGCTTTTGCCTTCAGTTTCTCCATGTTTTCCCCGAAAAGTAACTTGAATGTGTAATTTTATCAGTCAGGAAGCTGATTTGAATTCAAGACACAAGCTATGTCGACCACGAAAATATACGTAGTGTAAGTTTCTTCCTCCCTGTATCCTTTCCATTTCTTACTCTTTTACTTGAATTGTCTGAATCATCCTTGTTGTGCGGATTCCTGCTTTTGTTTTCCTTAAATTCAACCTCATGCTGTGATTCAAATTTCACTTTGATTTTCTGCTGATATGTAAAAGATTTACAGGTACTATTCCTTACATGGCCATGTTGGAACCATGGCGAGGAGAATTCAACAGGGAGCTAATTCAGTTCAAGGTGTAGAAGCCACTCTGTGGCAGGTATTTTTGCGTCTTGATGAAATAAGAAAATGCAACATTGTTTTTTGTCACAATTGATGCTGAGTTTGGGATGAATTTTGAATGTAGTGTTTGTAGGTAAAATCAAATGCTTATTCTATACAGTTTTCAAAATTTGAGTTTTGTATATAACTAAATGTTGAAAATTAATGGCCCTTCGATAATTATTTAGACTTCGTTTGATAATCACTAAATTTGTACACTAAAATTTCTGAAAATTGTGATTATTGTCCCACAATTTATTTATAATGTTTTTGATTGGCAATAAGCTTTGCTTAACGTGACTGCCTGGTTCGGAGAAGGTGCCAGAGACATTGTCCGATGTGGTACTGAACAAGATAAAAGCTCCTCCAAAAGAAGTTGATGTGCAAGAGATCAAGCCAGAACAATTGCTGGAGGCAGATGGGTTTCTCTTCGGATTTCCATCTCGATTCGGTGTCATGGCTGCTCAATTCAAGGCATTCTTTGATGCAACAGGTGAGATATGGCAGTCCCAAGCACTTGCTGGTAAACCTGCTGGAATTTTCTGGAGTACTGGTTTCCATGGTGGAGGCCAGGAGCTTACAGCGTAAGAGACCTCTTTCTCCTTAGCTTTTCAGCATATTCTTTACATTTACATGAAATCATTGTTCATGAACGAAGAATTAAAAAAATAATCGTTCAAACGTAGTTTCACAAAAAGTAGTCCTGCTGATGTGCCGATTCAAGTTTTGGCTCTCAGTTTAGCTCCTTTTTCCATTAGCTTCATTCCCAAATGAATTTTGGTTTAGAATAGCTAGTAATTGAAGTCTCTGTTTGTGAGATCCCACATCGATTGGGGAGAACGAAGCATTCTTTGTAAGGGTGTGGAAACCTCTCCCTATTAGGCCCGTTTTACTTGAGGGAAAGTTCGAAAGGGAAAACCCAAAGAAGACAATATTTGCTTGCGGTGGGCTTAGGTTGTTGCCCTGTTTGTAGTCAAATGGTACGAGAAATTGGGATAGACTTTTTGGAAGGATAAACTTCATTTCCATTTCTGATTTGTCTGACTTATCCACTTCACGTGCCTTCAAATGACTAAAGAGAAAAGAAGGCGATAGGCCCTGCTTCTATTTCTATTAGTTCAAGCGCAATCACAACTGTAGAAGCGGCGGAGAATAGGAAAAAAAAAGAATCCGCTGTTTGTCCTTCTCTTACGCTTGAAGAAAGCGAAGATGGAGAGTACTAAAATGATATAAGACTCCCACTTTTGGCTTGGGGCACCTTTTAGGTTCGGTAATCTAACAAGTTTCTAGATTTTAAAAAGGTCTACTCAGTTCTTGATCTCATGTTTCATATTACCCTTTTCTTGTATAAATTTCTTACTCCTTCACTGATCATTGTTACGATGATGCATAGATTGACCTCGATAACGCAACTAGCACATCATGGGATGATATTTGTGCCTCTCGGATACACATTTGGGAGTGGGATGATGGTGATGAATGAAGTGAAGGGTGGTTCTCCCTATGGCGCAGGAACTTTTGCAGCCGATGGAACTCGACAGCCCACAGAGCTCGAGCTCGACCAGGCCTTTTACCAAGGTAAGTATGTTGCTGAATTAACCAAGAAGCTAAAAAATTAACCATACTTCCTTTCAACATGTATATCATATCTGGCTTGTTCAATTATAAACGTTAAACGTTAATGGTAGTGTAAAGTTATCAAAATTATAATCATGTAAATGTATGATGACGTTTATTCAACGAGGCAGGTTAAGGAAAACGTGCTCAAACGACTTTCTCTAATCTTAAAATTAGTGTTTCAAAAAGTTACTTGGCTCTCGATTATGTGTTTAATCGATCTCTATTTAAAATTTTAACATAAAATTGAATTTTATTTACCTAAACGTTCAATTTTGAGCTATTGAATTTTAAATAATATCAAATATTTCCATAAATTTTGGTTATTTTATAAAAACTCAAAATTTTGCTATAAAAACTGTTATCAAAGATGGGTTTATTCATTTATTTAATTTGTTTTGTAAATTTATAGTTTAGATCAAATCGGATGGTTAGGATTGCTCAAACTAAATTTTATAGGATAATAATTTAATGCATTATTTTTTTTCTTCTTACGTTTTCTATTTTTGTTTTAATGACAATGAATAATATTATTTATTTATTCTTGACGTTACTGATTATTAAAAGAATATAATAAATTCTCTTCCAAAATCAGCCAATACAGCTTTATTTGGTTTGGGAGTCGACTAAAACGACTTCGTTTTAGTTCAGTCAACAAGTCAACGCTGGCAGCTAATTCCACAATTAATCCGTGAAAATCGAAAAATAAGTATATACACGCACGTATATATATAAATAGAAGCAAGATTCTCCCATTTGTAATGTCCTATTCGCATCCACATCCGCCCAAGCCTACCAAAATCAAGACAAACATCTCTCTGTTTCTCTCCGCTACGCTGGAATGGAGAGCCTGTGGCGAGCGGCAACCGGCCAGGATCCAAGTCCAGAGGATTACAAGGGCGTCGAGTTCTGGAACAGTCCCGAACGCGCCGGCTGGCTCAACAAGCAGGGTGAATACTTCAAAACCTGGCGTCGCCGTTGGTTCGTTCTGAAACAAGGTAAACTCTTATGGTTTAAGGACTCTGTTGTTACTCGCGCCTCCATTCCACGCGGTGTCATCCCTGTCAATACCTGCCTCACTGTCAAGGGCGCTGAGGATGTCCTCCATAAGCCTTGCGCCTTCGAGCTCTCTACCACTGGTCAAGACACCATGTATTTCATCGCCAAGTCGGAGCGCGAAAAGGAGGAGTGGATTAATTCGATCGGCCGCTCGATAGTTCAGAATTCGCGATCGGTTACCGAATCTGAAGTTGTTGATTACGATAACAGGCGATGATTTCGACGTTTAAGACTTTTCTTCGTCTTTCACTTTCTTTATGTACAGAAATGATGCGAGATTTGGTCTCGGATGGTCGCGAGATGACTACCTTTCGTCGGTTTGGTATTATCGAATTCTGTTTCCTTATCTCTGGTTGTTAAATTTATGGCGGTGATGTGAATCGAAATGAATCTCCTCTACTTCGTTTTCTCTTTGTTTACAAACTTTCTGTCAGGCATAATCCTTATTGCTCGGTTTTTCTTGTGTATTTGATCGCCAATTTAGATTGGAAAATTGCGTGCCTACCGGAGTGTTGAGATTCCGGTTTCGTATACTGATTAATAGCTTTTGTTCTAAGATCACAGTTCTTCTCATACGGTTTCAATTTATCAAGTTGTTTTTTTCCGAACTGTTTCTTCCAAATCAACCTGTATATGAGTCTCGAGAAAGTTGTAAATTGATTCGAATTTCCTTACAGTTACGGCGCGCTCGCATGGAGTTCCAGGATCAATCGAGAAATCATTTGGTATCCTCAGCAAAACTGTACGCTAGGGCACACTACAGTTTACGAATTACTTTTCAACACAAAAAACCTGCTACGGCTCCCCCCGTAATTATCATTTCCTAGCAGCACGTCGAGAATTCCGCCTGGAAGTCGGTGAAACGATGAATTGCGTTGCCACTCGAAATCGATTATTACAGTAAATATAACATGCGGAGGATGCAATCAAGAAACCAGATTTAGCCCTGAATTTTGCACAGTTGATCGTGAAAACTGGACAAATTGAATCAACTGCAGGCTAAAACCAAGGTATCCAAACCCTAACCTATCTTTTACTGTTTTTTTTTTTCAAAATGAAGCAATATCAATTTTGTTTAGGTCCCATTTAGGAATGAGAGATTCATTGAAATGAAATTGACATTTTTCTATTTACTGTCATGAAAATATAAGTTAGGCACTCACAGTAATTGTCTGAGGAGCAATTAAAATGCTAATGAGTTTCAACAATTTAAACTGACATAAAACTAAATAATGATCTATCGCTTCCTCATTCATTATATCTACGACGATCTTCATTTCTTTCTCTATGAGAATGTGATGAAGGAACTCTACCATGAGAACATCGAGAATCTCTGTTCTTGTCTTGATTTTCCCTCCTATAAGATTCTGATCGTTGTCTTGCTGATATATCTCTTTCCCTTCTATTGTCATCTTCCTTCAACCTTTTTATCTGTCTTCTTCCCCTTTAATATATAGTCTCTTCTTGAATGCCATGGGAGTTCATCATCATGGTTCCTTCCAAGTATTTTATCTATCGTCTTCTAACTTGGTCTCATCATCATCGTGTCATTTCAATCTCTTGTCTTCTTTCTCACTTTCGTCTTGGATCCTTCTATTGATCATCCCCTAACTTTGGCTCACGATAGTCATCGATATCGTGTCTTCTCACTCTTCTCATCTTTCCTACAATCCTCTCTTGACTGACTTGAGTTCTGATTCTTTAGCGTTCTCTCGACCTTTCAATTTTTTTTTCCAAGTCATGCCTCTCATACACAGTACTCTATCACGGACTTTTATATCATCAAACTCATTGTGTCCTCACCTTGAACTTGCATCGTCTCTAAAACTCTAATCCGTGCTACATGCTAGGTTTGCCTTAAAAACGACTTTTAGTCCAAATTAATTCAAAATATTAACAAAAATTAATTAATTAATAATTGAACTTGATTAACTAACTAAAATTAATTAAAAAAACACTTCAGTAATTAATAGCCTGTTAAAATAATATATATAAGATTCCTATGATTAATTCTATGAACGTAGAAACATAATAAAACATAATTAATTTCTAACTCTCAACGATCATATTCCCAAACATACTATTTCCACTTCCCGACCAAAACATAAATAATTAAAGAAAATATCATCCAATTATATTTTTCTTTCATAAATATATTATTATAAATAGAAGTGAAAGAAAAAATAATAAATAATTTAAAACAAATTTAAAAGTCCTCCACAGGGGATCATACTTTTTTTACCTTATTTTTCTCTTCCCCTTCTCTAATTTTAATTATTATTGTTGTTATTATGAGATTAAATAGTTGGCGACATTACTCCAACTCTTGTTTCAAACTTTAAATACAAATTTGAACATATAAATTTATAACCAAGAATTTGTTTTTGATTTTATAGTAAATGGATAAACAAAATAGATTTATGTAGAAATACTTAAATTACAAGTTAACCTTAGGTTCTTGAAGAAACATAAAAGGAGGAATCTTTTAGCGAAATGGCACGCCCGCATCGGGATTCTTTAGGCAATCGAGTTTCCAATAAAGAGACGAAGATTACACTCACACACCCACGAACATAAAATAAACAAAGAGACAAAGATTTACATGATTCGAAGAGAATAAATTCTCCTACATCCACGAGCTGCAACCAATCGCAATAATCAAAGTATTTATAAAATGTATATATCTCACACTATCACAGTATAGAGTCTCTCAACAAAAGTTCATCACAAATGTCGCTCAATAAATACAAAATGACACACAAACTCAGTTAAACTCAATAATCTGCTCTTTTATATAGGGATAATTTATGTATCATAATCATATAATAAGTGAAATTTATTAACAAACACTTAATTAACTTTTAGATCTTGTCTTGCGTCCTTCTTAGGTTAATTGGGCCTCTCTTGGAAGTTGGGCTAGTAAGTTCGAAAGAGAATAATATCTGCTAGCAGTGGACTTAGGCCGTTACAAATGGTATCAAAGCCAGACACTAAACTATGTGCTAGCGAAGAGGCTGAGTCCTACAAGGATGAACGACAAGTGGGGTGGACTTAGAGAGTAATTTTAGTTTTTTTTTAAAAATTTTAATTTTGTTGAGAAAGTGTCGGGGGAGTAAATATTACTCAATCAGGTTCCTCTCTCAATCATGGGACCCATCTAAATGATGCATTTAATAAACTATCTTCATTATTGCCAAACAATAAAAAATAAAAAATAAAAAATAGGACGGTGAATTATTGACCAAAAATAAATAATTTTTTTTATCGAGTGATAAATCATTGCTTTTGTTCATTTCTAAGATTAAAATATCAACTTTATTCTATTTTAATCAATATATTTTTAAATACCTAAAATTATTTATTGTATTTATTAATAATACCAATAATTTTAATGCTGAATATATTTATAAAATTTAGTGAGAAAAGCTCGCTAGAGACACAATTTAAAATTTTAAAATATAGCAATTAGAACCGACAAAAAATAATTAAAAATAATTAAAAAAAATGTCATCCAATTATATTTTGTCATAAATATATTATTATAAATAGAGGAGAAAGAAAAATAATAAATAATTTAAAACAAATTTAAAAGTCAATACTTTTTATTATTATTATTTTTTTTTGGAAAATTTTAAATAATTTTGTCCACTCAGCAACCAGAAAGCTACAGAGAACGAGTATTTAAAAAGCGCGGGGTCAAGCCTGTCTTTATTTCTTCCTTTTCTCTCTCAGACGAAATGGAAAACAGAAAGCTCTCCCTCTCTCGCATGGTGGATTGTGGGGTCCTCTCTGTTCGCTGAAACGGTGAAGGAATACACAGCCATTTCCCTCTTTCTCTCTCTTCTCTCTGGTAATCGATTTCTTTCCTCTCTCTCTCTCTCTCTCTCTCTCTCTCTCTCTCTCTCCCCTCCCTGCTCTGAACTTCTGTCAGTTCTTCTTTTGCCTTGCCGTAATCATTTTCGGTGATCTTCTCTAAAGCCCTGCGGAGAAGTTTGTGGGATACCAGAGCTATGAGCGATAATGTCGCTTTTCTTTAAAGACGCGGATCCAGTGTTTCAAGGCGCCGGGACCAACGCGTATCCTCTTCTGTTACATTTTTTCTGTTTCTCTTTTTTATTTTTCGTTTTTCTGTCTATTTATTGTTCAATTTATCAGGGTTTTTCATGGATTCTATCTTAATGTATTGTTCTTTGCGTTCGAGTTTTGGTCTATTGAATGCCGATACGTTACTTTCGATCTGGTCACGAGGAAGAAATGTGACTATTTTTGCGTGTGTGTGTGTGTGTGTTTTATTTTCTCGACTGTAAGTGTGGCGTGTTGTGTTCGCATGTGCAGTATATTGATTTGTTCTTAACGTTTCTTAATTAAGTGGGCTGGAAATCTGGTGTATTGAGAGCCTCCGAGTAGTTCCTGTTCCAAAATCTTCACATGGGAAGTTTTACTCTGGAAGTGCTTACATAGTTTTGAACGTAAGCTTTTCAAGATTTGCGTTTGTTACTTTATTCATTCAGAATGTTTGAAAAGTTGTAGTACTCGGAACACCTACTTCAAGTCTTTGATTTCATTTGTGGACTCCCGAATGTTATATATACTTTTTTACTGCCCCTTTTAATGCTCTTTTTCATGGAATTTGATCGTGCTGTGTATGGGCTCGAGCAGACAACTGTGCCAAAATGTGGAATTCCCCGGCATGAAGTGCATTACTGGGTGGGAGAAAATGCAAATAAGGTGTTCAACTATTCGTTTTTCTTTCTCTTTTTTGTTATAGAAAGAAAATTTGTACAAACTGTAGCTACCAAATACTAGTTACTAATTTTTCTAGTCTGAGAATCGAAATGCATGATGCATACATTCGGTATCTTAAAAACGACTATGAATTGATGATCGAAATATGGATATGGACTTGTTTAAATTCAGCCTGAAAGTCACTGTTTCTCCACTACCGTATGTTTGTCCGGAGATGAGAAGATTTCGCCATTATATCATATAGTATATCATTTTTTGTGCTTAAAATTTATGTATGCATTTTATTATGTAAAAGTTGTTGCAATATCAGGATGACGTAGTGATTCGTGGGCATTCTGCATTGACAGGTTGATTCAGCTTTGGCATCAGACAAAGCACTGGAACTAGATGCGGCTCTAGGTTCCTGTACTGTTCAATACAGGGAAGTTGGTGGGCAAGAAACGGAGAAATTTTTATCATATTTTAAACCATGTATTATTCCTTTAGAAGGAGTGTACTGCGCACAGCCTCAGCACCTCAAAGATAAAACATACAGAATCAGACTTCTGACCTGCAAGGGAGACCGGGCTGTTCATGTTAAGGAAGTAAGCAACAAAAAATGGCTTCCTTTAGTTATTTAACAATGTTGTTAACTTTTAAATTGCATCTTCACCTGTTATAGGAACCTACCCCGTTGAGGTTTTGTGGATTCATTTATATGGTCATAAAGAAGTTTTTGTTTGTGTTCTTGATGATGACTGATGAGGATGCTTTTTGTCGTCATTTATTATTATTTGGTCGGGTGAGATAAGACTAATCTGTATGTATCTTCCTTAGGTTCCCTTTTCTCGGTCATCATTAAATCACAACGATGTATTCATCCTTGACACTGCATCAAAAGTTTTTCTTTTTAGTGGAAGCTTTTCTACCATACAAGAAAGGGCTAAAGCGTTGGATGTTGCTCAGTATATTAAAGAGAATAATCATAGTGGAAGCTGTGACTTAGTAACTATAGGTCGGTACATTTGTTTCTTTCCCCTTTCTTTTTCCTATGACAATCAAAAAGTTCTCATCTGTTGTTGCAGATGATGGGAAATTTGTGGGTGATTCCGATGTTGGAGAGTTTTGGAGTTTCTTTGGTGGTTATGCACCCATTCCTCGGGATGTGCCTTCTGATCAGAAATCAACCGATTCTTCTATTATACTATTTTGGTTAGGTTCCCTTCAACAATCTTTTCCTTCTGTGCAATGATTCTGATGAGTTTTCCTTCAATTGATACCTCTTTGCTAGTTTGTTCTTGATATTACCCATTGGAAACGAAAGAAAGGTAAATGAGGGTGGTGTTTTTTTTTTCACAGTAAAAAAAAGGCAATTGGTCTCTGAATGCATATGCCTATTATATTTAACATAGCTGAAATCTACCTACCTCAATCAACCGTTGCTCCAGTCGAGTTGCATTTCAACGGGAAAAGAGAAAAGCATCTCTCTTGTTACGATTTTATTATTTATTTTATTTAAACTGCACCTAATATTTAGAATATTCTTGTAAGCAGGATAAACACTCAAGGGAAATTTTATCAGAAAGGATCTGATGTTTTGAATAAAGAGATGCTTGAGACAGACAAATGCTATATGCTGGATTGTGATTCACAGATATTTGTTTGGATGGGGAAACATACTTCAGTTACCGAACGCAAGACATCCATAGTAGCAGCAGAAGTGAGGGTTTCATTTAGTTTTATTATCCATCTGTTTCCCAATCTCCAATACACCTGTTCAAGGGAATGATATATGCACGAGCGTAATTAATGCTGTGTGGCAATTTCTATAATCCAACTTGTTCTTTTTCCACATAATTTAGAAGAATAAGATTTGGGGAATAATGATGGTCGTCCTTTGTTTTTCTTCATAATCGTAGGTGTTAATTTAGCTTTCTCATATTTTATATAGTTTTATGGAAACCGCCTAAAGCTACTATATTTGGCGTACAGGAGCTTTTATGATATTATTATTATCTTATGCAGGTAGATACTAAGACTTAAATCCACGCCTTTTGACTGCTTATTTCTTTGATTATTGGCCTACTTACAGTGATTCACTTAAAGAGAATCATGTGATTACATATATTTTGACTACTATACAAGTATGATTTATTGTCAAGTTGACAATTCTGAGAACATCTTCTAAATTGATTCCGTATTTGAGACATTTTGACATTATAAAATAAAGTGGTCCAGCTTCCAGGAAGCTCTTAAGTTATCTTACAGTGAGAAGTAAGACGAGTTGTTGCGTTGACTACAATCTTTGTAACCTCTATCTTTTTATGAAGAAAAATAAATTCATAACATAAATCTCGTGAAAGTTGTACGAGTGGTTTTAGTATATGCATTCAGATAATTATTTTTTCTGTCACAGCTCACAACTCACTTTTGCTTCAAAACGAAATCATTAAAATAGAGTAAGTTATTGGGAGTCCAGAGTATTATATCTAGTACCCGTCCTTTAGAATGGTTTTGTTCTCTTTTTAGTTCTTGTAGTTGTCTTGGAGAAATAGCTTGAGCATCATCTGTGCCTTTTGTAACAATTTGAACTTTCATACTTCATCTGTTCCCGGAAATATCTTACACTTTTTCCTATCTTGTACTCTTTCACAGGATTTTGTTAGAAAGCAGGACAGGTCAACGGGGACTCACTTAACTTTCCTAACTGAAGGGTTAGAAACTGCTGCATTTAAGGTCTGCTATGAAGATTGGCCCAAAACCGTGGAGCCAAAACTATATGAGGAAGGCCGAGGAAAAGTAGCAGGTTTAGTCCATATTGCACCATAATGGAGAAATAACTTAGCAAGCAATGCTCTTGGATTTTAATTTACATTCATTCTTTTCAGCAATTTTCAAGCAACATGGCTATGCTGTGAAGGAGATTTCTGAACAAGACTTCAAGCCATGCATAAACATGCAAGGCAGGATCAAAGTAGGTTCTCAGTGAAAAAATAAAAAAAGATTTCTCTGACTTGTTGCTGCTTGCAGTGTGACAATTTCGTATTGGTGCCACGTTGACATTTCAGGTTTGGCGGGTAGATGGTGATAGGATTACCCTTCTTCCAGAGGCAGAACAGAGAAAACTTTTCACCGGGGATTGCTATATCGTGCAATATACATATCCTGGAAGAGGTAGGGACGAGAATATACTTTATTCCTGGCTGGGTCGAAGGAGTGTTATGGTAAGAATGATTTATCATTGGAAAACCGTGTTATTTCAAGTAATTCCTTTTTAAATTTACTTTATTTTCTTGAAGATTTTCAAGCATATATTAAAGAGAGAAAAGTCTGCTTTACTTTGGGTGTTGTATCTAGTTAAATTGTCATACCACATAATTTTTAAAGACTACTGTTGTCATGCACATTTACTCAATTAAGTTGAAACCGAATCCATTTTATAATTTAAAAAACAAGGAACATCTACTGGCTCATCATGCTTAGTACTAAGCTAACAAATAAAACAAAAACCCTGACTATCTATGAATCCTGACCAGTTGTTTAATGATCCAGAATAAGCAATGGCAATATGAAGTTAACTTGCCACGAAAGCTGGATGTTGAGATTGAGAAGGCCTATAAATTGGCCTATTGGTTTTTTATTGTTATGGTTTTGGATAAAAAGGGTTTCTATTGCAGAGATGAAGGAGATGAATTGAGGGGCGTATCTTCAATTTTCTTATTCAGTTATTATCAACGCTAAGTCAAAAGGGACCTTTAGAACTTCTAGAGATCTGTCTCAGCATGAACAACTCTCTCCTTTTTATTTAGGTGGCCGATATCTTGAGTTGATTGTTTTAAAGGTGATCAATTCGGAGTTTATTGAAGGTTCTAAATCTGAATGAGATCAAGTCAGTGTCTCTCCTGTCCCATCTTCAATTTTTCAATGACATCGTATATTTTTCCTCATATACCCTGATTAAAATAAGGAGCTTCTTCCAAGTGATTCATATCTTTGAGAATGTCTGAAGTTGAAGTTGAGAAAGGTAAAATTTCGTTTAGTACTTCATATCGTAGTGATATTGAATCTCAACCGTTGGAGCCTTTCTTTTTTTTTTTTCCTCTTAAAGCAGCCATCCAATATTTTGTAGTTTTTGGGATCTGTCTCTGGTAAATTGAATCTGAAATTACAGAAAAGCACATGAGGTCCCCTCTTCAAACTTAAATCTGGTACATTGGTGCTTATCAAAACTTTGTCCAGTGTACCCATATACATTCACATCTTCAAAATTCCCTTGAAATGTGTCATAGTAGTTGAAAAGATGATTAAAGACCTCTTTTGATGTGGTTTTGTCAAGGATGATAGTTCCATCCTATATTTATTGGCTATTGGTAATTTAAAGAGAGAATGAATTTCCCCTTCCTAAGAAATGGGGTTTCCCAAGAGAAAAGGCAGACTATCAAATTTTGGAAGGATGTACAAAAGATCCCCATTAAGTTTGTTATGTTTATTACTCTATAACCTTGTTGATAGAAAGCTGGCAAGCATCGAGAGAGCTTGGATTCCCTATTCAACATCTTGGAATCTAAATGTTGAAGAAATATGAATGATAGGGGGTGGAGTGACCAAGATTGATGGTTTAGGTGGAGGATTTTCAGACCAAACAATTAACTCTTGGAGCTTAGATGGCAGTGAAATGTCCTCTTGTAAGTCCATTATTCTTACAGCTTCTCGTGAAGTTACTCGAAAGATTTTGTGCTCATGGAAGGCCAAATGTCAGAAAAGATCAACTTTTTAATTAGACCATTTTCTTAGGTGGCTTCAACACATTGGCTAAGGTTCAATCAATCAAAAGGCAAGTGTACTCAATGCTTGATGGAAATAAAACGAGGAAAGCAGTTAGTATTTGACTGCTATTAGTGGACAAATTTTTTTGAAGTAACTTTATGTGGAATTAAACGTACTTGCATGAATTTAAATGTGAAGGGGTTTGGTACCGTGAAGTTACAAGTTACATCTCTCAATTTTATGTGAAATCCCACATACTTGTTAGGGGTAATTATATAATTAGATTTTAATAAGACATCTAATCACGACCATTAATTTTTTCTTTTCTCTCTCTCTCTCTTTCCTTTAACAGTTTTCCCTTCAATATTTTTAAATATTTTCTTCACATTTTCTATTTCTATTTTTATTTTTTCAATAAATGCTAAATGCTGTTACACTTCATGAATCTAGGAGGACAGAAGAGAAGCCATATCCCATTTGAACACCATTGACAATTTAACCAAAGGGGGTTCGGTTGTGGTGAGTCCTTGTTTATATGTTCAAATGCATGTATTCATGCCAAATCATTTAAATTAATCTGACTACTTTTAATTGGGCGGTCGTTTGACATGTTAAAGACCTACAAACAATAAGTATATACATTTATGAGAGCTCATTTATATAATTTCTTGCATATACCTGTTTTGCCTATTGATTTTACTTTTTGTGCTGTCAGAAATAATTTCCTTACATACATGCTTTTACAGGCTCAAGTAATTCAGGATAAGGAGCCAGATCTATTTTTCTTTATTTTCGAGACATTAATTATTTTTAAGGTGCGTCAACATGAGTTTCTTCTTCCCCAATGGCTTTCTTGTGTGTGCTTACCCTGAATTTTTGTTTAGGGAGGCAAGAGTACACAATACAAACAGCATCTAGAAGAGGAAGGTACTGACGATAATACATATGATGAAAGCAAAAATGCACTTTTCCGAATTCAAGGGACAGGCTTGAATAATATGCAGGCAATCCAAGTTGATCTAGTGAGTTTAGAACTGAGATCTTCTAGCATTTATTTGTGGCTACTTAGCGTCATTCTCTCTTTCTAGCCCAACAACTTTGAGTGGATGGTGAAGACCTTTTCTGAGGCAACCAAGCCTTGTATAGGTTCTATTTAGTCTATGGTTTCTATATGCTTGCTAGTAGATACTAATATTCATAAATACTAAAAATTTCTAATGTAAAAGAAGAGTTTGTGACTTAAAACTGTATATAACATCACCATAATAATCAGCTTGGCAGTTGTTTGATGGTTATTGCTTGAACACAATATTCTAATGGTTAAATTTCCATTAAACCCAAAGTTTAAGCTGATGGGTTATGGTAAGCATAATTATTTTAATTCTCCAAATCTCCCCCTCGCCCATGAGCTTGAAAATTTGTAAAAGGCCAAACGAGTGGGAATCAATATTAGTTGGAGTGGAAATGACATTATAGGGGTTCAAACTAAGGATCTCCTATTTTGATACCATGTTAAATCCACAATCAGCCTAAAAGGTTAAGTTGATGGGTTATGATAAATTTAACTACATCAACCCTCCAACACAAATACTGGATAATCTTGATCTTAGGTTTCTTTCATTTTTTTTTCCAAAGTCCCATTTTAATTATTATTCAGGCTTCCAAAGAATATTTAGACTAAGGTCTTTCTGTTCACTTTTATGATTACAAGAGAGAAAACACTGTAGAAGGAAACTTATTTTGTAGCTTTCTTTTACTCAGAAACCATTATTGTGTAGTATTAACAGCGTCTGACAAAAAAAGTATTTCAGGTTTCAGATTCCCTAAATTCATCCTACTGTTACGTCCTTCAAACTGGAACATGCATCTTCGCTTGGATTGGTAGTCTCTCTTCGACCAGAGACCATGAAATTCTAGACAGGATGATGGAAATTATAAATGTAAGTGAAGTACTTGGTGCTTGGATACAAAATGCAACCATTTCTCAGGACTTCCATATTGTTGAAGGCACGTTTGAAGAAAACAAGGGATCTAAGACGGTTAATAATTGGAGTATAGAGCCTTGATTATGTAGGCAATTTGACTGGCTAAAAATTTACTAACTAGGAATTTGTCTGCCTCTCTTCAAAGAATTAAATGCTTTATATCATTTGCAGCCAACATGGCAACCCGTATCAGTCAGGGAAGGGAGTGAACCTGATTTATTCTGGGAAGCACTTGGTGGAAAGTCAGAGTATCAAAAGGGAAAAGAGGCCAAAGGACCCATTGAAGATCCACAATTATTTGTCTTGAACATCAGTGAAGGTATTGACAATGTTTAATCTTTTAATCTATTTTTGAGAGGAAATGTACCTGAGTTTGGTTTATTGTTATCGAAATCCAAATTAGTGCTGGAAAATGTCTAATGGTGGGTTGTGCTTTGGTTGGTATTTGATTGAAATTTTCCTTTCAGGTGATTTCAAGGTATAGCCCTCTTGAATTTCTAGAAATGCATGCCACTGGTGCTCTTTTGGTGTGTGACATGCCAAAGTTCAATTGTAAAGTCTCCTTTGACGTATATCTTCTATATCCTTGTAAAAGTCTCTTTGATGTCTGAAATTTGGTTTCAAGACCTTGGCTCGATAAATGTGATTTTATATTAAATGCTATCGCCCACTGATATTCTCGTGGTACTTTATGCATCTTCAAGTAAGGCCCGTCTGAGTTATTATCAATTAAACGTTTATGTTGCCCTTGGCTTATTCTCAGGTCAAGGAGATATACAATTTTGCCCAAGATGATCTAACCACTGAAGATGTTTTGGTCCTTAATTGCCACAATGAGATTTATCTTTGGCTTGGCTGCCTCTCAAATGTTGAGGGGAAGGAACAAGCACTCGACCTCGCACATGTAAATAAATATTTTCCTGATATGCTAATGTTTCAATTTGCAGATGTAACTGTTTTTACCATGTACTAAATGATCATCTCCTATTAGTACCTGCATATAAATTCCAGATCATGCCACTTTCTCTTTTCTGAAAAATATTCAAAATGTGTCATAAATCAAGGTATCTTGACTGAAAATCTTGATTTTTTGGTCTTGAAAATGATAATTCAGAAAATTCAAAGTTCATTCTATTTTCTTTTCAGGTTAAATTATAAAGAATGTCCCAAAATATACCCTCTACTTAACATATACTCTTATTCTTTCAAAAGTTGCAATATAACCCTTAACTTTTTATAAACGTTTCAAGACCACCCATGAACTAGACATTTGTTAGAATATTGGATGAAAAGTCAGACGTGGCAGAATACCATTCTTTTGTACTTGTTCTAGGTAAGTGTTCTAGTCACTGTCAAGCAATTCTAGGTCACCTACATGTCGACTTTATGTATAATGAATTTCTACTCTAGGGATAGCATTGAAAAGTTTATGAAGGATCATGAGTAGTATTGCAACTTTTGAAAGAATAAGAGTGTTTTATGAACAGAAGTCAAAGTTTATGAGCATTTGTTTAGCCTTTGTTTTGTTTATATTGCTGCATGCTAAACTTCTGTGAAGTGTTCTTACAAGAAAGATATTGCTGCAAACAGAAATTTCTGGAGAAACATGCTTCGGATGAAGGAATTTCTCTTGAGACCCCCATTTATGTTGTCACTGAAGGTCAGGAGCCACCACTTTTCACCCAGTTTTTTCAGTGGGATATCTCAAAGGAAAATGTAAGACTGAGAATATTCTTTTACTAATTCAACTCAATAATACATGCATCTTGTGTTAGATGTGCAAGTCACTCCCCACCTCCCATAGCTTTGCATCTTCATAAGTAGAAGCATGTTAGAGTTTTCTTTTTCATTTGAATCCTTGCATGCTATTTTCCAACATATTGTACTTAAACAGGCCACACATTTAACTTAAATGTCGAGACATATGACCTGGGTGGAAGATCATGTTAGACACTACACAAGTGATTGTACTACGTCAGATAATACAGTGGCATCATTGTGAATATCATTAATGCTGTTCGTTTATTTACACTTGCAGATGCACGGTAATTCGTTTGAGAGAAAGCTTGCTGTTTTGAAAGGAAAATTACAGAATCTTGATGTAAGTGGCTTGTATGAAGGAGACTGATAATCCCAATAGCTTCAATAAATCAGTACATAATAGGAAGCTTTGGTTGTATATTGTTTCTATACAAAAAACTGATTGCAGCACATGGTTTATATGTCTCATTTATTTTGTCTCTTAATTATCCAGTCACCTGTGAGAAAATCATGGAGATCACTCTCAAGGGAGACTACACCAGATGGATCAAGACGCAGTTCTTTAAGTCCCTATCAGCACGACAGAAGTCTATCTCCTGCCTTCAGAAGTTCAGGGCCGCATTTAAAGTCTCCAAACAGAAATCGATTCTCCAGTTCATCGCCAACTGTCAGAAAGCTTGATTTGACTTCTCCTAGAAGTGCTGGTCAAGGGAGGGAGCTTGATTTGACTTCTCCTAGAAGTGCTGGTAAGGGGGGGGAGCTTGATTTGACTTCTCCGAGAAGTGCTGGTAAGGGGAGGAAGCTTGATTTGACTTCTCCTAGAAGTGCAGGTAAGGGGAGGGAAAACGTCTCCAATTTTTACAAAAAAGGAAGACCTTTCTTGGTATTCTCCCTATTACACTTCGAATTATGGAAATGTCTGATTGAAGCATAAATGAAAGTCGGCTCTAAACTGTGTAAAATTTCAATTAAATCAAGAAAATGGATAAGCTATTACAAATTGTGATGTTTAGATCTCTTGGTAGTAGACCCAACCATGCGACGAGTTGCATTTTTAATTAGATTATACATGTTGCTGTATGTTATTGGACTATTTAGAGAATGATATTTTGTGAACCTTAAATAGAAAAGGCATGCTCAGCTCTCTACTTCGTCAGTCTTCACATTTTTTTTACTGGTATATACATAAACTTTCTACCTGCTTGTCCATGCGCCTGCAGGTTTCGAGAGAACAGGATCATTATCACCGCTTTCTAGTAAGAGTAGCGATATCTTTCAGAATAATGAGAATGTGGATGCTGAAAACCTATCAACATACCCTTATGAACGGCTGACCGTGGTATCCAAGGACCCAATTAGGGACATAGATGTGACCAAACGAGAGGTAACTTCTTTTTTACTCTTATGACAGCCTGAATGGTTATGCTCAAATCCTCACCCCCACCAAGCTTTTCTTTGATCCTTTTTATTTTCCTACTGTCTGATGACACCTACTTTTAAGCTTTTTTACCCCCCTTCTTCTTCCAACTGTTTCATGAATAGTTCGGGATATGCTAGTTCAAAGGTAAATTGTAAAAATTACCTTGAACTTTGTCCTTCATTTAAAAAATACCCATAAAGCTTCAATACTAACTTTAACCTTTCATAAACGTTCCAAAATTACCTTTAGAATAGAAATGTGTTAGAATCTTGTATGGAAAGTTGATGTAACAATGATAGGTGATAACTAGTATGATTGTATGGATTAAATTTAAAAGTCATCCAACTTTTTGTTCAATATTCACCAGATTTCTATTCAGGGTAGTTTTAAAACATTTGAAAGGTCAAAGACAACTTCGGAAAGAATAAGAATATTTTTTAAACAAGGGGCAAAATATTGAGTATTTTATAATTTAGTTTAGTTCAAATATCATGAATGGAGTCCCACATTGGCTAAATTAGGAAAATATCATAGATACATAAGTAAGGTGTAGTCATAGTGGAGAATTGTGGTAGTTGGCATTGGTTAGTATGAGACAGATAGATGACTATTTGATGGGAGGTTGAATGGTACTTTGTTTTAGGGGAGGAAAGTCCACATTGACTAAAGTTGGGAAAGATTACGAGGATATAAGTAAGAAATACTGCTTCATTGATACAATGAGTCTTATGGAGAAAGAAATAAAAAAAAAAAAATATTGAGAACTTATATTCAGTGACAATATCATACCATTGGAGAAATATGTGGCAGTGAAATTAAGAGTAGCGAAAACAACTATTAAACCAAATGAGAACCAGCTTTCCTTTAGTATCACATTATATTTTGGCCCTGCGAAAAAGCTGAAAGCTGAGAAAACTATGCAATGTTGACTCGTTTTCTTGTTGCATCTTTTTTTCTTATTGGAAAATTCAATTCACCAAATTTCATTTAGAAATGTGCATTCTCTGATTGATTCTTCAGGCATATTTAAGCGAAGAAGAGTTTGAAGAGAAATTTGGGATGCCAAAAACAGTATTTTACAAGCTTGCAAAGTGGAAACAAAACAAGTTCAAAATGACCCTTGATCTTTTCTAATGAAACTTGAAGTGATAACTCTCTCATGATATCCTTTTACCCTTCATCACGGGTAGATTCTCATCTTTTACTTCTAATCCACGTTTTTCCTTTTCATTTATATTGCTAATTGTTTCCTGTCAATTAATGTGGTTGCTGTTGATCTCTTTGATGCCTTGATGCGTTGATGCTGCTTCTTTTTAGTACTTCACCTTAATGTCACGTTTGAATCAATTTGCAGTCTACTTGCAAATGATCAAAATGATGACTTCTGATTATTCTGATGGTTTTTCATTTTTAAAATTTGTGTATGGAATCGAAAACTATATGCTCGTAAAATTCACATCAATTGAAGAATTCTTGACTTGTCATGACATATTTTTTCAAATGCCTTTTACATCTTAAGTTCAGATATGGTTTTGCCGGCTTCTCCAGAATATTACATTTTATGATATTTATGATATGGATCAAGTATAGCCTCTCAAAATTAGTGAATTGTGTAAAATTTGTACGAAAATCTTGATTAGATGCGATAAGAAGTAAATGGTTTATTGTTTCATTTGACTTGTTATTGTTATTGTTATTGTTATTGTTAGCGTTGTTCATGCTTTGATATCACATGGTTGGAAAGTGGAGGCTTTGAACCATAAGAACTTGCCAACTGGTTGAATATAATTTAACCAACATTACCCAACTCAAGATGTCTTTATCTTTCATTGAATGTACTCTTAAATGCAAAACCCATATTATCTTTTGTGGTGATCCAATTACTTTAGGTGGGAAAATTTATGCCTTCAATTTATATGATAATATCAATTAAAGTTTTAGGTTAATAGTTGTATTAATTTAAATTTAAACCGTATCAATTTACATTACAAACTTATAATTTTGTTGATTTGCCTCAAATATTCATAAATCAGTTTAGACATCAATTTGATACTTACAGAGTGAATTGGAAACACACACAAGTATCGGTCCTAAAGAGGATATTGACGAAGAACTTAGCTAAATTAGATTCAGGGTTCTAACTGAGTCCGACTAACCTTCTTTGATTAGTCCAAAGCCTAATTAGATAACAATTTTGTACACTTTGAAAATTATTTCTCCAAGCCCAACACTTGAAGATTTGAACAATTTGATAGGATTTTTTTTGAAATTTCTACTTTAAAAAAGAAAAAAAAAAACTAAAGATATAATTGAGTTTGGTCATTATTTATTAATTATTAATTTCGGAATTTAATAATTTGAGTATGATTTTCCCATGATTTATTTTTTCTTTAAAAAAAAAAAAAAAAAATCCACAAAATTTGAAAACCGGTGCTTTTTTTACTTTCTCGAAAAGGCCGTCGGAATTTATTCACCTTCCTCTTTGTCATCTGTCGTCTGGAAATTTTCGTCTTCTTTGACTATCAATCCTCATAGTCGGCGATCTTACCCTCCCTCCGCCGTTGGGGGTTGTCGTTTCCGGCCGTATGAGATGGTTCTTCGGAGAGCGATTCTGACTTCCTTTTTTCTAATTTATCTCTTATTCTCTTCCCAAGCTTTGGAGTTTGATTTCAAAAAGAGGCGACATGAAATCGAAGGACCTATCAAGACTGTGGTGGTTTTGGTAATGGAAAATCGCTCCTTCGACCACGTCTTAGGCTGGTTGAAATCTGTTCGACCTGAAATCGACGGATTAACTGGTAAAGAATCGAACCGGGTTTCGGTTTCCGATCCCAACTCTGAAGAAATCTTCGTCTCTAGTGATGCGGTGTTCATCGATTCGGATCCTGGCCATTCTTTTCAGGCGATCAGTGAGCAAATATTTGGATCGAACGACAGTTCAGCGAATCCAGCCCCGATGAACGGATTTGCACAGCAGGCGGCGAGCATGGAGGCGGTCGACATGCCGACAACCGTAATGAGCGGGTTTAAACCGGAACTAGTTCCGGTCTACACCGAGCTAGCGAACCAGTTCGCAATCTTCGACCGGTGGTTTGCGTCGGTTCCGGCATCTACTCAGCCGAACCGGTTCTACGTCCACTCCGCTACCTCTCACGGCGCCATGAGCAATGTAAGAAAAGACCTCATCCATGGCTTCCCTCAGAAAACAATTTTCGATTCTTTGGACGAAAATGGCCTTTCCTTTGGCATTTATTACCAAAATATCCCCGCAACCCTATTTTTCAAAAGCTTGAGGAGGCTGAAGCACATAGTTAAATTTCACTCTTACGCACCAAAATTCAAATTGCACGCCAAGCTTGGAAGGCTCCCAAATTACGCAGTGATTGAACAGCGTTACTTCGACGTCAATCTTTTTCCGGCGAACGACGACCATCCGTCGCACGACGTGGCGCGAGGCCAGCAATTCGTTAAGGAAGTGTATGAGATTCTTAGGGCAAGTCCGCAGTGGAAGGAAATGGCGCTGCTGATTACTTACGACGAGCACGGTGGCTTTTACGATCACGTTCCGACGCCGGTCTCCGGCGTTCCTAGCCCGGACGGCATCATCGGACCGGATCCATACTACTTCCGGTTCGACCGGTTAGGCGTTCGGGTTCCGACGATTCTGGTTTCTCCGTGGGTGGAGAAGGGAACAGGTGAGATTATTATCTGTGAGAATTCGTTTTTCTTCTTAATTGTTTTGCTTATTCAAATATCTTTAGCCTTCTTGTCGCCACTTGCTTCCCTTTTTAAGATAAATTCCAATTTCCATTACTATTTTTGTTCATCAATAACTCATCTTATTTAATTACGAAACAATATTACAAGGAAATTGTACAAGGGAGTTAACTATTTTGTCTAACAAAAATTTACATTAGATTTGTTCGGTTCACAACTATCTAATCGGTCAATCATTTGCTTAGTTCCAACTGTGGCGGCTGCGGAATCCGTTATTGGATTGGGTTAGCCATTTTTGTTATTACTTTTCGAGTGTGGGAGCCATACTATTAGTTTAGAATTTATTAATAGTATTCAAATTTAAACAAGACTCCATTCCAATAAAGGTGGGGATGTAAAGTACTCCTTCGATCGGTTTCGAGTCTTTTTTCACCTTTTCTTCTCGGCATGATCCATACGTTCAAGCTAGTAGATCAAATCATGGGTTGATTTCTATATTATACATGACGTTCAATCTGATTGATATTTGAGAAGAGAATAATCTTTGTTCTACATTTTGAGCTCTGTTTTATTAACTGCAGATTTGTTATTACAGCTTATGTTATGTGCACTCATCTTTCACGTTTTGGCTGAATTTTGTTCAAATTCCTTAGCGTGAGCTGGGATGCTTTCATTTTGGATTCTTGTTCTTGAGTATTTATACAAACGGTCAATTTTCAACAATTTTTTTTATAGGAATGATATGTCTGCTAACTCGGCTATGTGTTTGAGAAAAGAATGCGCCGTGTTTGAATGATTAGCTGTCTGCTACTACTTATTTACTGGTGATGTAGCCAAATGCAAGAGAATCAAAAGATTCATATAACATAAGAAAATGTTGATTTTCCAAAGCTTTTGGACACCGCTAGCAGATATTGTTCTGTTTGGGTTTTCCCTTTCGGGCTTCCCCTCAAGGTTTTTAAAACGCGTCTACTAGAGAAAGGTTTGCACATTCTTATAAATGGTGTTTCGTTCTCCTCCCTAACCAATTAGGATTGAAACTTGATTGGGGTAGGACTTATAAAGACAAGGTACCTGTCATTAAACGTGACCAACTGAACCAGTAGTTGGTTGGTCGTTCATAATTCGAAGAGTACGACATCGAAGAATTAGGTGAAAAGTATTACTCAACTCAGGTTGAGTTGTTTACTAACTTTGTTTTGAAAGGTACACCAAACCATAGCTGTGATGTTGAAGACAAGTTTCTAACTACTCCAAATGGATTTGATTGGTTTTGTTGATATGTTAGTTCCGAGTGCTTGGTTGCATTCATATGGCAGCCAGTATTGTTGACGTATGTTTGTTTGGTGCAGTGATCCGTGAGCCTGTTGGACCAAAATCTACCTCACAATTTGAACACTCTTCAATTCCTGCTACTGTCAAAAACCTCTTCAACTTAAAATCCAACTTCCTCACGAAGCGGGATGCGTGGGCTGGTACTTTCGAGCACTACTTGAAGCTTCGCGATAGTCCTCGGAACGATTGTCCAGGTACTTCTCAATCCCGATCCTAGTCATTGATTGTCCGGGTACTTATATATTTACATTTTCAATGGTTTTTTAGAGAATATTCAGGTGATTACATTAAGGGCATATTAGTCATTAGACAAAGAGTTTGTTAATATGAATTGGTTATAAATAGAGCCCGTAGGAGATAATAAGACGTGAGATCCTACATTAGTTGGAAAGGAGAATGAAGTATTACTTACAAGGGTGTGAAAACCCCTCCCTAACAGATGTAAAACTGAACATCCTGTGCATCTACAAGTTTCTAGCTAACCTCGAAACTTTATGTCAGAAACACTTCCGAAGGTAACAGCGCCACTGAGACCATGGGGACCGAAAGAGCACGCAAAACTCTCCGAGTTCCAAGTCGAACTGATTCAACTTGCATCGCAGTTGAACGGTGATTATGTCTTGAATTCTTACCCGAACATTGGCAAATATATGACTGTTGGTGAAGCCAATAGGTATGCAGAAGATGCAGTCAAAAGGTTTCTTGAAGCTGGAAAGGTTGCTCTCATGGCCGGAGCTAATGAGTCTGCCATTGTCACCATGAGGCCCTCCCTAACCAGTCGAACCGCCGACGTGCACTCCGGTCAGTTTATTGAAACGATCTGATTCGATTTATCCACGAATTTCAAAATTTCATGACAGGTATAAATATTGTACTGGAAGTGTTATCTGTACTTTAAATCTGTGTATATATATAGAACTATTTTCAGACAATATTTTGATCTGTGATCTCAAAAGGTTAATATAAATTTCTGTTTATATTTGGAAATGTTTTTTTCTTTTACACATTCAGACTCAAACGATCCAATCTCCTAAAATGCAGGAGCTCATTGCCTGCTTTTTTTTTGCCATTTTATTGATTTAAAATATTTTATTTTCTTCGTTACTTAAAATATATGTTTCTATTTGTATAATTTTACTTCCAGAATTCTTCTAGAATCAAGTTTTAGTTTCTCTAAAGCTAAATATGATATGAATAAATAAACTATTTTTAATAAAATGCATAAAAATAGATAATAGACATTGATTTTTGAATTCTATCTATTAATTCACTAATTTTTAATGAAATTAAAATTAAAATTAAAAGCTGAAGGCTATTTGAATAAGAAGAAAAAAATTGAAGGAAAAGGAAGGAAGTGAAAAAAAGAAAAAAGAATTAAAATGGAAGGGCATAGTCGTATTTTCACATATTATTCATAATTAAAAAAAAAAGAACAAAATGAGTTCCAAGCTAATAATAATCAGAAGAAATTCAAAGAGAAAAGGATGAATGGAGCTATTCAGGTAGAGAAATGTATGTTGATGTTATATAAGAAGAATGTTATATATTTTATTCTACTCATAATTTAATCTATTTTTTTAAAAATTATAAAAAAAAAACACTCGATTAATAATAATTTATTTTATAACTTGCATTTTAATTCAATGAATATTAAATTTCAATAAAAGATTATTTAAAGCAAATTTTAAGATTTAAAAATAAACTCAAAATATTAAAAAACAATTAAAAATAAAGAGTATTTTTTTTAAATAGGATAATTTCTTGTTTAAAATAAAACAAAATAGATATTTTTTAAAATTAATGAACAAAATAAAATATAGAAAATGTTAGTCAATATTTTTACCAAAATAGATAAATTTTAATACCAATTTTTTATTTTTAACATATCTTTGTGATTAATATCTAAAAATTAAAATGTTAGTCAATATTCATTAAGTATGCATAATTAAGAACGAAGTTTAAAATAAAAAATAAACTTAAATAGAGTGAACTCGAGACTGTCCAACATTAAAATTAAAGAAAGGATAATTCGAGATTATTGTCATTAAAAAACATAAAAAAACTCATTTTTTTATCGTACGGTCCTAATTTTTTTAGCTAATGAAAGCTCGAGAATCTAATTTTTATAGTAAAATGTTTATGGGTGCAACCATAATTAATGGATGAATTTATAAAACCTAATTGTAGATCAATGTTATAAATAAAATACTAATTACATTAATTATAATGTATTAGAAAGGAATTGTTTCTTGAAATTTAAATAATAGATAAAAAAAAAAACCCAATTATAAAACTTAATTATATTCAAATAAAAAAGATTCAATTTTGACTAACAAATTTTTAAAATAATTTTAAAAAATTCTTATTTTAATTTAGTACTCAAATATTTAAAAAAAAATAGTTATTTAAATATTAAAAACAATGAAAAATAAAAAGATTTTATTAAATTAGATAATTAATAGATATTTGAAATATATAAAAATATTGGAATAGAATGATTTTCAGATTTTTTTTTCAAAAAATATATATATAATTTAGTGTGATTTTAATTTAATCTGATTTTTTAAAAAAATTAAAAAAAAAAAAAGATAAATTTTGAATAAATTGGAAAGTTGAAAAATATAAGATTTTTATGGATACAGCAAATTACGGAATTAGAATATTTTTATTTTATTCTTTTTTTAATGAACGTTCCAAACACGTGTGGGTGTGAGAAATTCATATTTTCCTAAAGGGCAATTTTGTAACTTCACATTCTTAATTATTTTCTGAAGCTTTATAAATAACTACAATTGAACTCAATCTGTGTACCACTAATTTATATTTCCTCTTCAACGTATATTTTTTATTTTTATTTTTTGCTTCAAATGGCGGCTTCTAATGGTAGCGAGTTCTTCGACATGGAGATGAATGTGCTCGATAAGTCCTTAGTGAGACCGACGAACACCGAGTTATTGGCGAAGGATGAGCAAGAGCTTTTATGGACGGCAATTGAGAGGTTACCGTCTCATAAACAATCAAATTATGCATTGTTGATTGACGATGAAAAGACTAAGAGGACAAAAACTATTAATGTCCGGAAGCTCGATAGGAACAAACGCGAACTTGTTGTGAAGCAAGCATTGGCGACCAATGATCAAAATAATTTTAAGTTACTCTCTGGAATTAAACAGCGTCTCGATAGGTACATATTCATAGCCTCCCAAAACCTATTCGTCGTAAATCATGGTGACTAAATTCTTTTTTTTTTTTTTCATGTTTTGGTCACATCAGAGCCGGAGTAGTGATTCCAAAAGTTGAAATTAGATTCCATAATTTAAAAGTGGTAGCGGATGTTCAAGTTGGTTCCAGAACTTTACCTACTTTAATCAACTATTCATACGATGTTATTGAGGTATAATTTTATTTTATTTAATTTTCTTCTTAATTTGAATACGTACATATACATATACATATACATAAACATACATATACATATACATATACATATACATATACACATATATAGTCATATCATACTTCTTCTAATTAATTTTAGTTTTTATACAGAATATTTTGACTAGCTTGAGACTTACGAAAGGCAAAAGATACCCCTTGACTATCCTTAATGACGTCAGCGGCCTCGTGAAACCCAGAAGGTAACACTAGTATATAATTTTAGTTTAATTTTTATATTTATTTTGAAATTGGTTCCAATAGTTTTTTTGTAATATATTTTATATATATATATATATATATAATAAATAAATGAGATTTACAAAAACTTTCTATTAGTTAAAGGAAAATATTAAACTAAAAAGAAAAATAAAAAGAATATATAATAAATTAATAAGATTTATAAAAATTTTATATGGGTTAAAAGGAATTGGATTAAAGCTTAGATTAAATTTAAAATTTTAAAAGAAAAAGAAAATTGGTTTATTAAAGGTATAATTATTTAAATTTTTTGGGATATTTTTTTACCAAAGAATATATAATAAATAAATAAGATTTACAAAAACTTCTTATTGGTTAATAGAATTATATTAAAGTCTTTTTTTTTAATTTTTTTTTATGAAATTTCAAAATTTAAAATAAAAAACTATGGTTTATTAGAGGCATAATTATTTAAAAATTTGGAGATATTTTTTACAGTAATAAATAAATAAATTAGATTTACAAAATCGGAATTAGATTAAGATTTTTTTTTTTTTTCTTAATTAGGATGACGTTGCTCTTGGGGCCTCCAGGTTCAGGAAGATCGACTCTGCTTCAAGCCTTAGCAGGCAAACTTGATAGAAATTTAAAGGTTCGTACTTCCTATTTATTGTACATATTTGAACTTTTTCATGTTTAATAAACCTACGTTACCTTAAAAAAAATTGATAAATCCCGAACTTTCAATTTTGTGTTTAATAATAGACTTCAAGTAAATTAAAAAAATAACTAATTTAATATATACATATTATATATATTATTAGAAAAGTTATTGATATGTTATTTTTGGTGTTAGAAAACTGGTAAGATGACTTATAATGGACATGGTCTTGATGAGTTCTGTGTTCAAAGAACCTCCGCATACATTAGCCAATCCGATAATCACCTACCAGAGTTAACCGTACGAGAAACTTTGGACTTCGCCGCTAGATGCCAAGGCGCAAGCGAAAGCTTTGCAGGTTTGCTTTCACTTATACTTGATTCGAGATATGATATTGTTCATTTTGAGCATAACCTCGATTAATATCTTTTGTCTGTTGTTGTAGAATATGTGAAAGAAGTAGCACACTTGGAGAAAGAAAGAAAAATCCGACCTAGTCCTGATATTGATGCATTCATGAAGGTTGTCATTTGATATCATGTAGCACTAATTTGTGGAGTATGACACAGATGTTATGTTGTTTAACCTGCGCCCAATTTGTACAGGCATCATCCGTGGGTGGTAAAAAGCACAGTGTGTTAACAGATTACATTCTACAAGTGCTTGGTCTTGATATATGCTCCCAGACATTAGTTGGTAATGACATGGTCAGGGGTGTCTCTGGTGGTCAAAGAAAACGAGTTACTTCAGGTCTTTTTACTTTTGAACAATTTAACAACAATTTATTCACTAAATCATACTCTTATTAAACCAAACTTCTTCGATGATGCAGGGGAAATGATTGTTGGGCCAAGAAAAACTCTTTTTATGGATGAAATATCCACCGGACTTGATAGCTCCACAACTTATCAAATTGTGAAATGTTTAAGGAACTTTGTTCATCAAATGGAGGCTACCGTGTTGATGGCTCTTTTACAACCTGCTCCTGAGACATTTGAACTGTTTGATGATCTTATATTGTTATCAGAGGGTTATTTGGTGTATCAAGGCCCTCGAGCCGAGGTGTTAAGGTTTTTTGAGTCATTGGGTTTTAAGCTACCCCCTCGCAAGGGGGTAGCTGATTTTCTTCAAGAGGTATTATAATATTATGCTTTCGTAACATTAGTTAACATTTTGTATTGCCTATGGCTAAGCTTGTTTTGTGACAGGTGACGTCTAAGAATGATCAAGCACAATATTGGGCTGATTCAACTCGGCCATATACCTACATTTCTGTTCCTGAATTCGCAGAAGCATTTAAAAACTCCAATATTGGGAAGTCTTTGGAGTCCTCGCTCAATACTCCATTTGATAAGTCTCTAAGCCATCCTTCAGCGTTGGCTAAAACAAGATTTTCTGCGTCAAAGTGTGAGCTTTTTAAAGCTTGCTTTTCTCGAGAACTATTGTTGATTAGCCGACATAGTTTTCTTTATATCTTTAGGACATGTCAGGTTGCATTCGTTGGAGTTGTTACATGCACAATGTTCTTACGAACAAGAATACACCCCACGGATGAGATAAATGGCAACCTCTATCTATCTTGCCTGTTCTTTGGATTGGTGCATATGCTGTTTAATGGCTTCTCTGAGCTACCTTTAATGATATCTCGCTTGCCTGTTTTTTACAAGCAAAGGGACAATCTGTTTCACCCTGCTTGGTCCTGGTCTATTACTAGCTGGATTTTACGCGTGCCTTATTCCATAATTGAAGCCGTTGTGTGGACTTGTGTTGTATATTATACTGTTGGCTTTGCCCCTAGTGCTTGGAGGTACCTCACTATCTGTTTTTTCTCACTTAAAATTCATTTCTTTTCCTCTTGTTCGTAGCTGATCTGTTTTAAAATGACTCCAGGTTCTTCCGCTTCATGTTCTTGCTCTTTTCGGTTCATCAAATGGCTATAGGTCTTTTTTGTTTGATGGCAGCTATAACAAGAGATATGGTAATTGCTAGTACATTTGGTTCAGCTGCCTTGCTTATTATATTTCTACTGGGTGGTTTTATCATACCAAAAGGTACGATTTGTATGTGTTTTTTTTCACCAAAATTGCTTGAAGATTGCTAATTTGGATATCATATTTCAGAAATGATTAAGCCATGGTGGTCATGGGCTTTTTGGGTTTCTCCACTTTCTTATGTCCAACGTGCTATCTCTGTCAATGAGTTTACTGCCACTAGGTGGATGGAGGTATCATTTTCTTGTAGTGTACCAATGCATAAATTAAATGCATATAATGTAAGTTTGGTTCTGATATGTACTTAAAACATTTGCAGAACTCTGCCATTGGAAATGGAACTGTTGGGTATAATGTTCTTCATTCGCATGACATGCCTAGTAGTGATAAATGGTACTGGATCGGTGTTGGAGTGACATGGGGTTATACAATTCTTTTCAATAGTTTGGTGAATTTGGCCTTAGCTTACCTCCACCGTGAGTATTAATATGATACAATATGTGTATGTATGTATCATCAAAATGTTGATATTCTTGTGTTTTCCTTCTTAATAGCGCTGAGAAAAGCCCAAACGGTAACCCCACTTGATTCTACTGCGAAAAATGGTACGTCATAAATTCTATCTCTATTGGTATGAGGCTCAACCACGAGAGTTTATGCTTAAAGTGGGCGATCTGCGCAGGTGTTGAAGAAACATGTCCTAGAGCATGCAAGAAAGAAAAGGGAATGATTCTTCCATTCCAACCATTAACAATGACTTTTCATAATGTTAATTATTTCGTTGATACTCCAAAGGTTAGCCAGAAGTTTAAATTTGTAGTTCATATTCATGTTCATTCTACAACTATTTTTAAAAGGGTATTAAATTCATTAGGAAATGAAGCAGCAAGGTATACCAGAAAAGAAATTGCAGCTGTTATCAAATGTGAGTGGAGTGTTTTCACCAGGGGTTCTTACAGCTTTAGTTGGATCAAGCGGAGCAGGAAAAACTACACTAATGGATGTTCTTGCTGGAAGAAAAACCGGTGGATACATTGAAGGTGATATCAGAATATCAGGCTTTCCAAAAGAGCAGCCTACTTTTGCTAGAATATCAGGCTACGTAGAGCAAAATGATATCCATTCCCCCCAAGTCACAGTCGAGGAAAGCCTCCAATTCTCCTCATTTCTACGCCTTCCAAAAGAAATCAGCAAAGAAAAACGACAGGTATTTTGTTTGGTTGGCTCCATCTTATTTTAATATGATCCAAATCTCATCTTATTTTAATGCTTTCAGGAGTTCATTGAGGAAGTAATGAGTCTAGTGGAGCTTGATACTCTTAGGCATGCTTTGGTTGGTGTGCCAGGTAATACTGGTTTATCAACAGAGCAGAGAAAGCGCCTAACTGTTGCAGTGGAGCTTGTTGCAAATCCTTCTATCATTTTTATGGATGAACCTACCTCTGGACTTGATGCTCGAGCGGCTGCCATTGTTATGCGAACCGTTCGTAACACGGTCGATACGGGAAGAACTGTTGTTTGTACCATTCATCAACCGAGTATCGACATTTTTGAAGCATTTGATGAGGTTGGTAGCTGATTTAAGCATAATCCATAGATGTTTCATTTGGTCTTAATGATTTTGTTCTTGACGTTCTTGTGCAGTTGCTTCTTATGAAACGAGGGGGGAGAGTTATATATGGGGGAAAGCTTGGAACACATTCACAAATAATGATAGACTACTTTGAGGTAAACCTTATCTCTATATGCATAGATCATGATATTATGAGCGGTTCTGAAAGAGATAAGTTCTTACTTTATAGGGAATTAGTGGAATTTCTCCAATACCAGATTCTTATAATCCAGCTACTTGGATGCTTGAGGTCACGTCCCCTGCGGCTGAGCATAGAATTGGTAAAGATTTTGCTGATATATATAGGGACTCGGATCAGTACAGGTATGATTATATTACAGTCGGTCTCTATCGTTAGAAGTCGTGTTGTGAGATCCTACATCGGTTGGGGAGGAGAATGAAATACTCTCTATAAGGGTATGGAAACCTCTCCCTATCAGACGTGTTTTAAAAACTTTGAGTGAAGCCCAAAAAAAAAAAAAAAAAACTCAAAATAGGACAATACCTACTAGTGGTGGCCTTGGACTATCACAAATGGTATTAGAGCCCGACACCGGGTGATGTGGTAGTGAGGAGGATGAGCCTTGAAGGGGGTGGACACAAGGCGGTGTGCCAGCAAGTACGCTGGACCCGAAAGGGATTGGATTGTGCGAGTCCTCACATCGATTGGAAAAGGGAACGAGTGTCAGCGATGACACTAGGCCCTGAAAGGGAGTGAATTCTGAGATCCCATGTCGGTTGGGGAGGAGAACGAAACGCTTTACAAGGGTGTGGAAACCACTTCGTAGCCGACAAGTTTTAAAAACTTTTAATGTTACCTGTTTTTTTTTTTTTTTTTTTTTTTTTATCTAGAATCGTTGAAGCTTCCATTGAGCAATTTAGTGTTCCACCCGCTGGTGGAGAAGCGTTGAATTTTGATACCACCTACTCACAAGGCATACTATCTCAGTTCATTATTTGCCTTTGGAAGCAAAGGCTTGTGTATTGGAGAAGTCCCCAATACAATGTGATGAGGCTATGTTTCACCTTCATAAGTGCACTCATATTCGGTTCAGTGTTTTGGGGTATTGGTATGAAAAGGTAAAAATCTGATCTCATTTGGAGTTTTGGTTTTTGGTTTTAAGCTTTTTGATTAAAATTTATTGCATTTGAATAAAGGAACTCAACTCAAGAACTGTTCGTTGTTATGGGAGCTCTGTACGCTGCATGCTTATTCATAGGAGTAAACAATGCTTCCTCTGTACAACCAATTGTTTCAATTGAGAGAACAGTATTCTATCGCGAGAAAGCAGCTGGAATGTATTCTCCATTCGCTTATGCATTTGCTCAGGTAAGCAAGCAGTTTAATTGTGTTATATCAGTATGTAAACAAAAGGGCTAATCAAATTTTCCCAACAGAGCTTAGTGGAGGTTCCCTACATTGCTGCACAGACCATAACATTCGGTGTCATCACATATTTCATGGTGAATTTTGAAAGAAACGTCGGTACGTTACTCAAATTTAGTTTATAGATTAATCTATGTGGTTTAAAACTGTGATATCTCATATTGGTTGGGGGAGAATGAAACAATCTTTTATAAGGGTGTGGAAATCTTTCCTTAATAGACATGTTTTAAAGCCTTGACGGGAAGCCCGAGAGAGAAAGTCCAAAAAGGATGATATCTAGGAGTTGAACGTATATTTTAAAATTTTGCAGGGAAGTTTTTGGAATATCTGCTGTTCATGTTCTTGACGTTCACGTATTTCACCTTTTATGGAATGATGGCGGTGGGGCTGACTCCATCGCAGCATATGGCATCCATTGTATCATCTGCATTCTACTCTTTATGGAATCTCCTCTCTGGCTTTCTTGTTCCAAAACCCGTAAGTGTTTTTATTGGCAATAACTTTTGATTGAATGGTTTTTGAGGCCTCCTCTGTTCTGTTCTTGCTTACCAGAGCCTCCCAGGATGGTGGATTTGGTTCTACTACATCTGCCCTGTTGCATGGACTTTGAGGGGAATTATAACGTCGCAGCTTGGGGACGTAGACACCATAATTGTGGGACAAGGTTTCGAGGGGTCTGTGAAAGGGTACTTGGAAGTAAGCCTTGGATATGGCCCCGGTATGATCGGAGCTTCGGCTGCGGTGCTCCTTGCCTTCATCTTCCTCTTCTTCTCCGTCTTTGCACTCTCCATCAAACTCATCAATTTCCAGAGAAGATAAAGATAAAAGTATAATGTCATTGCATTCTTTGTACAGTAAATACTATAATGTCATTGCATTCATTTTTTTTATTTATTGTATAGTTATGTTCATGTTAGTATAGTCATACACATTATCATATGATTTTTGCTTATTATTATTAAGAAATTTTGTGATTACATGTTTTATATCAGTTAGGTTCATTTTTGTCGTAATCATATACATTTATTAGATAATTTTACGTATTATTGTTTAAATTTCTGTGTTTTGTCGGGAATATATTATTATTATTGTTAACTAAATTAAAATAATATAATTTTGAAATTAGGAGTGATGTACTGAATTTTGAGTAATATTTAACCATATTTTTATTGGATAAAAATTATTAATATTTTATTTTAAAATAATTGTGGAATTAATATCGTTGGTTCGAGGTTACTTTGTATTTGGATCTCACAATGTCTCAAAATATTTATCAACTACCATACAAAATGTTACCAAATCCACCTTTTGATACCTCTCTTACCATGTAGGGCTTACATTGAATGTTAATGGAGTTGGTATATATGTTGTTGAGTCATTTGTGGATAAGATTTATTATTTAAATACCTTCATACAACTTTATAAAAAATCTCCCTCTCTAACAGATGCGAGATCTCACAATTCAACTCTTTTGGAGGGGTCCAACGTTCTCACTAGCACACCGCTTGACTTGACCATTTGTTTGTGCATGGAAGGAATTAAGAAAATGTTCGGTTAATTATGGCGTTTGGCGTTTGTTTGCGAGAACTATTCCCTTCTCAGCCCACTAATGAGGTAGGTAATTGGTTCATTTTACCATCTTTTATCTTATCAGCTTTTTATATATATATATATATATAGTTGGAATTGAACCCGAGCATGGTGGATTTCACAATCCACTGTCTTGATCCACTTGGTTACCTCGGCTCCCAAACCTATATATATATTAGAAAAATAAAAGCATATAAAAATTTAATAAAAGGAGCCATACCAATTCTCTCGACAAAGGAGCAAAAGAAAAAAGAAAAACAAAATTTAAAAATAATTTTATAAATTTAGAAATAAAAAATTATTCTAATTTTATATCATAATGGATGGGTTCCTAAAGTTCTATTTCGTAATAATACTATAAAAATCAATTTTATTAAATTAAAATAAATATTTGATGTATTAAATGTAAATGAGTAAAATATATTTTAATTTGATAGGTTGAAATCGAATTTAATATATTAAATATTTATATTGAGGAGTGTGAAGAATATAATTTTCATATCTCATGTTTTCTTCTATTCTTGGTCGCATCGTTAATATAATCAAAATATATATTTAAAAAATAATCTGAAAAATAGATTTAAAATAATAATAATAATAATAATAATTTAGTCTGATTTTGATTTAGAAATATAAAATAATTAAAATAGAGTTTTAATGGGTACCAGAAATTAGGGGTTAATTTGAACGTGGCTGATAGATTCACTCGTTTTTTTTTTAATTGTACAAGAAATCAGGATTTTTGTATTTTTCTTTTCTATTACATCACGTTTCAAACACGTGTGGGGTGTGAGAAATTCATTCCCCTCCCACACCGCACGTGTCAATTGAAAGCAGGCTGACAATTGGAGGGATTTTCCTTAAGGGGCAATCTCGTAAATTCAGGATCTTCATTATTTACTGCATTTGCAACGAACTCGTCGTCACTTCTGAACCTCTTTAAATAGTTCCGCATCTCTGTTTCCTTCTCCTCTCATCTTTTTTGCTTCAATGGCGGCTTCTAATGGTAGCGACTACTTCCATTTGGAGATGAACGTGACCGATCAGTCCTTTGTGAGGCCGTCCAACACTGAGCTATTGGCGAAGGACGAGCATGAGCTTTTATGGGCTGCGATTGAGAGGTTACCGTCTCATAAACAATCGAATTACGCATTGTTGACGCGCACTGCGTCTGATATCTCCTCCTCCAATGGCGATGAAAACACTAGGAGAATGGAAACTATTGACGTCCGGAAGCTCGATAAGAACAAACGCGAACTTGTTGTGAAGAAGGCATTGGCTACCGATGATCAAGATAATTTTAAGTTACTTTCTAGGATCAAAGAGCGTCTCGATAAGTACGTACTTTTCATCATTTAAATTAATTCTCTCTAATTATACCTCTCTAAAACCTACTATTGAGATTCGCGATTCGTCGTTTTTGTTGTTCTATATTGTAAGATTTAAGAACCATTATTCCAAAACTTATACGTCGTAGATTGTGGTATTCGAAAGCCTAGTAGTTTGTGTTAGTAGCACCTTAGTTGAACGCTAAAATTGAAAGTGGAGATAAATTATTTTTCTTTGTTCTTTCCGTTTTTTTTTTAATAATTTTGTTACTAATAGTTTTTTTTTGTTTCAATGTAAGAGCGGGAGTGGTGATTCCAAAGGTTGAAATTAGATTCCAGAACTTAAAAGTGGGAGTAGATGTTCAAATCGGTTCCAGAACTTTGCCTACTTTAATCAACTATTCCTACGACGTTCTTGAGGTACAATTTTTTTTCTTAATTTAATTTTCTTTAATCTGAATATACATACATACATATGTGTGTATATATATATATATATTTATATTTGTAGTCATATCATACTTCATTTGGTTAATTTTTTTAATGCAGAATATATTGACGAGTTTGAGAATTATAAAAGGCAAGAGATATCCATTAACGATTCTGAGTGACGTCAGTGGCCTCGTGAAACCCGGAAGGTAAGATGATAGTATATAATTTTAGCTTTATTTTTATTTTTATTTTGAAATTTGTTTCATATTTTCTATTTTATAAAATTGGACTAAAAATTAGAATATAAACATTGAATGAGATTTTCATAGTTTATTAGAGGTATAATTATTTAAAAATTTTGGGATATTTTTTAATAATTTAATTTTTCATATTTTTTTTTTATTGTATTACAAAAATATAATAAATAACGAGATTTATTATTGTGATATTTTAGGATGACGTTACTCTTGGGGCCTCCGAGTTCTGGAAAATCGACCTTGCTTCAATTCCTAGCAGGCAAACTTAATAGAAACTTAAAGGTTTGTACACCCAGCTCGGTTATATATTTGAAATTTTAGTTTTTGGTAGGTAAATTTTTTAAAATAAAAATAAAATTTAAAATTTAAAATTAATTGGAATTGAAATTACAATTTCAATAACTTATTAATACGATAGGCTGTCCTTTTAATTAATTTATCCTTATTTTTCAAGTACTTTCCATATGTTTAAAATTAAATTGCATTAAATTATTATTTCTTCTATCATGTCAATTTTTGTTTTAAATAAAATAATTATATTTATGTGAAAATAACTCGGTTTTAAAGAAAATATTGAAGACGACTGTATTTTATTTTTTAGGGAAAAATAGTTTTATGTGTATTTTTTAGAATAAAATTTTCTTTATTTTAAATTAGAAATATTTTCCTTCATATATATTTCTTTATTTTAAAATATAAACATGTTTAATTTCTAAAACTATATATATAAAAAAAAAAAAAAAACCTAATATTTTTTTTAAAAAATACAAATCCTAGCATTATTGCATTATAAAATTGTACCCTTTTTTTTATACTTCTATATAATTTAAAATTAATTTAAAATTAATATCAAATTAATGATTTAAAAGAAATAAAAAATGCGGAACTTAATTTTATTAGTTGAAAGTTATTTTTTTTTTATTTAAAAAAGAATGAATTTATTCCTAATAGCCTTATTAATATGTTATTTTTGGTGTTAGAAAAGTGGTAACATCACTTATAATGGACATCGTCTTGATGAGTTCTGCGTTCAAAGAACCTCCGCATACATTAGCCAATCCGATGATCACCTACCGGAGTTGACTGTGCGAGAAACTTTGGACTTCGCCGCTAGATGCCAAGGCGCAAGCGAAAGCTTTGCAGGTTTGCTTGCTTCCTTCATTCATTCACGTGTATATATGCTTGATTCGTTAGGAATAATAATATTGTCCATTTTAAGCATATCTTACTTATAAATCTATATCAATATGATTTTCTCTCTTGTCGTAGAATATTTGAAAGAACTGGCACGCTTGGAGAAAGAAAGAAAAATCCGACCTAGTCCTGATATCGATGCATTCATGAAGGTTGTCATTTGATATTACGTAGCAGTAATTTGTGGATTATGAACTGGCAGACCTTATTTTCTGTAACCTGCGCCCAATGTTACAGGCATCGTCCGTTGGTGGTAAAAAGCACAGTGTGTTAACAGATTACATTTTGAAAGTGCTTGATCTTGATATATGCTCGCAGACATTAGTTGGTAGTGATATGGTGAGGGGTGTCTCTGGTGGCCAAAGAAAAAGAGTTACTTCAGGTCTTTTTATTTTTCAACAATTTAACAACAATTTATTCACTGAATCATATTGTTATTAAATGAAGCTTCTTCGATGATGCAGGGGAAATGATTGTTGGGCCAAGGAAGACTCTTTTTATGGATGAGATATCCACCGGACTTGATAGCTCCACAACTTATCAAATTGTGAAATGTTTAAGGAACTTTGTTCATCAAATGGAGGCTACAGTGTTAATGGCTCTCTTACTACCTGCTCCTGAGACATTTGAACTGTTTGATGATCTTGTGTTGTTATCAGAGGGTTATTTGGTGTATCAAGGCCCTCGAGCCGAGGTGTTAGGGTTCTTCGAATCATTGGGTTTTAAGCTACCCCCTCGCAAGGGGGTAGCTGATTTTCTTCAAGAGGTATTATAATATTATGTTTTCATAAGATTACTTCACATTTTGTATTGCATATGGCTAAGCTTGTTTTGTGACAGGTGACGTCTAAGAATGATCAAGCACAATATTGGGCTGATTCCACTCAGCCATATACCTACATTTCTGTTCCTGAATTCGCAGAAGCATTTAAAAACTCCAATATTGGGAAGTCTTTGGAGTCCTCGCTCAATACTCCATTTGATAAGTCTCTAAGCCATCCTTCAGCTTTGGCTAAAACAAAATTTGCTGTGTCAAAGCGTGAGCTTTTCAAAGCTTGCTTCTCTCGAGAAGTACTGTTGATTAACCGAAATAGTTTTCTTTATATTTTCAAGACATGTCAGGTATTATTTCTATTACCCATTTCAACATTTGATTCTGGAATTCTGTTTTTCTGACATAACTTATTATAGGTTGCATTTGTCGGAGTTGTTACATGCACAATGTTCTTAAGAACAAGACTACACCCCACGGATGAGATAAATGGCAATCTCTATCTGGCTTGCCTGTTCTTTGGATTGGTGCATATGCTGTTTAATGGCTTCTCTGAGCTACCTTTAATGATATCTCGATTGCCTGTTTTCTACAAGCAAAGGGATAATCTGTTTCACCCTGCATGGTCCTGGTCTATTACTAGCTGGATTTTGCGCGTGCCTTATTCCATTCTTGAAGCCGTTGTGTGGTCTTGTGTTGTATATTATCCTGTTGGCTTTGCCCCTAGTGCTGGGAGGTACCTTAAAATTCAATCATTTTCCGTTTTCTTCTTGCTCGTAGCTGATCTCTTTTAAAATGATTTCAGGTTCTTCCGCTTCATATTCCTACTCTTTTCAGTTCATGAAATGGCTATAGGTCTTTTTCGTCTAATGGCAGCTATAACCAGAGACATGGTAATTGCCAATACATTTGGTTCTGCAGCCTTGCTTATTACATTCTTACTGGGTGGTTTTATGATGCCAAAAGGTAGGATATTCGTGTTTATTTCTTACCAAAATTGCTTGAAGATCGAACACTGCAATCCTAATTTGGATATCATCTTTCAGAAATGATTAAGCCATGGTGGTCATGGGCTTTTTGGGTCTCCCCACTTTCTTATAGCCAACGTGCTATTTCTGTCAATGAATTTACTGCCACTAGGTGGATGGAGGTACCCTTTTCTTGTATTGTGCCATTCATAAAACGCATAATCTTTAGAACAACGAAACAATCCGTTTCTATACTTCATATTATGTTAACTTTTACCGAAACAATTGCAGAAATCTACCATTGGAAATGGAACTGTTGGATACAATATTCTTCATTCACATAGCATGCCTAGTGGTGATAAATGGTACTGGGTGGGTGTTGGAGTGATGTGGGGTTATGTAGCTCTTTTCAATATTTTGGTGAATTTGGCTTTAGTTTACCTCCACCGTAAGTATTAATATGATACAATATGTGTATGTATGTATCATCAAAATGTTAATATTCTTGTGTTTTCGTTCTCAACAGCGCTAAGAAAAGCTCAAACTGTAACCCCACTTGCTTCTACTGCGGAAAATGGTAAGTCATAAATTTTTCACGTGCCTCTATTAAGGATTGTTAGATTGTTGGGAGAGGAGTCCTACGTCGACTAATTAAGAGGTTGATCATGGGTTTATACGTAAGGAATACTATCTCCATTGATATAAAGCCTTTTGGAGAAACCAAAAGCAAAGTCACGAGAGTTTATGCTCAAAGTGGATATATCATATCATTGTGGAGAGTCGTAGTTCCAAACGTGAATTAAATATTTGTGTTCTTCACCTTCTTTTTGTTACTCTTGGATCTGTGCAGGTGTTGAACAAGCTTTGAAATTTAGTGAAACATCTCCCAGAGCCAGCAAGACAGAAAAGGGAATGATTCTTCCATTCCAACCATTAACAATGACTTTTCATAATGTTAATTATTTCGTTGATACTCCAAAGGTTAGCCAGAAGTTTAAATATTTCTAGTTCATATTGATTTTATGAGATGCATTCTAAGTATTGAATTCATTCCCAGGAAATGATGCAGCAAGGTATACTAGAAAAGAAATTGCAGCTGTTATCAAATGTGAGTGGAGTGTTTTCGCCAGGAGTTCTTACAGCGTTAGTTGGATCAAGCGGGGCAGGAAAAACTACACTGATGGATGTTCTTGCCGGAAGAAAAACCGGTGGATACATTGAAGGTGATATCAGAATATCAGGCTTTCCAAAAGAGCAGCCTACTTTTGCTAGAATATCAGGCTACGTAGAGCAAAATGATATCCATTCCCCCCAAGTCACAGTCGAGGAAAGCCTCCAATTCTCCTCATTTCTACGCCTTCCAAAAGAAATCAGTAAAGAAAAACGACAGGTATTTTGTTTGGTTGGCTCCATCTTATTTTAATATGATCCAAATCCCATCTTATTTTAATGCTTTCAGGAGTTCATTGAAGAAGTAATGAGTCTAGTGGAGCTTGATACTCTTAGGCATGCTTTGGTTGGTGTGCCAGGTAATACTGGTTTATCAACAGAGCAGAGAAAACGCCTAACAGTTGCAGTGGAGCTTGTTGCAAATCCTTCTATCATCTTTATGGATGAACCTACCTCTGGACTCGATGCTCGAGCGGCTGCCATTGTTATGCGAACCGTTCGTAACATGGTCGATACGGGAAGAACTGTTGTTTGTACCATTCATCAACCTAGTATTGACATTTTTGAAGCATTTGATGAGGTTGGTAGCTGATTTTAAGCATAATCCATCAATGTTTCATTAGCTCTTAATGATTTTGTTCTCGACATTCTTGTGCAGTTGCTTCTTATGAAACGAGGGGGGAGAGTTATATATGGGGGAAAGCTTGGAATACATTCACAAATAATGATAGACTATTTTGAGGTAACACTTAATCTGTTATCTATATATGTATAGAACATGATCTTAGGAGCGGTTCTGACAGAGATATGTTCTTACTTTGTAGGGAATTAATGGAGTTCCTCCAATACCAGATTCTTACAATCCAGCTACTTGGATGCTTGAGGTCACGTCGCCTGCTGCTGAGCACAGAATTGGTAAAGATTTTGCTGACCTATATAGGGACTCGGATCAATACAGGTATGATTATATTATAGTCGGTTTCTATCGTTAAAAAGACCATTAAGGAATTAATGTAGCGTTAGAAACCATGTTCTGAGATCTCACGTCAGTTGAGGACGAGAACGAAACACCTTTTATAAGGGCGTGAAAACCTCTTCCTAGATGCGTTTTAAAAACCTCGAGGGAAAGTCCAAAGAGACAATATCTGCTAGCTTGGGCTGTTACTAATGGTATCAGAGTCAGACACCGGGCGATGTGCCAGCGAGATCGTTGGGCCAAAAAGGGGTGGATTAAGGGGTCCCACATTGATTGGAGAAGGGAACGAGTGCTAGTAAGGACGCTGGGCCCTAAAGGGGGATGAATTGTGAGATCCAACATCGGTTTGGGAGGAGAACGAAACACTTTATAAGGGTGTGGAAACCTTTTCCTAGCGGACGCGTTTTAAAAATCTTAAGAGAGCCCAAAAGTGAAAGCCTAAATAGAACAATATCAACTAGCGGTAGGCATGGGCGGTTACATATGTACTCGATCCATTAGTAGTTTTTAGAATTATTTATGAGATTTTATCAATCCTTACCCATTTTTTTTAATCCAGAATCGTCGAAGCTTCCATCAAGCAATTAAGCGTTCCACCGGTGGGTGGAGAAGCATTGAAGTTCGATACCACATACTCGCAAGGCATACTATCTCAGTTCATTATTTGCCTGTGGAAGCAAAGGCTTGTGTATTGGAGAAGTCCCCATTACAATGTGATGAGGTTATGTTTCACCTTCATAAGTGCACTGATTTTTGGTTCAGTGTTTTGGGGTATTGGTATGAAAAGGTAAAAATCTCTCCTCATTTGGAGTTTTGGTTTTTGTTTTTAGGCTATTTGATTAAAATTTATTGCATTTGAATGTTCAAAAGGAACTCAACTCAAGAACTTTTCGTTGTTATGGGAGCTCTGAACACTGCATGCTTATTCATCGGAGTAAACAATGCTTCCACTGTACAACCAATTGTTTCAATTGAGAGAACAGTATTCTATCGCGAGAAAGCAGCTGGAATGTATTCTCCATTCGCTTATGCATTTGCTCAGGTAAGTAATTTAATTGTGTTGTGTCGACATATAAACAAAAGGGCTAATCAAATTTTGGTTGCTAATGCTAATACTTCTCCCAACAGAGCTTAGTGGAGGTTCCCTACATTGCTGCACAGACCATAGTATACGGTGTCATCACATATTTCATGATTAATTTCGAGAGAAACGCGGGTATGTTCCTTGGTTCTATTGTATGTATTTTTTAGAATTTTGGTCCTAAACTTTGTGAAACTAACCCGAAAAGTGATGTTTTAAAATTTTGCAGGCAAGTTTTTCCTATATCTGCTGTTCATGTTCTTGACGTTCACCTATTTCACCTTTTATGGAATGATGGTGGTGGGGCTGACTCCATCACAAAATCTGGCATCCATTGTATCTTCAGCATTCTACTCTTTATGGAATCTCCTCTCTGGCTTTCTTATTCCAAAGCCCGTAAGTGTTCTTTCTCTAAACAACAACACTTTTGATTGATTGATTGATTGATTGATTGAATGTTGGTTTGATTTTGAGGCCTCCTCTGTTCTGTTCTGTTCTTGTTTATCAGAGCCTCCCAGGATGGTGGCTTTGGTTCTACTACAGCTGCCCTGTTGCATGGACTTTGAGGGGAATTATAACGTCGCAGCTTGGCGACGTAGACACCATAACTGTGGGGCAAGGTTTCAAGGGGTCTGTGAAGGAGTACTTGGAAGTAAGCCTTGGATATGGCCCTGGCATGGTCGGAGTTTCGGTTGTGGCGCTCCTTGCCTTCATCCTTGTCTTCTTCTCCATCTTTGCACTCTCCATCAAATTCATCAATTTCCAGAAAAGATAAAGATAAAAGTATAATGCCATCGCATTCTTTGTAAAGTAAATACTATAATACCTAAATTTAATATTGCAGTTCTACTTATCATCATTATTTTGAGAGGTGAATCTCTACGTTTTGTAGGGAGTACATATTTTTTGTTTTAGAAAAATAAATTAAAATTATCATTATTATCTTCCGATCAATTAATTAAAATAATATAATTCTAAAATGAGGAGGATATTGTCTCAAAAATATTAACTTATAGGTTAATTTTTGCTTCAATAATATTGGTAGAGTTTCAATAATATTTTAGAAATAAATTAAAAGTTTCCTAGAGTCTTGAAAAATTCATTTATTTTATTGGACATCGGGTTAGAGTGAGAAATTTTACAATGTTCTTGCAAATAATTTTTTTAATTTTTTCATATTTTTAAGAAAATATATATTCTTTTAAAAAAAAATTAATAGATAATTTCAATTTTCAATATAATTTCTATAATAAAATAAAATAGTATAATAAATTTAATAATATTTCTTAAAACAAAAATATAATATAATATTAAATACTCTAAAAAGTTTTTAGTAAGTAAATATGTATATATAAAAAAGTTAAAATGACAAACTTACAAAAAAAGAAACCTGCCATCTTGACTATTCTCATTGGTCCGTCATTTATCAGAGTTCACTAGCTACGGTATTTTATCAGGAAACCCGCTCTCATTTTATTGCCTCCGGGGAGATGTTTTCAACTCGAGAACCGGTGGCGCTGGGAGAATTTGAGAGAGCTCCCCCGCGAATCGGGTCGGAGGAATGAATTGTGTTCTTCGTTTTTCTTCTTCTCTTCGATCCATAGACGGATACGGAAGATCTGCAAGAGCTTCAGTTCCATGAAGAACAAACGGCCTAAGTCAGATGAGCGAGATACAAGCGACGACGGTGATTTAGAGGCGGAGGAATGCGATATGGAGGTCCGGAATATGCTTAGGAAGAGCTTCCGTCAGGTGCAGTCCGTATTGGAACATAATCGTTTGATAATCCAGCAGGTGAACGAGAATCAGCAGTCGAGGATCTCCGATAATCTGGTCAACAACATCTCGCTGATCCATGAAATTAATGGTAATATCTCTCGTGTTATCTCAATTTAATCCGATTTGTCTGCCAGTTTCCTCACTACAATTCAACAGAGGCGTCGAGTTACGGAGTCGAAATCCAGTGAAAACAATGGATGCGGAGGAACTAAGGCGGAAATTCTCAGTAATTCTGTTTTTCCTTGCCGTGAAAAGTAAAGTAATACTATGGTAGGTAGAGATGTTGAATGATGAAAGTCCCACATTGGCTAATTTAGAAATGATCGGGTTTATAAACAAAGAATAGTATCTCCATATTGGTATGAGGCCTTTTGAGAAAGCCCAAAGCAAAGCAACAAGAGCTTTATCATACCATTGTAGAGAGTCGTATTCATCTAACTATCAGAACTTATGCTCAAAGTGGACAATATCATACCATTGTGGAAAGTCGTGTTCATCTAACATGGTATCAGAGTCATTTGTCTAACACGAGACTTTTGAAAAGTTTGATAGTGTGCAAAAATAATGGATCCTCTTTGAGGACAAGTCATGGTGTTGGTTTTAACTTAATTTGTTAATTTAACAGTCATGTGTAAGGTAGGTAAATAATCATTAACCTATATGTATAATCTAACTAAATTTCTATTTTTTATAGTAACTAATATGCTGATAAATAAATCTAGAAGTTAACTTTAAAAGCCAAATGAAAAGGTTAGACGACAGAAAATTTGGAGGTTAATTGATTATGCCTAGAATTTATAAAAACTCATTTAACTATGGTTGACAAATGCCAGGATGAGGGTTAACGAGAATGGCTATAAAAGACGGTAAATTGGGAACATAAAACATTAATTAAGAGGTCCGTGACATGTGCACCAATTCTACCGTAAACAGTACAAGAAAGAAAAGCCCAGTGAGTGAGGGTTGGATATTGGGGGATATGCTATGCTGAGATATATAAAACAAAGACCAGATGCCAATTATAGAGGGAGCTCACCGCTGTCGGCAATCACAACTTTGCTCTTAGGGGTTCCGTTCTGCCTTCCCTCGGCTTCTATTTTATAAACCACGTCCATCCCAGACAGCACCTTTCCAAATACAACGTGTCTACCATCCAACCTGTGTGTATAAACAAGAACATAATAATAAGCAGCTTCCTTTTAGTAATCAATCAAATCAAGCATGAAACAAAATCGTGGCAGACAGGAGTTTACCAACTAGTTGTGACTGTAGTGATGAAGAATTGTGAGCCATTTGTGTCTGGACCGGCGTTTGCCATAGACAGAAGCCCTGCAGCATTACATTATATATTGTATTTTCAATTTCGGATCATTTTTAGAATGCCGTAACGGACGGGTAGAGATTTAATCCTTCACCTGGCCCTGTATGCTTCAGCTTGAAATTCTCGTCAGCGAACTTCTCTCCGTAGATTGATTCTCCACCTCTTCCATCGCCGAGGGTAAAGTCACCTCCTTGAATCATGAAGCTGGGAATGATCCTGTGGAACGCACTACCCTTGTAGTGCAGAGGTTTTCCGCTGTGCCCAACACCCTTCTCACCTGAAAATTGAAATCATGCAGAATTGGAGACCCAAATATTAGAAAAAGGTCTGAGTAGCCATCGCATGCTGTAAAGATAATTAATATTAATCAGTAGGCTTTTGCCTATTGGCTCTCAATTAATCATTTTTCCCTTTGGGAGACTAAGAGGAATAGAAGTTAGAGCTTTAAAGGAGGGAATTGAAATCCACACGTTACTTTGACATCAGTAACTCGGTTTAAATAGGAAGTTAAGGCCCCCCTAATTTGATTATAGATGTAAGAAACACCTCACGAAGTTGAAAATACTCAAAGTATGATTAAAATCAGAGTTATCTGCTTACCAGTGCACAATGCTCGGAAATTTTCTGCATAGTCACACGAGAAAAGGTCAGTATTATTATAAAATATTACTATCATATAGTATGCAGTGTATCTAATCCAGCAAAAATTGATGGTCTTAAATACAAAATAAATAAACATACCAGCGGTTTTAGGAACAGCCTTCCCGAAAAGACCCATCTCAATACGACCTGTAAGACAGTTATAATCCCAATTGTAATATTAAGAATACTCTAGTTAAATAACCGCAACAAAATGTGTCTAGTTAAGCTCTTAAAAGTATGAAGTATCCGTTTACAATTGCCTTCGCCGAAATGGACGTGGGCGTCAAACTTCCCTTTACAATAATGCGACAAATATTCAGTAGCCGGCAATTTTAACGTGTCAAATACACCGAGTCTCAACAGATAATTAAACATCATACAATTGACTTCAAGCAATAATGTGCATTATACTGTTCTATAATTAATTATGCGACAAATATCATTCATGTACATGCATTCTATGGTAGAACATTCAAGTACAGCCAATCTCGACAAACAGTTGAACATTACACAATATACAATTCATGAAACAATGTCTAAGCATTAAGTCATACTAAACTACTACCCATTGGTGCATTAAGCGTGCAAGTCTGTTAGGGCATTGCTGTATGCCACCGGGGCACGCTTATTATACAGATAAACAAGAGGATTGAAGTTGAGCGATGTTTAAATAAGAAAGCTAAATCGATAAAGCATGAGAACGGGAATCGATCATTGAATGCAAATTTAGTTGGATCTATTAATTTAAAACAAAACAAAATCGACCATACCAGCAGCCTTGCCGTCAATTTCAACATCGAAGTAAACTTTATGAGTCACTTCTTTCAGATTCTCCTTCGACTTCTTTGCCTGGAACAGAAATTTCATAAATTAATTTTTGGCTTTCAATTTATAAACATCATTCCCATTATGATCTAAACGACTTACAAGAAAACAAAACAAAATGACCAAAAATCTCGGGAACACTAACTGAATTCATACAAATTCATAAATTAATTTTCTGTTATCAGCTTTATAAACCTCACTCCCATTCTGATCCAAAAGAACTAAGAAAACATAGAACGTAAATACCTAGAACCTCAATTCTTGAACCACTGACTGAAATCGTAGTTGATTACAGATCTAAAATGCGAGACAAATCTCAGAGAAATAAGCGCTTCTTTACCTTGTAGAAAAACCTATCACCAAATTGACGATCCAATTACAAAAAGAGGTTTCAGAGAAAATGAGAATTATCACCTGGATCAGAGTTAGTGTTCCTAGGAGGAGGAAAGTACACAAAATGAATGACGCCGTTTTCGCCATCTCGCCGCGAAAGTCCCACTCGAACTCAAAGTCAGTCACTGTAAAACAGCCCACTTAGGGGAATGATAACCGCGATAAACATGAGATGCCTGTGCATTTTATACAAAGGTTCTCTGGGCGCACGCGACGTGTAGTTTCTATTTTCCTCCAATTAAAATCTGACACGTGTTCTTCGTGGTCCCATTATTGAACTCCTCCAATTTGTCACGAGTGGCAATTTCTTTGTGAATATATACTTTGTTATTCAAATAGGTTTTATTTTTTTAAAATGCCCAAACTTTAGTTTTCATATTTCTAAGAAATTTAAAAATTAGTTCAATTTGAGAAGTTTTAATTTAGTTTTTGTCTATATAATCTTAAAAGTTTTAATTTAATTCCCCCAAATCTCATTATTATTTTTGCTACCATGTTCATAATCAACACCTTTCAGTAAAAAAATACCTATAAACTTTCAAAAGTTTCAATAATACTCTTGCACTTTAAAAAAATAGTTTTTCATAGAAACCATCCATAGTAATGTTACATTAATATCATTAATTTCTTAAAAAAATTATAAAAAATTTCCTTACGTTAGTATTATAGGTAAAAAATGGTAATCTTTGTAAAAACAACTTTAAAAATTATTATCATCAACACATGACAAAACCGACCATTCCCTTTTTAATTTTAAGGGTATTGATAATAAAAATATTTTAAATATCAATGATCATGAACTTTTTTAAAAAAAGATGGAAGGTACCTGAAGTCATTAAAAAAAAGAAACTTTTTAAAATTCAAACATATGAAATAATGTCCAACAATTATAAAACAAATTATGAGTGTAATTTTTGTTTTGATGTTTGAAAGGTTTTCATCCATGGAAGCTTTCTTTGGTGTTTTATACCGTTTTCGTTTGAATCATCATTCCCTACATCCAGCGGCATAAAACAATGTACCAGAGCCTCCTCAAATAGCTTCTTCACAAAGGCCAGCATTGTATTATGCCCCACATGTCTATGGAACTAACTAACAAACTGCTCCAATTTCAGGCTGCTGATGATGAGTTACCTCACCCCTTTACATATTAATACTGTAAAAGAACAACAAATATGCAAACTACAGCAATTGAGACCTCTAACCACAAAACCAATGCATAAAACAAAATTTTGGAATATGGAAATATGAAGATCGCCATGAATTTTCTGCAATATCTTCCTGCTTTCAACAAATTTGCAGGATTCTGGGGCTTGAAGCATGATTGTAATCGACAATCAAACAAAGTCAAGCCCTGTAATGCTCGAGCTAATGGTTGGATCAAGGGCGGCAAATGCATACCAGCTATGAAGAGAGGCAAAATGTGTATAATTCTCGACCATCTGAAAGCGTGGTCTCTAGGAACCATGTGGGCGTCCTCTATCTGCATCGGTATTATTCTCGAAAACTTCATATTCATAGTCCTTATCGAGATACTCCATGGTCTTCCCAAAAACAAATGACTTGGTTCCCATTGTTGTCAAAGGCATTAAGCCAAAAGCTCGTGCTGTTTTGATCTCACGGGCAACTTTCCTCTGTGCTTTGGCACTTATACCTGTCTGCAAAATTGTTGAAGTGATCACGTAAGATGAAGGTTGACGACTCAACTTGTTCAAAACCTGAGTTTTGCTCGAAAAGTTTACCTTGCTCCTCTTGTTAATGATCCCGGCATCGGTAATAAAATTCGCCAGAAACCTAACATTCTGGAAACATCTATTTGCTAATTGTTAGATATGCGAGATAAAATGCAATTTAAGTCCCATCACAGATTTTCTTAGCTTGGATATGTACTCTCGATTATAAGCTTCCTCGAGAGAGTCGTGGACATAATTTAAATGGCAAAAAAGACCAACTAATAGCCAAACGATTTTCTGGTAGCAATGAGAATGATAGTGATAATTTCATGACCTCTCTGATGTTGCAAACGAGCAAATGCTAGAAACTCTCAAGAGGTACTACCATATCAGGAACCCATGAATTGATTAACTGCAATTTATATATAAAAAGATTCGAGTGGTCCATGGCTATTGATGAATGCACGGTGTCTAGGATGACCGACCATATTTCTAATCACAATGGCTCCTTCTGTTCTAGGATTGGACAGTTCTGATAAAAACACATGAATTACTCACTGCCAGACTTTTTAAGTAGAACTAAGCAAAAAAAAAAAAACCCAACAACAAATAATCTTATTCATATTGGTTGTTTCTTGTACTTGGAAATTTCTAAACTACTCATATGGACTAGATTCAAAATCAAGGACTTTTGTTTAAGCCTATGAGATTTGTTTCTTTGAGTTCATAAATAAGCATATGACGTTTAAAAGACAAGAAGTTTGTATCATAAGATATTTCACATTCGACTAGGTAGCTATGGAATATGAAAAGTTGCAATGGATCAAATGGTCTGCTACCACTAATTCCGACCATGTTTTACTCCAATTCCTAGCTATCATAATGCATAATGATATGAGAAGAGAATTAGTAAAATGGAAAGGTAAATGAAATTCAGGAATGCTCACCCTGAAATCAGCTTATCTTAAGACCTCCTCCGTCATCACCTAAAACTCAACTCTTTTGGGAAGTTTACGTACACCAGGCTTTGTTAGATCCAGATCCTGTATAAATTAAAAGGAACTTAGAATAATGGTAACATTAAGCATACATCATCATCTACAGAAGGTGAACTTCATTTCCGTCACAGATCATCCATCCAAATGCTAACCATGCAAACATAGTTGGTCACGGATCACCTAGTATGCTTATTGAAGAAGACATGATTGATTCTAGTAAAAGTAATTTTGTAGATGTAATGTGATTATAATTATTTTATGGTAAAGTGCCTAGCCATGCTCGGATTGGCATAATGTGATTATAAATAAAAGTTATGAAATGAATAATGATAAGGATTTGTTCTTAACAAGTATAAAAACAATTAGTTGCCCATCTACGTGCCTTGATTTCGTATGTTGATCCAGGTTTAAAGGACATATCCGCTCTGAAAGTATAATCATCTTTTGCTATTTCCTCGGGATCAAACTCAAAATACGTAGAAGCTTTCTTCAACTTACCATCCATCCCATCCGACAGCGTGTTAAGATTATCTTCAATACCATACAACGCCTGAAAATTGTTTCCACCACTCAGCCTTGAACCGATTCTTTCACGAGGTTTACCAAGTCTATCAAGCTTCTCAAAGAAAGCATCGTTTCCGGAATCGCCCAAAGATACGCCACCAAATATCCGACGTTCAAAGTCATCAGCAGACTCAAACGAATTGGATTTTCCCTCATCATCGAAACTACAATCTGTTTACAATTTTCAAAAACGAAAGATGTAAAAACATGCCTCGAAGCACATTAACAATTACACAACTAAACATGAGGTTTTTCACGCAAAAATTCGGACAAACAAGATCTAAACCGAAACACATTTGAGCAACATAGTCCAACAATAAACCTGACATATTTGCGGCCAAATCATTAGGTAAAATAACTTCAGAAATCACAGTATGAGTAAGAAAATCAGCGATTCAAATCCACAAAAAAAAAAAAAAAAAGGTGAAAATTACCTCGAGCGGCGTTTGTGGAAAGGTTTCTGAGCGCAGAAGGTTGCTTAAATTTCCGCGTTATGCCACCACCAATGGTTCGAAAAACGTTCCTCATTCCGCACTGAGCGAAACACTAGCAGAGCCTGAGAAGAAGAAGTTCACAGGATTCGGAAGCTGGAAACGAAGCTGACGTTGGATTGGGATCCCGTAGGGTTGCTGTTACAGAGATGCCTAACAGAGCAGTAAAGGAGGTGAAGCAAGAAGGTTCACTAGCTGGCCGGATTGTTTGGGCCTTAGGCCCAAATCAAGGCCCAAACCGTTAAACTCATTGGAATATTAAGGTGTTAATATATGGAGTAGGTTAAATTGACATATGGGCATGTATTTATGTATGTATGTATGGATGGATGGATGTTAATATAATATAAAATAATAATTATTCAGTTTAATAGGCGGTGACGAGGTCCAAGCCCATTCCGAGGCCTAATCTCATTTCCAAGTTACCTAATGTGGGCCATAAGGTGGGTAAACTGGGCCCATTGGGCTTCTTTATTTATTAATTTTGACTTTTTTTTGAATATTAATTTATTGACTTTTTATTGAAAGTGATTTATTGATTTTCTTTTTCTTTTTGTTGGACAAATTAATTTAGACAAAAGATAGATAATTTAATATTTTTTATTTTTTTAACTAAGATATTATTTTTGTATGTAAAATGAATTTATATTAATCAATCTTTTATATAAATATATTTATATTTAATAAAAGTATAATGATTATTTTATATTATATTAACATATTTATTTAATTATTTGTTCAGGGATGATAGAAACTAGTAATTAATATGAAAACTAATTTCAATTGTTTTAATTCGTCATTATTAAATTACCAAACATACCTATTTTAATTAAACCTAATAATTTAAATTTGTCTATTTGTCCAATTATTTATTATTATTTGCTGACTTGACATTTTAATACATATTGATTTTATATATCAAATTTTATAGTATATTTAGAATTAATTTTAAAATTATTAAATCAATTTGGTCAAAATTGATTTGTAATATACTTAATCATTTTAAATTAATTTAATATTTAATTTTACGTTCTAATATGCATTTTTAAATCCTAAAAATTAATTGGAATAATTAAAAATATATATTTTTGTGTCGAATTTGACAAAATTTATTTAAAATTACTCTCGAGCATATAATTAATAAGATTCTAAAGAAAAACAATATTAAAATTAAATCACCCGTTTTGACAAATATGAGCAATTAATTTATAAATTAATCAAAGTTTTGATACTATATAAATTAACACAAGTTCAAATTAGTGAATTATAATATATATATATATATATATATATATATATATATATATATATATATATATATAATGATAAAAAAAAATTATGAAAACTTACTGTAAATGTTGATTTTTCAAACTTTGACAACTATTAAAAAAAATAAATTATTTTTCACAATATTACTATAAAATTTTCACAAATATTTTAAAGATCGCTCGAAGTAAAATAAAAATGCTAGATAAGGTAAGAAAAACACTTTTTAAATATATTTAAACCATTATAATAAAATTTTAAAATATTATATCAATTTTAGGAGTTTTTTTTTTTTTCNNNTAATGTGGAAAAAAGAAAAGTTGGATGTTTGGATGTGACGTACACAAAAAAAAAAGGACCAGGAACAGCAGCCCATGAAAATGAAATGCTATAAAATATAATATTTTTATTTTTTAAAGATATTTATGGTGGGCCCCACTATCACATTTATTTAACATTTAATTTTCGACGCCGGTTTCAACTTCTCAGACAGTAGGTCAAAATCGGAGGCGCACCGCTGCGTTAAGGAAATTAATCTGAGCCGTCCATTATCTGCACCCCAATCCAACGCTGATCGTCAGATGAAACTCGACGCCGCCCACCCAAGACCAAGAACAGTATTTTGGCGGCTTTTTTTTTTTTTTTAATATTTATCATTATAAAATTATCCATTTTAATTATATAAAAGAAAGAAAAAATATTTCTAAAATAATTAAATTACAAAATTCTGTAGGAGAGGTTAAATGGGAGAAACTTTTATCTCTTTCTTTACTCCTTAATCAAAGATTTTTTCCTTTTTTCTTTTTTAATATATATATTATATTAAATAATTACATGTTTAAAATCTTTAACCAACCTTTTGTGACTAATTAATGCATATTTGAATGTTAAATATGGTATTAAATAAATTAATAAAAACAATTTTTTTTAATTCTTATTTATATTTCAAATAAATTAATAAAACTAATTTGTATAAATATATGGTGAAAAAATAGAAGGTTAAATTAATAAAAATATTTTCAAATTTTTAATTTGTCTAAAAAAAATTCATTAACTTAAAAAAAAAAATTAAAATACCGTTAATAATAAATATAAACCATTAGTACTTTGCTACACAGACACATTTTAAAAAGTTTTTAAAAATATTTTTAAACTTATGGTTTACGGTTTGGAGATGATCTATTTTTTCTAATTTTTTAATAAATGTTAAGAGTTTTAATGTTACTTTTAATTTTTCATGTGTCTTTTATACCGAGTATTTTAAACTTTTTTTAAAACTTGAGTATATTTATGAAAATAAAAATTGAATGCAAAATATATTATTTAAAAGTTTAAGGGCACTTTAAAAATAAAATATGAGCGTTTATTCTAAAATTAAAAGTAATTATATTTTTAAAATTTTAATGAAAACTTAAAAATATTTTTATTAATTTAACTAAATTAAATAAAATAGACCATAAATTAAATGATATAATTAACTTTATGAATAAAGTTGTATACTTTTTTCATGTGTGTTTTGACTCTAAAGTCTTCGGAAGGGGACGAAATGGACGGAAGGGTAAGGATGGAAAAGGGGCGATAATAAATAATAGGACTAAATATATGCATATACATAAATATTTAAATATCACTTTAATTATAATTTAAATTTAAATTTAAAAAGTAATTTTAATAATCATATGTTTGAAATATTTAATCTAACTACTAAAATAATATATAAGATTAAACGATTTTCACACGTGTGGATATAAACGCAAACAGTGTTTTGCAGTTAAAGACGAACTATTTGATGTTCTAATTTTTTATTTCCCTTTTTTCAATCAAAATTTCTCCAAAAAAAAAAAAAAAAAAAAAAAAAAAAAAAAAAAAAAAAAAAAAAAAAAAAAAACAAATTTTATTCAATAAATAATCAAAGATATTATAATTTAAATATTAACACTGGTGGGCTCCGCCTAACCACTCCAACCCAAATGTGACGTCGTTTTGTAGACCAAGACAAAAGAATTTCAGCTCATAAATGGTCGGAACTTGTGTAGTATCTCTTGTATTACAACTATGCTATGAATAGAGTGGGTTATAACCCTCGTATCGAGACAAGTAAGTACAACAATTCTCGAGTGGTGTCCATTCGATCACGTGAAGACTATGAAAGACAAGTGTCATGATGTGACCGAGAAAAACAGTGCATCATCCAACACACTATATAAATTATACGTTAAATAAAAAATCAAACATAAACAAGGTTAGAGTAGTTTATAGATTTTCAACGTCGATCTACTGGGAGTGAATGTTTTTAGACGATGATAGACAAATAAATGAAAAGGTTGACAAAAAAATTATCCTACCCATGGTGATTGTTTTTTCAAACCAATCCATCAACTAGGGAAGCTCGGAATTTTAGATGGTCATTTATGTGTCGGGATTTCGAAAATTATCAAAAATTCAAATTGTATCCATTTTTTCCTTTAAATTTTAATTTTTCAATGTTACCATTTAATAAATATTTATTCCAAATTTCGAATTTAAGAGAAATCAAGGATAGAAATCAAAATTTAACATTTTGTAGGCAACGGTGGATAAAACGCCACGTCATTGACCCAGACCAAAAACGCGTAATGCGTGACGATCCGGAATATCGATACGATGACTTTGGTATACTAGGTCCTCTACTGAAACACCGACGCGTGGCGCACCCAAAAGATTCAAAAGATATCGAATTCGTGGGGCCCGCAAGAATTATATTTTTACAATTTTTTTTGAATTTGCGCAATTTGAGTTTCATTTCATTTGGGATTGAATTTGAGTTTCATTTCACAGAGAGGAAAACGAAGACGAAGACGACAAGAACTAAAATATAATTAAAAAAAGAAAAAAAGAAAAAGAAAAAGGAGAGAGTTTGAAGAGGACGGTGGCGGAGACCAGAGGGCTTTGGCTTATGCAGAGAAGTAGGTTGGTCTATTTGACTCCACAACCTAATAAAAGAGAGACAGAGCAAAGGAAGAAAAGTCCTACTTTCTTCCATAGCTAAACGCTTAGTTTACAAACCAAACTCTTTCGATCTCTACCTATTCCCGCTCTCTGTTCTTTTTCGTTTCTTCGGAGGTAAGTTTCTTCAAATTTCATAGCGGTTTCACAACTTTAAGGCGTTGTTTTAACTTGATTTTGAAATGGGTTCTTAGTTTTTAGCTTAATCCTTCGCTGTCTTCAAGTAATTCATCTAATTCTGTGTGTTTTCGTGTTGGGACAGCTTTTTCAGTTTCTCGATATTATCTGTTTTACCTGTAAAACCAAACAGGGGTTGTTTTTGTTGCGTCGTTTTTCTTTTTGGGTGTTGTAATGTTTGTTCTGTTTTTGTTTTGTTCTTTTTTGTTCTTATAAGCGATTTCTGATTGTGTTTCTGAATAGATTCTTGTGAATTATATTTCTGTAGAAATTTGGAGTTCTTAGACCGAATTGATTATGGTGTGCAATGGTTGTAATAGCAATTCTGTAAGCCCAAACTTCATGATGGATGGTTGCAATAGAAATCTGGGGTTTTGTATATCGGTTTTGCTCGAATTTTCGGCCACGGATGATCTGATTGGATTTAGGAGTGCTGTTGAGGAAGATGGTCATGATATTGATGAAGCAAGTTTGTGGTATGGGAGAGTTTTTGGTTCCAAAAAGATGGGATATGAAGAACGAACCCCTCTTATGGTTGCAGCCATGTTTGGGAGCTTGAATGTCCTTTCGTATATTGTTCATAGTGGTCGTGTTGATGTTAATCGAGCTTGCGGTTCGGATGGTGCAACCGCTCTCCATTGTGCTGTTGCTGGTGGTTCTGCTGTTGCTGATCAGGTTGTCAAATACTTGCTTGATGCTTTTGCTGATGTGAATGTCGTCGATGCGAATGGCTACCGCCCTGGGGACTTGATTGCTCCTGATTTTACTTTGGCATCTTTGTATTCGAGGAGGAAGGCATTACAACAGTTGCTAAAGGGATATGGTAACGACGAGGACGTTCTTGGTTCATCTGAGATGATATTTTACGAGAGGGAAACACAGGAGGCACGGGAGGTTTTGACGCCTCGTGTTTCGAGAGATGGAATGGAGAAGAAAGAGTATCCAGTTGATCACTCGCTTCCCGACATCAAGAATGGGATTTATAGTACAGATGAGTTTAGAATGTATACTTTTAAGATCAAACCTTGTACAAGAGCTTACTCCCATGATTGGACGGAGTGCCCGTTTGTTCACCCGGGCGAAAACGCAAGAAGGCGGGATCCTAGGAAATACCATTACAGCTGCGTCCCGTGTCCTGAATTTAGAAAGGGCGCATGCAGGCAGGGGGATTCCTGTGATTATGCTCATGGAATCTTTGAATGTTGGCTCCATCCTGCTCAATACCGCACCCGTCTTTGCAAGGACGAAACGGGATGTACCCGAAAGGTCTGTTTCTTTGCTCACAAACCAGAGGAGCTACGCCCCTTGTATGCTTCGACTGGTTCTGCTGTACTGTCCCCAAGATCGATCTCTGGTTTGTCACTAGACATTCCATCAATCAGCCTGCTTACACTTGGTTCTCCGTCATCGACCCCGCCGTTGACTCCTGGAGTTTCTTCTCCGCTGGGTGGAACCATGTGGCAGACTCAATGTAATATTGCGCCTCCGACGTTGCAGCTTCCGGGTAGTCGGTTGAAGGCTGCTTTGAGTGCAAGAGACATGGATTTAGATGCTGAGTTACTCGGTCTCGAAAGTCAGCGATGTAGACAGCAACAGTTTATGGACGAGTTATCGTGTCTACCTTCCCCTTCCAGATGGAACAATGGCATACCAACCCCTACATCTTTTCCATCTCCAAGGAGTAGAAATGGAGAATTGAACGGGCTCGGAAGCATGAATCCTACTAACCTCGAGAACATTTACGGATCATCGGTAGATCCCGCACTCTTCCCTCAATTACAAGGATTCTCGCTCGATTCCGTGCAATCCCCGTCCGGGATGCGCCAAAGCCTGAACCAGTCATTCCTATCAAACTATGCTAACAGCATTGGATCTCCTCCTGCAAGGTCATCTCAACCATTTGGCCATGACTCATCTGTGTCTGCTGCAGAAAGCCTTCTGAGTTCCAGGGCTGCTGCTTTCGCCAAGCGCAGCCACAGCTTTATCGAACGCGGTGTAGTGAACCGTCATTCTGGACATTCACCTCCAGCTACATCTACAACCTTCACGCCTTCAAACTTCCCTGATTGGGGTTCGCCCAACGGAAAACTAGACTGGGGAATTCACGGAGAAGAACTCACCAAGTTAAGAAAGTCCGCATCATTCGGGCTACGAAGTAATTCCCTCGCAACACCTGCAATGCACACTAGTTCTTCCAAGCCAGACGTCTCCTGGGTTCAGTCCCTGGTGAACGATGCTCCGACCGAGAACTCCTTGCAGTTGAGTATAGACGAGCAGAAGCAGCTTTGTCATATCGACAATGGGGATTCAAAGCTGTACATGGAACAGAAGCAGCTGGTCGCTTAATCTCCGGGGTTCGGCCACATTTTTTTCTTTTCACTTCGATTTAACGGGTTATATTCTGATGATTTAATCTATATATATACATATATTTACATCATTGAAATTCATGAAGTTTGGGGAGAAGGAATGTTTCTGCCCATTCCATAACTACTAGTTCTTTCATGTGAAGAATAACTGATATTAAATGATATTAAGAACTGGAATTATTGAGGTGATATTCAAAGCTTTAATTAGCAGGAGAGGGATTATGGAGCACTCACAAAAAGCCAATATTTCTTTTTCTACTTTTTATTTTTATTTTTAATATATATTATTATTATTATTATTAATTTTTTATGGTGTTGGTAGTGGAAAGAGCACTGGAAAAAGAAAGCAGGTGGATATCCAATATAACTCAACAAAGACCATTCTTTTTGCACTGCAACTCCTTCAAACTTTGTGAGTTCATGAAAAAGACCTCCAAAATGTTTAAAAAATACACTTTTAAAAGTTTTTTTTTTTTTTTTTTTTTTTTTTTTTTTTTTTTTTTTTTTTTTTTTTTTTTTTTTGTGTCGGTCACGTCGCTAGCAGATATTGTTCTTTTTGGACTTTTTCTTTCGGTTTTCTCTTTCGATTTCATCTTAAGGGAAAAAACTCGTGTTTCCACACCCTTGCAAAAGGTGTTTTGTTCTCCTCCCCAATCAATATAGCATCCTCCGTCCTCGCTGATACTCTTTTCTTTTTCCAATCGATGTGGGACCCTACCAAATCTACCCCTTTGAGGCCGGCGTCCTTATGGTATACCGTCTTGTGTCTATACTACCTTTGGGGAACAACCTTCTCGCTGACACTTAGTCTTGTGTTTGGCTCTGATATCATTTGTAACGGTCCAGATCTTCGCTAGCAGATATTATCCTCTGGGTTCTCTGTGTTTTCCCTTTCGGGCTTCCTCTCACGTCTTTAATAATCATCGTTTTAATTTTTTTATCAATACACTTCATTTAAAAAAAGAACTTACATTGGATCCCATAGATTTAATGGATAATAAGTAGATGATTTATTTATATTTCATAAATCAATTTCGTCTATTTTCTCTACTTCAACATATGACTCAACAATTTCTCATCTTTTATCGATCAAGGAAAAAGATTTTCTCGATGTGCTGATTTTATAACTGAATTTAAAATTGAAAAAACTATCAGTAATTTCAAAAGGATAATAATAAATGGTCGTGAATAATTCTCCATTCTTCATGTTTTTTTTCTTATGGTGCTTTAGTTATATGTTTCAATATCTACAATTTCTTCTTTACCCCGCTCCGATGTCATCGGTGTTAGTTGAACACGACTCTCCAAAATAGTATGATATTATTTACTTTGAGCACAAGCTAGCTTTGCTTTACTATGATATTGTCCACTTTGAACATAAGCTCTCATGGCTTTGTTTTCGGCTTCTCGTAAAGGCCTCATTCCAATTGAGAGAGTATTTTTTGATTATAAGCCCACCATCCTTCCTTAATTAGCTAGAGGAGGGACTTTCATCCCCGATAAGATTATGTTGTACATCATAATCACTTGAACAGCAACAACTTGAATCAGACGCTTGCGGCCAGTTTCATTCAGACACAAATGTAGAGTTTAAATCGGACACAGAGAGATACGATCTCATCAAACTCAGCTCTCTGTGCTCTGATAGGTTACATTTCATTTTAGAAACTATGTTATATTAATTATCTTTTGAGGCTTTCGCTTTTTTTTTTTTTTTTTTTTTTTTTTTTTTTTTTTTTTTTTTTTTTTTTNTGATCAATCGTGCACTTGGCGAGTCTGATTCTTGGTTCTTTGCTTAATCTGTGGAATTTGTTGAAGTTGAAGTTATGATCAATTAATTTCCAGCGAAATCTGGTTCGTGGATGGTGGAATTTCACTAGTGCTTGTTAAATTAGGGGAAATCTGCGTCGCTCGGAAACAGATCATCATCTTAATGACCGGATTTTACTGCATGCTTTGATGATTCATTCCGAGAAAAGAGATGGACTATGTTCTTTTATCATTATTTTTTATCCTTGACATTTTCTCCTAAAACTTCATGAAAATTTTAGTGTGTATCTTACTTCGATTGAGCTCATCCGTCGCTAGGAATTCTAGTCTCACATTGAGAAAAAAGAATAGTATGATTGAAGAATTTAATATGATTATTTATCATCCCAAGAGGCTAAACTATTTATTTAGTCTTAGAATCTCTGTGATTGTCTGCCTCTTTTTACCCTCCTTTAATGAAAGCTCATTGCTCTTCATCATGTTTTGGCAGAGTGACCTCCATGTCGATTAAGTTGCTGGTGCAGGAACATTTTCCTGGAATCATTGTTACTCTTTCTCATTATCCTCCGGCTCAGCCAATTCTATTGCTTCGAAGCTTATATCAACTGCACAGGTATTGATTATAATGACAGTGATGGCTGGTAAACATATTTTTCTCGAGCAGACAGGTTCTTCTATCATTTTTTATCATTGCAATCCCTTGGCCTCTTGGGCTGCATAACTATAAATCACCTCCAGAACACTGAAGGCTTTGAAATTGCCTTGAATGATGAACTGGTACTAAACTTTTATGTACATTTATTTCTATTTTCCAAAAGAATCAAACTTCATTTCCTCTTGCTTTCTCTTATTCAGGTGTTCTGTAAACAATAGGTGGGAAGGTTTCATACGCAGTTGACTTGCATGTTGAAGAGCATGGCAGTAAAATTTCGTCACATCCGGTATGTTTTTCTAGCAGCAGAGATATTAATAATTCAGTATGGTAGGTTTTCCATTGTCCTGTTGGGATAATCCAATTAGTCATATAAATTGAAATAATGGCTAATGAAATAATTCCATTGAAAAGTACTGATTGAAGTCTCAGTACAAAGCTTATAATACTAATGATTGGCTTTATTTTAGTTTCTATCAACATATACAATAGTATGCCTTGGATTTAACCCAATAACAGTTTGATTGAAATAAACTGAACTGTGAGCTTCTGCTGAGAAATTGCAGTATGACAGCCATTATTCAGATCTTCATGTGAACCCAGAAGAATCTGATAATTCGGCTGCAGATCTCATGCATCAAGATGTTATTGTCTTGGTGAACAACTTGCAACTTTTGGTACTACTGAACTTAAAATGATGATCGGTGAGGTCCAACTTGGAAACATTCTTTTATTCTTTTTGTTCTTTTGTGAAATCTTACTTCCAAATCTAAATTCTGCTTATATCACGACCAAAGATGAAAGTTGTTGCCCAGTTCACAGCCACATACAATCTGTTCCTCCAGCTTATGACTCGGGTTAAATAAGCTGAACGCCAAACAAACCAACTGACGAACCCTGCCATGGATAACCCCTTTGCTGCCTGTAGAAAATGCTCACTATTAAGCCACCCAAAAATTTACAAAATAGAGTAAGTGAGGGACCCATCTCGATCAATTGCTTACTTTACTCTGCCTAAGGTCAACAAGAGCCTTGTATCTTCCAATAGTTGCCATACTTCCTAGGTGCTTGTAGACAAATGGTGCTCCAAGATCTAAGTCTTTTGCGCTACCTGCTCGTGCCCCACCTTCTTTACCAACTTTATTCAGCAAGGTTGCTAAATATTTGCCTTGACGCTCTGCTACCTTCAGAATGCAAAAGTGGTTGCAACAAAAACTTGACATCTCTTGGCAACAGTATCTACTATTGGAATAGGAAATTGCATTTTTTGAATGAGCAAAAAAACCAGAATATTCAGGAGTATCTTAACTTACCTGAGCTAAAGCTGGAAGAATTTGTTTGCCTGTACTCTCTAGGAACCCACTGCAATCACCTATTGCAAACACATCTTCCGCAGAAGGAACACGTAACCACTCATCTATACCGATCCTGCCAATGTAACCAGAGGTAGATCATCTCACTAGCAATGTTAGGACTGATAATAGAAAAGAAAGCATAAATAGGAAGCCTTGATCACAAGTATGAGGATCCCATGATCTGATTAAAGCTGGCGACATCAAGCGAAGGATCGGGCCGAAGTAGATTGAATGTGAGCAGAAAGAAATAACCATATTCTTATGAGATAGAAAGTTGAAACTAAAACTTTTTTAGGCCTCAAGGTTAGTGAGCCAGAGAAGATGGTGACTTCCCTAAATCCCCACCTGGTTCCTGAACAATTTGCCTATCTTAGAAGGAAACTTGCAGAGACATTTATGAAACGATTGCTTGAAAGTTATGAAATATGAGAGGTAAATAAATATTTTGGATAAGTTACTAATAAAATTTTAACTTACCTGCCACCAGGAGACTTAGGAACTTCCAAGGAATTTACAAAAGGAGAGGGACCAACGCCAGTAGACCAAACTAACAACCCATAAGGAATCTCAGAGCCATCTTTGAGAATGATGGTCTGAGGTTTAACATCTTTGACGATTCCCTGTACAATTTGAACTCCTGACTGAGAGTCAAGAGATTCGAACAAATGAGATCGAAGAATTTCAAATTTGAAGCATCTTAGGAAAGCTGAAACCTATAATGTATTAACTTTCCTACCTTTGTCAATTGGTTAGTAGCATAGCGTTGGAGGCGATCGTCAAAGGAAGATAATATCTCATTTGCCTGTTAAACAATTAAACGAACACAAGCAAGTGAATCCCCTCTCAAGCCTTGAAAACATATCCAATAACCTAATGTTGGTTCTTTCATATCCAGAGATATCATAAGCTTAACAACCTAGCCAAAACGTCGAGAAACCGAGACATGTTGTCGGATCAACATTTTACAAACCTCAATCAAAGTAACTTGGATACAATCTTTCACGTGAGCATATCTTTGACTAACATCCTTTATGATAAAGTCATAAAGCTCCCCACTGAATTCAACTCCAGTTGGACCTCCTCCAACAACAACACAATGTAGAAGCCGGCGTTTCTCTTGCACAGAGATCCCTTCCAATGACAAACACTCCAAATTATGTTCACTAAAAAACACGAAAACGAAAACGAAAAAACTCCTATTGGCAAGTTATTAATCAATCAAGTTTGTACCTGGAACATCGGACAACATCAAGTTCAATAGCAGCTTTCTACGAATTTCTTGGGCATGAGAAACCTCACGAAGAAAGAAGGCATGTTCTTTGACACCATGAATCCCAAAGGTCAGTGGCTGGGATCCTAATGCTATAATCAACTTATCATATGATATCTTAAACCTCCGTGGCTCTGAAGTGTTCAATCCATCAGTAACAGTCTCACATTGTACCTTCAATAACAAATTAAACAATCTCCTTCTCACTTTACTCGATTCAAATTCCAAAACCAGTGAGATTTGAGAAAATTTTGAGGATTTTTTTTTTTTTTTTTGAAGTTACATGAAACGGTGATAGAAGTGAGAATTATACCGAATGTTCTTCAGGTTTAATGCCAGTACAATTAGCAAGGAAGAAATATGAACCCGGTTCGCGAGAGATGGCAGGCTGGATCCGGACGATTGGTTCGGCAACGGACCTGAACTCGAGAGTTCCAACACAGGTTGAGGCGAGAAGAGGGGTGAAGACCATGTGGTTGCGAGGGGAAACACAAACAACGTCGTATACGGTGGTATCCAAGCCCTTCATCAGTCTGCAGCCTCCCCAGCCAGATCCTAAAACCACTACCCTCGGCTTCTGGCCAGGCACCGTGGGGCTGAGGCCCGGCGGCGGCACCTTGGAAATGGGCTGAGAGCTAAAATGCGAGAGGAGGAAGGTGAAGGAGGGCGTTGTGGATTTGGGTGGTGGGGGGATGGTGGTGGGTGAAAGCTGCCTGAGATTCCTGAACCAGGCCATGGCGTTGGATGGTATATTCACAGATTGTTCTTGTTATGTGTGTGTGTGTATGTGTTAGAAAATCAAAAAGAAAAGAAAAGAAAAAGAGGACACTTTTCACATGCATGTGAAGGAATTGATAGCTGCCTGCTGTTATAAGCCAGTTATCCCCTACCTGGGAAAGAAGACAGTGAATCCCACGTGGCTAAAAAAAGATGGTGAGTCAGCAGAAGTTTCTATTTTTTGTTTTTGTTGCTTGAAATGGAGTTGCTGAGTTCGAAGATTTATTCTCTTTTTCCTTTCTTGGATAGGGTCACGTTTACTTCCTCATAATGAACATGAACTTCAATCGTAATGAGAATCAATGCAATCAATAGTGAGGAGAATTAGATTAATTCGATTATATTCAACATGGATTTTTTCCCGTTCCTTCCCAGAATCTGTTTCAAGATTTTTTTTTTTTCCATAAAGACAATTCCTTTTCTTCATAAAAATGATTCTCGTTCTCGAAAAGACAAGACATAACAAAATAAAAAAAAAGTGATTTATACCTAAATTCAGATCATGAAAAATACGAAACTTATAAGAGAAAACGTGTTTAGAGAATTAAGAATAATGTTAAATTTAGTTGGACTTACCATATTTTAAAAATTTATTGAAAATACAAGTATTAAAATTTAAACATTTAGATTCTAAATTAACTAAATTAAATTACATATATATTTTTCTAAATAATAAAGCGATTTATCATTATATAAGTTATATAATTTAAAAAATAATAACATTTTTATTACATTAAACTATGAAAAGAAAACATAGCGCAAATACTTTTTGTATTTTAATATTTGTTAATCAAATCACGAACGTTCTTTACAATGAATTGAAATAAATATAAAATTAGATAAAGAAGTAAATAACATATTTAGGCTTATTTATATTGACAATATATTTTTATTAATTGCAAAAAAAAATCAGCTACCAAATTTTATCCTAATTGAAAAGATCCCCATAAATGGTATTATGCGCCTTCACCCAGTAGATCACGCACTTTCCGAATTCATTTTTATTCCTGCTTTTAATTTTTTACAACTGCATGGGATTGCGAGAGACGATGACAGAATACGCCCCAAAATATTTTAAACAAAACGTATTCACCCGCCACGTAAAGGGGAGGTGGAATATTAATGACGTGGACCAATAGTTTTATGATTGGAATTAATTACTGTGAGCACGGCCGTATGGGATCATTGGAGTCTCCATCCTTGCTACCTTGGTGGCAAAGTATCAGAGGGAGTGGGAAGGGAACAGTTCATCGCTTTGTATAACTGAAGGGTCTCTCAATTTCTTCTTCTTTTTTCTTTCCATTATGATTTTTCTCTCTGTTTTTCCGTTCAATTCTGTTTTAATCTCGTAGTTTCAGCGATTTTCCGGTAGGGGAATTCTTACTACGAATTCGTTCTTCGTTTTTTTTTTCCCGTTTCAATGGCGGTCGGGGACCTTCAGGTACAGATCATTGGGAAGAAGAGAAAGCGCGGAATTGAGAGAAGGCTTCTCGTTGATGAAAATGTAGAGGTAATGTAACTCCGTTTCATCCTTTTATTGCGTTTAAGTTTTACACTGTTTTGGGATTGGAAATTCAAGGGTACGGTTTGCTATTCTGATTTTTTTTTTTTTTATTGTTCAGAGGATTTTTTGTTCTTTGCTATGATCAATGTTTTTTTTCCTATTTGTTTGTTCATTTTGGGGTTTGGAGAACTTCTGAGGTTAATGAGGATTCTTTTTTGGGTAAGATTGTCCATTTTTGCCTGTTATGAGCACGCTTTTGTGAAATAGTATCTGTGGAAAGGGATTAGGGGTCTCTCTCTAGGTTTATTGTGTATGTACGTGGCGGTGGGTCGTTGCTCTAATGTTCGCGTGATTATGATCGAGCACTCATTGTTTTCGACTTTTTACATTATGAATGTCAAACACGGCAGGTGAGGAGTTTAGAAGACGGCTTTCTTGGTTCTTGGCATGGTGGGACTGTTATTGCATGTAACAGTGGAGTTCGTCACGTCAAGTACCATCATCTTCTTCTTAATGATGGTTCTGGTTTCCTTGTTGATGTTGTTTCCGTCTCTGCCAGTTTAGATGGTGTTAGTTCCTTGATTGGGAAGTCGAATGTTCGAGGACATATAAGGCCAATACCACCTACGGTTAACTTTGGAAAGTGGCCTTTGCCTTATGGACTGTGTGTTGATGTGTATTATCAGGATGCATGGTGGGAAGGTGTTGTATTTGATCACGAAGATGGTTCTGTGGAGAGAAGGATTTTCTTTCCGGATTTGGGTGATGAGTTGTTGGTTGGAATTGAAACATTGCGTATTACACAGGAATGGGATGAGACTACTGGAGATTGGAAGATACGTGGGACCTGGTCATTTCTGGAGTTAATCGATCGATGTGAAAAAGAATCTTATCTTCCTGTTTCTTTGAAGCAGATATGGTATGAAGTACGGGCGAAAGTTGGTTTCATGAAGATTGGAGAGTGGACTTCTCCTATGAATGATTTATGGAAGGAGTTGGCGATGGAGGTCATTGATGAAAATTTAGATGTTACTCTAAAGGAAATGCTTCGGCTTTTAGAAATTTCCTACAGTTTAGGAAGTGAACTAGGTAAAACTGATGTTTGTATCAACAAGAATCCATTGACCAATTTAGTTGGCTTTGATGCAACTGCAATAACAGGAGAATTTGTAAGAAATGATATGGTGATTAGGAATGATTTCAATCAGGAAAATGCATTTGATGACCGTGGTTTGGTAATGGTAGAAGTGCACGAACACGATGGCTTGAGTGCTTTATTGGATTCTAGTTCAAATTTTACTAATATTCATCTAGCTCAAGAAGAATCTAAATTGGATTATAAGTCCAAAATGAAAACTTCAAATGATTTAGGTTTTTCCTGCCATGATGAAGCGTTGTCCATGCTGCCTAAAACATCGCCATCCATAGCTTCTGATGCTGATGGACATTTTGGTGCTGGTGCCATTAGCCATCAACGACTTCCAATTGTCCTGCATCAAAATGTTAATAAACAGCTGAAATGCTCAGGACATGGAAACCCCCTCAAGTGGGAACCTCTTAATGCTACAATCCTTCCTGATGCTGCATTATACCCTGATGCTGTTTTTGAATATTCACTTTTGAATAGGGAAAAACCTACACATGCCTTGCTCGAAAATGCAAGGAAACATCTTTTATATCTTGGCTGGAAAATTGAATGTAGGACAGATAAGCCTATTTTTAGATATACCTCCCCCAATGGCAAGTGTTTCTATTCGCTTCGCCAGGTGTGCAAGCTCTTGGAAGAAACCTCCGCTGAGATCCCTCCATCTATTTCCAAAGATGAAATGAGAAATATGCATGACTCATGTCATGTGATTCTCTCATCTAGGGTCCTTGAACAAAGAGAAAGGAGTTCAAGTCCCAACAATTGCTTTGAGACAACTCTTGATGGTTCTGATATCGTTTTAGGAAAACCTGAACTTTTGCATAGAGCTGTTGTGGACTACTATAATTTGAGTCGGTTAGGCAGAAATGGCAGAAATGGAAAGAAGAAAATGTTTGAAATGCAATCAAAGACAAGAATGCACCTATTATCTTTGGGATGGCGTTTTCTTGTCAACAATAAAGGTAAAGGAAACAGGCAAAGATGGTACTACACTTCACCTCTAGGCAGATCTTGTGCGTCACTTTCAGCAGCCTGCAAAATCTGTTTAGATGAAGAAGGCATCTACAGTAATACCAAGTTTGTTGGTAGTCCTTTGAGAAATGTATTCATAATACAGAAGGCTGAGGGCCAATTAGTTAGGAATGAATTTTACTCTCCAGCAAGTAATATGGATGTACAGGAATGCTCAAAGCCTTCAAGTCCAATCAGAACATTTTCTGGAGAGTCTCCTAGAACATCTCTATCCAAAGATCTTGTGAAGTTTAGTCGTGATAAATTTCGAAGTACTAGAAAACTCAGGAGCATGGCTAATTTATTTGATTTTTCATCTAACTTACTCCAAAGCCGACATAAATTGGATGGTAAAGCCTATGAATCAGGCATCCAAACCCTATGCAAAAAGTATGTGAGGCGGCGCGTAAGGAGTCCTGGAGCAGTTGAGCAAAACTTAAGCAGAGCAAGTGCATCTGCGCGTATCAATAAATTTTCAGATGACATGGAACATAGTAGGTCAATGCATGTGTCACGCTCAAGCAAAAGAGCGCTTGAGGTGGTCACTCCATGCGCTTCACACCACAACCCTAGAACTGTACTCTCCTGGTTGATAGACAACAATATGGTCTTGCCAAGGACAAAGGTTTATTACTGTAGAGGTAAGGATCGTCAACCAATGGCTGAAGGAAGGATATCTCGTGGTGGAATCAAATGTTGCTGCTGTCAAAAGGTATTTACTATCAATGGTTTTGGAATCCACGCTGGCAGCACTTCATCCCGGTCAGCTGCAAATATACTGTTCGAAGATGGAAAATCTTTGTTAGAATGCCAGAAACTGTGCAATAAAAAGATCAGGGACTTTCAAAGAGAAACATTTGATTGTGGGAGAGATGGTTTTTCTAAAGGTGAGAATGACTATATCTGTTCAATTTGTCAATTTGGAGGCACATTAATTTTATGTGATCAGTGTCCATCTTCATTCCACCAAAGCTGCCTTGGTTTGAAGGTAGATATTCTCTTCTTAGTTTCTTGGTTCAATATATTAGGAATTTGAGATTAGTTGACTGTTGACTATTTTAGGATGTTCCAGAAGGTGATTGGTTTTGTCCATCGTGTTGCTGTGGTATTTGTGGCGAGAATGAATTATATGAACACAACAATGTTGTTGACAACCCTTTCCTCACTTGCTGTCAGTGTGAACGTAAATGTTGGTACTTCATCCAAAAAGTCTTTCACAACATAAGAACATGCATATTGTCTTTTAATGTTTGGATAGTTTCTTTGTGCAGATCATGTTGAATGCTTAGGAATCAAGGGGACTCAAAACTCTGGAAGCTATTCTAAAACTTATTGGTTTTGTAACAAACATTGTAAAGAGGTAGTTCTCATCCCTTCTTCATTTCTTTAGAAAGTTGGACCATCGCGAGTTTACTACTCCATAGTTAACTGAGAAGTCATATCAGTTAATGATGTCACGAAAATATTTAAGGGCTGGCTGGATATTGTGTTAAATCTTCTAAACATGGTCAAAATGATGGAAAGAGCCATTTGTTATAAGACAACAGATTAATGAAGTGTTGGATAGCATGAGTAAATGGATAGATACTCCAATTTTCCTACTAAATGAATATTCTATTGACTTCGGTAATTAAGGTTATTGGAGGAACTAGGTTCTGAGAATTACAATGGATGGCTTCTTTCAACTCAATTCAGTAGGAAACTTAGATGATTTGAGTGTATGGAATTTATTGTTCTTCCTCCACTTCACCTGCATAATTTGCCTCCTTAGAGAATCAGTTTCCTGAGAAAGTTTAGATATCGAGATGCTATTTAAAACACTGCTGCTGGGGAGCAATTATTTCTATGTTTTAAGTGTAAATTACGTTATGAAAATCGTATGTTATATTCTTAGTCGTTATTTTCTGTGTCAGATACATTTGGGCCTCCAAAAGCTTTTAGGAAAATCGATCCCAGTTGGTGGTGACAATCTAACCTGGTCACTACTGAAGGCCGCAAATTCTGATACTCATCATTTCAATCCTCCTCATCCCGAGACCGTAACAGAAAATGAGAGCAAGCTTAATATTGCTCTCTCCGTGATGCATGAATGTTTTGAACCTGTTAGGGACCATCATACGAGAAGAGACATTGTAGAGGATGTGATTTTTAGCAGAAGGTGAGACTTACTTCTAGAAATTACATTTATTTTACCGTCGTTTTTTCTTGCAACTTGAACTCTGAAATTGGCAACCTCTTTTAGGTCTTATTTTCGTTATTATTTTTTTTCTTGTTAAAAGATATACAAGAAAATGTAGATAGGATATCTGTGCTGGTTCTATATGATCTTTAAGTTTGAGAAGTTTAAAATTGGAATGAAATTTTCAGGATGAAGGCAGGTGTTGGTGCTAAGAAGAGTACAGGACAATTGTGGTGTTCATGATCACAGCTATGATTACTTTGCAATGTCCTCCTGATTTTGTTGTCTATGACTTGGCAGGTCAGAGCTTAAGCGGTTGAACTTTCAAGGTTTCTATACTGTGCTCTTAGAAAGAAATGATGAATTAGTCAGTGTTGCTGCTGTAAGGTAAGCACATTTATCTCAGTCATAATGGTTAGAACCTAGAATTTAAACATTCCTTTGAGATTCCTTTCACTTAATCTCTATTGCTCCTCTGATGTTGGGGTACTACTCTAGGGTCTATGGAGAGAGAGTGGCAGAAGTACCACTTGTTGGCACACGTTTTCAGTATCGTCGTCTTGGCATGTGTCGTATTTTGATGAATGAGCTTGAAGAGGTAGTTATACGGTCTTTACACTAATATGTTTGACTTCATTTCCTTTATATTTTTGTTCTCTTTCCTTGTTTCCTTTATTTCCTTTATATTTCTTTTCCAAATGTCTAGAGGATAGATAATGACTTTATTGTTGTCAAATGGCCTTGTCATTACTGCCATTTTTTTTATAATTTATAGAGGCATGACATCACCAAGTTGATGTTCATGCGCTTCTTGGGCTCGGAATTTATTGTACATCTCATGTGTTCGACATGTATTTTCAGAGGCTGAGAGAACTGGGAGTTCAGAGGCTGGTCTTGCCAGCTGTTTCTAGTGTGCTCAATGCATGGACTACGTCATTTGGATTTTCAAAGATGAATGATTCCGAGAGATTAGAGTTTCTTAATTTTACTTTCCTGGATTTCCAGGAGACTACAATGTGTCAGAAATTCTTGCTCAAGGATACAGTTGTGCCTAGCTCATTAGCAGGTAATTATCACTGGCTTATTATGAGTAAAGTGTAATTAAAAAACATAATTGATCATCACATTTTGGCAGGGAAGTCTGAACTTCACGATGATGGCAATAAAAACAGCAGTAGTTCTGATAATATTTGTGGATCAAGTGCAATAACCGAACTTCATCCAGCAGCACAAGCTGAGGAGAGCAGTATCTTGAGTCAAGGACAACTGGGGTATGACTTCCCATCTCAAACTAATTTTACAAAAATAATGATTGATTGATTAATTGCACTCAAAAAACCATTTGACACTTATGGGAGTGGTTAGCTGGCCCGATTCAAAAGAGTTTTCAATGGAAGATGAAATTTAACTGCATCTACCATTAGTTGTTTCAGATCTTGAGCTCTGTGATCCGTTCTTCAATTTGATCTTTTGTGAGGACAATCATGGAACATATGTGTAATTTGATGTGATTTGTTGAGGATTAGTGATGTTTGATAAATAGATTGGATATCCAGAGATAAGGCATGAGTTTCTGGCATAGTTTGATAAACGGCTAGATTTCTTGAGAGAACCGCATAGTGGTGTGTTGAATTTGCTTGAGCAACATTTTCTGCTTCGAACTTGAAAGTGTTTCACACTAGTTTCTTCAAATCTGCTTTTACTCTGATCCTACTTCACATTTTTTTACAGAATATCTGCAGGTAACAACAGTTATAGAAGCCCCAATTCGGAGGTTAATAAGGAAATTTCATCATTCTACCTTAACCAATCCCACCCTCTCCCCTCGTCTCATATTTATTTGTTGGAGAAACATGTTGATTGACTGTTCTTTCTGTTCTTAGGGGATGTTGAAGAATCATCTTCAAATCAATACAAGCCACATTGAGAAATTTCCCACATGCTTGGCTGGAGGCTACAAACATTGTGAAGGTCTCCAAGAGAGTACTCATGATTATTTGAAGTACTACAGGCGGAGAAGCAAGTTGATCAGTTGTTGATTGTGGCTCAATTGTGCTCTCAGCAAGACGGTGCTCTGAACGACACGATGGTGATTAGAAACGTGCATAACCTGTTTTCTAGAATTAATAACAACTTGGAATTTTGGCAGGAGTGGTTTAGGGTTTAGTTTCTGTTCTCTTGTACAGAATCAGGCTTGGGAGAGCTTGTTTGGATGGTTAGTTTTCTACGATTGGGTGTTGTAAATATTGATGCCTGGTCTCTGCTTATCAGATTGAACTTCCTTTTTGTCCAAAATAATAGGTTGGGGCTGATATATAAAATGGTAAGCCATGTGGAGAAACAGATATTTTGAAGGGAAAACCAAGAATCAAATTTTGTTTCTATCATCTGTATGGACAAGTTGAAGCGACCCAAAAATTTGGTCTCCATGAACAAGTTCTCTTGTAGGGTTCATCAGAATGCATCCTAAACATGTGTTCCCATGCTTAATCTCTCTCTTTACAATCCAACAAGTTTGATTAAGATTATTATTTATTAGTTCCTCATAGATAAAATGTTTCAAATTAATAAAACAAAAATAATAAAACAGCATTGTAATTATGTTCAATCAAAGAAGAACACTCAGATGTTTAAATTTTCATACCCCAAACTAGCTACTAGGTACCACGTGCTAACTAGTTATCTATCCGATACCTATCTATATTGCTAATTTGTGAGAACTATTAGCTTAAGCCAAAATAGAAATGAACTAGAACTTGAGCTGGCTTGATTCTAATTTGCAATTTTGGTAATCACATCATATAATTAAAATGTACATCCATACATGTTCTTAAAAGGAAGGACATTACATAAATCCGAAGAGTCTAGCACAAATACAATATTGATAGAAAGTTTCCTTAGAAGGTCCCTTAGTAACAACACCCTTGCTCAACACCCTCACACTACGTCGCTCCCGTGTTATTTTATACATTTAAGGTATGTAATTTGGAGGACATGGTTTAGCATCATCAAGCTGGGGGAGCCTACTTTATTACTATTCTAGCTAAGGATTTCTACTCCTGGTGCACTGACCTCCATTCTTGGAATTGTATTCACTATCGGCGGCGGGACAACGCTTTTGACGCCTGTTGCCTCATCTCCGTAAGCTGAAACATGAACTCCAAGTGCAGCTCTACCTGAAGGATCAAGATTGTTAGACCAAGCAGCGTCCCACTCAACAGCCTTCGCTGTGCTGCAAGCGATGCTTGGTCCTCCCGGGATGGTCAGCTGAGCCGCGTTCTGCAAAAAGCCATACAAAGTGCAAAGTTCAATGAAATTCACTCACATGGGTAACACTGTCGTTGATGGAAGTAACATACCTGCGGAAAGAACCTCTCAAATATGGTTCTGTAGTAGTATGCTTCTTTTGATGTTGGAGTGTTTTGGGGGAAAATGTGTCCGGCGTTCAGCATCATCCTATCGGTCACCTGAAAAGTGTGTATTGAGCTTTAATCTTATCATCAAACATATGAACATTATATCTAAACGATTAAGGCTTGTTTGAAATGGCATTCTAAGTACTTTAAATAGGGAAAAGAAGGGAAGGGGTTAACAGATTACATGTTGAGCAGCATGGGCTTTAAGGCCATCGATCCAACTATATCCAACACCATCACTGAATTGTTCCTTCTGCCTGTACAGAACATTCTGCAGGCAGGAGAAAAGGGTTACATTCTTATTCAAGTTATAGGATGGGATATTCTTTCAAAGCTGGGGTAAGATTCCCAAGGCAGACCTTAGGGAGATAAGGCTGTTGTTCATCATCGAAAGCTCTCCTGAGAACCCATTTTTCAATTCGACCTTGTTCACGTTTAATCTGAAATAGATTAAAAGATTAGATGAGAAACGAAAGGGCTATAAAGCTAAGAAAGATTTCATTTCCCTACCATTTTCCATTCTGGATCAATGGCCATTGCAGTATCAATAAATTCTTTGTCTAGAAATGGAACTCGAACTTCCAAACCCCACGCTGAAGTTGCTTTGTTTGCTCTTAAGCAATCATACAAATGAAGTGCCTTTATCTGTAAGAAAGAACAAAAGCTCTCTGTAATAATGCAATTCCCCTCAACCCCTTAAAAATCCAGCGGTGCCCTTCATAAAATTATATACCTTGCGACAACTTTCACGGTGAAACTCTTCCTTATTGGGAGCTTTGTGGAAGTACAGATATCCGCCAAAGATCTCATCAGCGCCTTCACCAGAAATTACCATCTTGACTCCTAGAGCCTTAATCTTTCGTGCCATAAGAAACATAGGTGTGCTTGCCCTGATTGTAGTAACATCATATGTTTCTATATGGTAGATAACATCTTCAATGGCATCAATCCCATCCTATTATAAAAGAAGATAAAGATGGTAATACAAGAACAAGAAAAGGGGTGAAATATGTTTGCTTGTAAAGTTCTAGATATGTCTTTTACTTGAACTGTGAAATGGAACTCGTGGTGGACAGTTCCCAAAAAGTCTGCAACTTCTCTAGCAGCCTTCAGATCTGGTGAACCCTGGAGAGCAGAGGATGAATTTTATTCTCTAAAAGAAACGGCTCCCATTATGTATATAATCCATAAGTGTTTTGAGGAATAGAAACCTACCTCAAGACCAACACAGAAGGAATGGAGTTGTGTACCCCAATGCTTGGCAGCTCTTGTGCCAGCCAAGTGACGAGCTGTGATAGAGGCAACCAATGATGAATCTAAGCCACCAGATAGCAGAACTCCAAAAGGGACATCGGTCATTAGCCTTTTGATTACAGCCTGCATAAGTTAACACGCACGATCGTTATCCTAATAGAATTTCAGAATGTGTTAAACTTAATAAAATATCTTCAAATCCATCCCATTAGTTCATACATTTTCCAATGAGCGTCTCAGAACAAGTGGATCATATGGAGTCGATGGAATAGCCTCAGAGAACCAGGTTGGATTGTACCATCTTTTGAATCCACCTTCCTTGCTAGAGTAGAAGTGACCCGGTGGAAAAGTCTCAAAATGTTCACAATCATCATTCAGACCTTTGAGCTCCGAAGATATCCAAACGGAGCCTGGCCATAATTAAGAGTATTTAAAGAACATGTCAGTGGATGATTAGATCAAAACACAGGGAAGAGCCAACGGGATTAAGAATGATTTCAGTTACCATCAAGTCCCCAGCCAATGTAAAGGGAAGTAATCCCAATCGCATCTCGAGCAACAATGAAGCTGTTGTCACGAGTGTCCAACAACACGAAAGAAAACATTCCATCAAGCATGTCCACAAAATTCTCTCCATATTCTTCATACTACACAGACGCCAACGATAAATATCATAATCCCATCCTCCTTTGCCCATGAACCACAACAAATGGCTAACTCATGGGAAATCAGATTATTCAAGAAAAAATAACTCCCATAATCATATCTGTTAATACCAAATGTGCGATAACATCACAGTCACTGCCGGTTCGAAATTTGTGGTTGCTCAATTTCTTCCTCAGCTCCTCATGGTTATATATCTCTCCGTTGACCTTATGTCAGGCAAAAACTTTTGCGCATCAGCACGATAAGAGAGAGCGTGTACTCATGCAGGAACCAAGAGCTCAACAAAAAAGGTAAGGGAGAGTACCGTGACGACAATGGACTTATCTTCATTAAAGAGAGGTTGGTCACCGGAAGCAGGATCGATAATGGCTAAACGTTGATGAGTTAAATAAAAATCAGTGTGCTGGTAAAGCCCACTCCAATCTGGGCCACGGTGCTTCAATCTGTCAAACCAACAAGTGATTAATGTCAATTCCATCGCAATTTAATTGACTGATTACTAAACTTTTCGTTTTCTTTTCCCTTTTTAGTTTTCAAATTATCCGACGGCGTCGTTGCAGAGATCATCATATCTAACTCTCATCTTTCTAAAAGCTAAAAGTTAAAAGATCAGAATCAGAAGCAGGACAAAATTGTTCAACGAGGCAGACTTTTTTTCTTCCCCGGAAATCACTGCATGACAAGCAATGCCAAATCGCACTTGAAATTACAACGAAATATCAGCAGAGTTCGTTTCGCTTGCTATTTAACAAACACTAGATTTCAAACACGGTTCATTCTTTTTCGGAAAAAAAATTATTACATTCTTCAACAAACAGGCGCGTAAAAAGAACAACGGATATATCAAACTCTAAACACAACAAGAATGTACAAAAAAGAGCCTCGATATCTGAAAAAATAACCTAAAAACCGACCATAGACGACGAGAAATGGACTTCAAGCAAATAAATTAAAACCTCTTCGTTGTTCTTCATTTTACAAAGTTGAAAAAGTTCCATGAAACTCAAATGCACATATAGTTAGTCATAAGACAACAACAGGCATACAGATTAAGAACAAAAACGAGAGGAAAAATGCAGAGGAAATTAAGAACTTGCCGTCGAGAGAGTTCAAGAACACGAACACGTTTGGCCTGAGAATCATCGGAGCAACCAAGAACGGCAAGAATTCCACACATACTGACTGAAAGAAATTTTCAAAGAAGAAGAAGAAGAAGAAAGAAAGAAAAATCCGTTTAGAAAACGGAAAACAAAATACGAATGAGAGAGATTAACACATAGAACGGTTGGAAAATGTTCAGAAACTCCGCTGCTTTAGCCACGCATTTATAATGCCAGGATTATGTTAATGATGGCGTCATTTTAGTTTATTATCCAGTCCCTATCCTACGTAGCTCCGGGACCACAGCCGTGATACTCTGCTCTGCTGCCACGTGTCGGCATATGTTTCGTCTGTGGAGGTCATTTTTTTTTACCTCGAACCTCCAATTTTCTCGTTTTACCTTTGGGTTACAAACGTCAAACGTTTTGTATAATAAAATATTTTTTAGTAAATTTCTGAATTTATTTTTGTTTCTTTTTTAGTGTATTTAATGAGCTAAAAATAATTCATTTTAATTTTAACTATCATTCCACTCTAATATATTCTTAATTAATTCTCTAAATTTTTTATTATTAATTTTTAAATATATATATATATATTTAATTTCATAATTATTTTTATTTATTTATTATCAAACAACACTTCTAAATAATTTTTAACTATATGTAAGGTAATTTTTCAATATTTGAGTTACAAAATTTAATTAAATATTTCAATAAACAACTAAATAGATATTATATAAACTAACATTTTATTTTTGTTAAAAAAATAAAAATTTAAATAAATGATCTGAACAACCTAAATCAATTTATTATTGAGTTGTTTAAGTTGAAAATTTTAAGGTTAAAAAAATGTATTTAATTTCCAATAAATAGTAAAAAAAAAAAAAAATTACGGATTCAAGGAGATTTAAATTATTTTAACATTACTTATTATTGGTCAAAAATGACTTTTTAAAAAAATGATTCAAAGAAAAAATTTAAAACCTTTTTTAAATTAACATTTAGGTAACTTATGAAAATATGAATTTAAACTAAATAAAGTTATAATTAACAGAATATTAAAAAAAAATTGAAAACGATATACAATATATTAATATTTAAACTACCCTTAATTTTTTAAGCTCAAATTTAATTATTATAATCTTCAAATAATTATCCGACCGAGTTTAAATTATTAAAATAATGGCCAATCATTTTTAATGTTTATGTTAACGTCTAACGGCAATGGGTTTTAGATTAAAAAATTAAGAAAAATGAAAAAAAAAAAACAAAAAAACAAAAAAAACAAAGGTGTTCGGTCATAAAAATATTTGCACCACTTTCAACTGTCCACGTGTTGCGTTTCTGAATTCACGTGGCTGACATATCCGTATAATTTTGGCTTTATTTGACTTTTTACGAATCTTTATCCACAAATGTCCCTTCAGATATATATATATATATATATTATGTATAAAAAAAAGCATGTAAAATGCGACATTAAGTTAGAATTACATTTATTTTATAAAGAAAATCAAGTCAATTTCTTTTTTATAAGGGTAATTAGGTAATTTCATATGTAATGTTTTTTTAATCAATTTTTTTATATTTGAGTTGGATAATTGTATGCCACATTAATAAATATTTTTATTGTATCCTAAAAAAATTAATAAAAATATATTGAATAGAGGAAACCATAAATTTTACAATAAAATTTTTAAATATTTTGTAAATGTAATGTATAAAACACTATTAGTTAGGCTATAAACTATTATGTACCAAAAGATAAACAAAACCAACCGGAAATGAAATAGGCTGAAGCACAAAGGAAACTAGGTCACCAAACCGAAGGGAAAGGGCATGCACCCAACATGCCCCCGGTTCGGATGATCTTGATCCACCTTTATCTGAACTTTTTCTTCCACTCGAAGAATGTAAGCTATTCATAATTTAGAAATTATTACTACATTGGTTTTCTCCTAGGCTAATTTAAGCATCTAGCGTCTATACGACAAGACCATACTAGTGTACAAGTATCTCTTTTTTCGCAGATCACGTTCTTGATAGTAACAATTAGATAAGGATCGTCACACCCAAACAACACGTGAAAGGTACACTTCCTTGACCTCCTACTCAACAAAGCTGATCAGAGGAAGAGATCACGAAACTGAAGAGAAGAATAAGCATAATAGACCGATACTCAGTTTAGATCCTTAAAATGTTGGACAACCAAGCTCATCCATTGACGACTCAAGAGGAACTGGTTCGAGATTCCAAAAAGGAAAAAGCTTGGAGGGTATGAGAAACAAAAACTCATACTAAAAAAAACCAAAGCAAAACTTGATCCTTCGAGAAAATCATACGAGAAAATGTTCACAAAAAAAAAAAAAAAAAAAAAAAAAAAAAAAAAAAAAAAAAAAAAAAAAAAAAAAAAAAAAAAAAAAAAAAAAAAAAAAAAAAACATGGCCAAGAGGATTCGCAAAGTCAAATTTTTTTGGTGTCGATAGTACCAAACTTAGGCTGACCAGACAATGACAATATGACAACAATATCTTGAAAAGACAAAACATAAGGATCAAACTTACGAAGTCTGATTAAGGATAAAGTAGAAGCGATAAGCTACATCGATGCAAATGTATGAAGCCTCCATAGAAAGTCGATCCATTCAAAGTCCAAAGAGATCTCAGGAACATCTTAGTAAACTTCAAAAGAAGATTTCTTAAGCTTAACGATGTTGAAAGAAGCTATGAATTGAAAAAGTAGATCTTCCCGAGGTTCATTGAAAGTTCAAAGTTCCAACCATCAAACTTTAAGATAAGAAGACAAATTCAGTGGAACACTTGGATACATACAAATACAGGATGGAGCTCCATAGGGTTTATCTTACAATTCGATATAGAGTATTCTCTTCTACATAGATAGGTTCTAACAAAGAATAATTTAGAAAGTTAACAAGAATGTAAACAGGTTATTTCAAAGAATTAGTGAGGATGTTTGCTTAATCCACCACACCTAAATGGTATGAAAGTTATCTATTTATAACAAACAAATTACAAGGATATGGAAAGAGTAATAAATGGAAATAACAATAAATGGAAAGATACCGAAACACAAATATCTTATAATAGAATATCAAATATAATATATATGGTAAACTATAATTTAGTGGTCACTACAGACCACCTTGTCGCTGCATTTACCGTCAAAACTGCCATTTGGATGGATAAACAGTTAATTTTCATAAGACTTGTTATTTTAGTCCAACCTCGAGTTTGGATGCTACGTACCACTAACATTTACCTCTAAATTTCGACATAGTACCAGACACAAAAGTGGGAAGTTTGACATGTCAACCAGTGAGTTTAAAGGTTGTTAGGAAAGTTGGAATATACACAGTATATTCCCACGATGAGTAGTAAGCCTGATAAATTTTGGGATTTGTGCCTTGTATAATTTAAATAAATCCATTTGATATTCTAAAGTAGGTTCGGTCTAGTTCGGTGTTGGACTAACCCATGTAGTGTCGATTAAGATAAACACGTATTGAAACTAAGCTATTTTGTTTCGGACACTATCCACGTGGGTAATAATTGTTGTCAAAATTGAGGCCTCACAATGAATTACAGAGTACGAGAAGTCGCAATAAAGACAGGTACCCCATGGATACCACCAACCGGCTTAGCCTCCAATAATGATAGGCTTAAAAGAGGAGACATGTTTGGTTTTCTGTTTTTTGTTTTTTTCTCAAGAACAAGGCCACCAATTTAATCCATGTGTGTTTTTTTTTTAAGCAAACGTCATAATAAATAATTCATATTGGTAGGTTTTTAAAATAAAGGTGAATTATGGAGTAATAAATAAATAAATAAAATAAATATAAATTATTCTCGTCAAATTTTCAACTCTGTTATCCGCCTTGAAAAATACATGACAACGAGGGGCCCTAATTGGGTTATGACCACTAAATGAGATGAACGGTTCTCATCTAAAATAACCAAGGGTAATAGTGGAAAATCATCCTATGTTCTTCGGGTGATTTAATTCATACCCGTTTAGATATCGATGTTTAGGCTTTACGTTTTCGTGAATGTGATGATACATTGTACATCATACTTTCATGGGAGTGATGAGATTCAAACCTATATTTTATTGGTGAAGAATATGTTTTTTAACTAGTTAAGCTATGTTTGAATTGGTATATAATTGTATATATAATTAATATTAAAAAAATGTAAACTTTAGGTTAAGAGTGGTCCTTGAAAACTATGTAGATGGTGGAGTATTTGGACGTTGCGTATCATTTCTTTTTCAATGAGTACAAGTCAAATACTTTACTTTTAAAGGAGAAAAATTCGATTTGTTCTCCTTACCAGAAACTAAAAGTCACAGTTTAAGATTTTATATTGGTTGAAGACGGAAATGAAACATTTCTTATCAAATGTGAAATTTTTTTCCTAACACACACGTTTTAAAGTTGTGAGATTGACGACGATATGTAATAAGCTAAAACAGATCATATCTGGTAGCGATGAGCTTTAATCATTACTAATGATATTAGAGTCAATCACCGAGAGGTGTGTCAATGAAGACTCTGGCCTTCAAAGAGATGGATTGTGAAATCTCACATTGGTTGAAGAGTTTGCTCGGCCTTAAAATGGGGTAAACTGTGAGATGTTGCGTCAATTGGAGAGAGAAATAAAACATAGGTGTGGAAACTTGCATGACATTGTAACGATAAAGCCGACAATATCCGTGGTTTTATAACTAATTTTTTTTTTTTTTTAAGGGTATCTTTTTTAATTACCAACCAAAAATGTTAGTAAAAAAAATTTAATGGCTATGGGACAGAGGTTACGTAGAGACAAAACCTAAGATCTTCGAACCAATAGCATGCAAGTTATAATTAAGGTGGTTCAGAAAACAGACAAGACGCAGCCCAGTGGAAGTTATGGCCACCCATTTACATCATCACCAGCCTGGATTAAAATTGGATATTTTAAATTACACGAAGCAGATATTATCTGATTTGGTCCGTTACATATCGCTGTCAGCTTTACTGTTGTAAAACGTGTCTATTAGAAAAAGGTTTTTACATACCCTTATAAAGAATGTTTCGTTCTATCTTTGAAGTGGGATCTCACAATCCATTGATACATTATCCAGGGTGTCTTACTATGATATCATGAGAATATTTGCTAAAACTACCGACACCTATGTTATGGTGATAACTCTACCTTTATAATCATTTACATAATCAGTTATAAATGAAATAGAAACAGAATCAATGGATCCATAAATATGATAAGTTAAACGGTATTAAATGGCTAAATATTGTGCGTCTCAAAATTAAAATTAAAAAATTTATAGAAAAAATGGAAAGTTTTAAAACTAAATTGGTAAATTAATAATAATAAAAAACTGCTATTTTTTACAACAAATGAAAATAACTCTTATTATTCGACCTCTTCCATTATATAAATATACAAGTAGAAGAATTCACTCTGACTTGGGCCTAGATCTACGCTGAATATATTTTTTTTAATCTATCATGACGACAATGGCTTCCTTCAACTCAATTGCATAGGCGGATCCGATCTGGACAGAAATTGAAAATGCATGGGAAAGAACTGGAAAACTCAACTTTCGGATTAATGGAGGGATTCAGTAGATGTTGAATAAATTTATTGTGAACTCCAATTCTGGATCAATGGATGGTTTTAGCAAAAGTAGTATAAATTTTCATGCGATCAACTAAAATTTGATGAAAAACAGAGGTATATGGCGATCGATTTATCAAAGCCCTAATCTCTTCTTCATCTTCAAGCGTTTTATTTAAGAATCTCATCTTTTGCTGTTAAAATTACAGGAAGATTCACACATGTGGGCTGATGGTGATCGATTTGTCAAAACCCTAATTTTCCTTATGTGATTCGGGAGCAATCTTAGCCCATTAAGGCGAAGATCGGTTGGTCCAAAGAGTTGGGTGCAATCTTAGCCCATTAAGCTCGGAACGGTTTTTGTCGATGCACCGTCGTGTAGCGGAGTAGAACTCATCAAATTCGCATCCGTGGTAGTGCTGGGCCATCGTCTTTAACTAACAAAGCCTAGCAGTGAGGTATTTCATGGTCTCTCTCTGTCTTTCTCTGTTTGATTCCGTTCTTATCGACAAGAGAAAAGGAAAGATCGAACTGATCGCGGAAACGCGCGAACTGCCCATTTCATCACTTTTATTCTCCATCTCTCGTCCCTCTCGCGCTTTTATCCAATTCCGCAAGCCAACGAAATAGAAGAGAATCTAACTCCACTTTTTTATGGCTTCAACTTGTTTCCTAGATTGGCGATAGTTTCTGTTCGTGCCAAATCTCACTTCTGTACTGGAAATTTTCTGGCGGCAGCAATTCATTGAACCGGCTGGAAGAGAATGGGTGCCGGTGCGTCCAAGAATTTGGATGGTGGGTCTCATGGGAGTGAAGAGCGAGAGGAAAACCTAGACCAAGCGGGTGGGCAGCTCTATATTTCCTTGAAGATGGAGAATTTTAAACTCAAAGGCGAGCTCGTTCCTCATATTTATGGCTCTGCTCCGCTTGTTGGTTCGTGGGATTCATCTAAAGCTGTAACCGTTCTCTTTCCATTATTACCCTTTATATTAAGCTTCAGTTTACAACAATCTCTAATATTGAATTTAACTTTTATGGTCCATAGCTCTCCTTAGAACGTGAATCAGCATCAATGTGGGAATTGAGCTTTGTTGTTCCTCCTAATCATGGTAAGTATCAATCACTTTCCTATTGATCGCCTGTTAGGAGGGGTTGGGATGTGGGGGATGGGCGGTGGACGGTGGAGAGTTACTTTGGTGATAAAAAAACATAGGGATATTAAGGTTATGAGGTCCTTTTTTTAATCCATGTTCTGTTTTTTCAAAATGAATTAGTATTGCTAGCTTATTTGTCGTGCTTCAATAGGGTATAATAATGAGGATTTTTAATCTCTTTACTGTAGTTGTATGAACTTGAATTGTGTTTATAAAACATCAAAACCTCCTGTCCATCTAATGGAGGTGAAATTACAAAAGACTTAAAACATTTCCAAACTTTTCCTGTACATTTTAAAAAAATATATTTTCATTTCATCTGCACTGTTGAATTCAGAATCACTGGATTTCAAGTTCCTGTTGAAGCCAAAGTATAGCAATTCACCTTGTATAGTGGAGGAGGGTCCCAACCGTCTATTCTTAGGAGGAATGTTGCAAGGGGATACCAGGATGGCCCTTTTCAGGCTGGGTCCTGATGAAGTTTTGGAGTACAGAGTGTTCATTAAAGCAGACAGGGTTTCACCATTTGATCTTGCTGCAAGTTGGAGGGCTTATCAGGACAATCTTCGTCCTTCAGCTGCTCGTGGAATTCCTGATGTGAGCATAAACTCATTGTCAGAGACTGGTCCTGAGGTATCTTTTGTCCTCCTACCCCCCACAAAAAAGGGGGGGGGGGGGGGGGGGGGGGGGGGGGGGGGGGGGGGGGGGGGGGGGGGGGGGGGGGGGGGGGGGGGGGGGGGGGGGGGGGGGGGGGGGGGGTGGAAATCGTTGCATATACAATGTTCCATTGAAAATTATTCTATTTTAAAGAAAGTTTTGCTTGCCAGTATATTATTACTACTCGCAATTAAGTCTTGGAGAAACAAATTATTAGGATTTGATTAGTTGTACATCTTTTTCTCGTTGATTTATGTTTTTCTGTTCAGTACGTACTTCAACTTTCATTGTTTTAGCATTTGATTAGTTCCTTATAGTGATGTGCAACAGTGCAAAGTTATTTTAGACATGTCAAAAGGAATGACTTATTACATCCTTCATCTAAAATGCATGAAAATGATGTGTAACACAGTCAATATATGAAACGAAAACGACTAAAATGTCAGTAACTTAAAACTAAAACATAATGAAATGAATATGACTACAATGTCTTCAACTTTAAACTAAAACATAGAGATGTCAAGGACACATTTATTTCAAATTATATTTAGATATTTCGACTTGTTTGCATTCGATTTTTACATTTCAAATACAATGGGAAGTAAGTAATGGAATTGTTATTTTTTCCATGTGTATTAGAAGCAAAGTTTTAATAATCTAATTTTAAGGAAAAAAAATATTTATACCTTCTTCCTCTGTATTTACTCTTGCCTTTACAGAATAGTTCATCTGCTAGCTTGGAGCTTGATCTTGAACACTATGTGGTCCCAGCTCCTTCATCAAACTCAGGCCATGTCTATGCAGCTAACTTGACAGAGACTCCTAGATCATTAACTGGTTTTGGGGTTCATTCCAATGCCGATAAGGTAGGGAATACATCATCATCTAAGGAGAGCAGTATTCTTGGGGATCAACCAGCAACTGTAAAGGTGTTTTCTTGTTTGTAATGTATATATTAAATTTCAATTCTATTGTAAGCATTAATTAGTGTAAGACATCAAAATGTTTGGACACTTTGATGCAACTGGATTAATTTTATTTCATTGCATCTTTATTTGAAACTCATGTATAACGAAATATTTTTAGAAATACATAATATCCTTGTTTAAAAAACTTGCTCATCAGGATACATTTTAACACTTTTCAAGGAAAAAAGGAGAGTAGAGAACAAAAACACTATTTTACTGTTTTTATCTATTTTCTTTTTTGATTGGTTTAATTTTCCTTTCATATATAATGTAAGTTAAGTTTTCCATATCATTTGATTTAAACATGTTATATTTGTATATGATATGGAAATCAAATCAATTGAAATACAAGAATATGAAACATCTTTTCTATTAAAATTATTATTTAGTTTCTTGGTTGTTTGATTTCAATTTCTGCTTTGGATAGTTCACTTTATAAAGGCTGGATAGTTTCATGGCTATTGATACGGCCTCTTGGTAGTGAATAAGTGAGTCTAGTTTTGTTTACTCTTAGAATTAGTATTTTCAAACTGGCTTAAAAATGAAAAACAATGGAAGCAATTTCAGAATTTCAATCTTAAAACAAATACACCGAAACATCTCCATGTTTTGCTAGTTTGTTTACTTGTTCATCCTTGTTTCATTGGAGATATGAAATTGATAGCTAAACTGTAAATAGGCTTTTTTTTTTTTGCTGATCAATGGCAGAATGTTTACTTTTTGTATGTCTATCGTATTTTCTGTCATGTTTAGTTTTTGGTTGTTGCTTATGTAGGATATGACAATCATTGTTCCTGATCCATCCAAGATGTATATGGGTTCTGGAATGGTTGAATCAAAGTCGGTAGGGACGTTTTCTCATTTGCCAAAGCAAGACAGTCATAGGGGGCTTTTTGTGGATCGAGGTGTTGGATCCCCTAGGCTTGTTAAATCACCTAGTACTAGCGCTTTCTTTGCAGATTTGAAATTGGATACAGAGTCTAAGGTTGGTATTTGATTTTTCGTTTCTCAATACTACAAGTCATATTATTTATCTTCTATATTTTCTTGTTTGTTAATAGAATTCAATGCCAGCAGCGGCTGGAGCTGTTGCTGCTGCAGCTATCGCTGATCAAATGCTTGGACCAAAGGAGGATAGACATTTGGCGATTGTTTTGGTAGGATGAATGGTTTTTCTAAAAATATCATTAATTATCGAGTTGTAGATATGGTGAGGTGGACTACCCATTCTAATAGGCTAAAGGGCTATAGTAGTATTTGGTGACAAATTTTCACTTTTTCATTAGTAGTTTGGTAGTTTCAAGACTGAAAATGCTCTCACGACTTTTTGATGTGGTTTAGGTTGGTTTGCCAGCTCGAGGCAAGACTTTTACAGCTGCTAAGCTTACGAGATATCTTCGTTGGTTAGGTCATGAGACAAAGCATTTCAACGTTGGCAAGGTTTGACTATCTCATAACTCTTATGCATTGTTTTATATTATATTATATGATGAATGAACTTTAGAGTTCAATATAAATATGTTTTCTTTGTTGTAACAGTACCGACGCCTTAAACATGGGACTAATCAGGTGTGTTTTCAAATATGATGCACAATTTTGACTTGTCAATTCTTCAATTTCAATATTACTTAATTAACTATATATAATGCTTGGGGGAAAACTCTATCAATTATTAGCCGATCAATTATGCTAGATGGACAAGGAATGGTTCTTAGGAGGGCACATAAACTTGTGTGGGTAGGACTGAATTTTCAGGACTTCTCTCTTCAAAGACTGCCATTAGGCCACCTAGTTTACTCGTGCAATAGATGGCACTTTTAAAGTTTGTTTTGTTCTGTTTCTTCTTTTTTTTTTTTTTTTTTTTTTTTTTTTTTTTTTTTTTTTTTTTTTTTTTTTTTTTTTTTTTTTTTTTTTATAGGAAACAAAATGTTTCATAGATTTATTTACTCATACTTCATTCTGTTGGTGATTATGGTGTCCACATGAGGATGCCATTTTGATGCTCTTTTATGTGAAAAGCTTTTCTGTATGTGCAGTCTGCTGACTTTTTCCGAGCTGACAATCCAGAAGGCATGGAGGCACGTAATGAGGTGAGTTCTAGAAACTGATGACATGTTATAGATGAAAGAAAATGGGATTTCATTCGCCTCCAATTTGTCTACTGCTTCATCTATTTGATTTAACATTTATATTGGGACGTCACTTGCCCTAAAAGATGGAACCCCCCACCCCCTACCAAAAAAGAAAAACGAAAGGGATCCATTATCTTAAGAAAGCCACCAACTCTTCCTACGATAAAACAAAAAGATGCAATTTCAAGTTTACTTGACTAACATGGATTATTGGTAAGGTTAACACCATGTTAATATTTTCTCTGTGTAAATAGTTTTAATAAATCACCTGCTGCTAGGTAGCTGCTCTAGCTATGGAGGATATGATATCTTGGATGCAGGAAGGTGGCCAGGTAAGGTTTTCCACTGTTACGTCTATTATGTGGATTAAACTAATGGTTTTATTTTGCTAATGCTAAATTAATTTAGGTTGGAATATTTGATGCCACAAACAGTACTAGGAAACGGAGAAACATGCTGATGAAATTGGCTGAAGGAAAATGTCGGGTATAATGATGATCATACCTGTAATTGTAGTGAAGAATTCCAAAAGTATTAAGTAATCTCATCCTTCTTTATCTTTCAATTGCAGATCATTTTTCTAGAAACTCTATGCAATGATCAGCGCATCATTGAAAGGAATATACGTCTTAAAATACAACAAAGTCCTGATTATGCAGATGAGTATGTTTCCCAAGCACTTAATTCATTCTTTTTGGAATTTAGTCTGTTTCTTTTTGTAACACAGTTAGCGTATTTTTTTCCCTTCTTGTAGGCCGGATTTTGAGGCTGGATATCGCGACTTCAAAGCTCGACTGGACAACTATGAAAAAGTAGTTCTCTTAGATATTATTATTTTTCTGGTATATGTTGAAAAATCTAAATTTTCTCTTATGTCAGGTTTATGAACCTGTTGAAGAGGGATCTTATATTAAAATGATTGACATGGTTAGTGGCCATGGAGGACAGATACAAGTGAGTTTAGGTCTTCTGTGATTTTTGTGCCTTTGTTACTTCATATTTTTCAATTCCTCGTTTGCGTTATTTCATTTCTAACTTCTGATATTGTAGGGTGGTTATTTTGTAGTAACTATTATTTTCAAAAGAGAGTAGCGGTGTGGTTATTTTGTTTAGATCAAGCGAATATAGGATTTATCTCACTTGATAATTTTGGTATTCTCAAAAGTATATATTTGCTTATTCAGGTCAACAACATCAGTGGGTATCTCCCCGGACGAATTGTCTTTTTCTTGGTATGATCTCCCCTTTCATCGGTTTTTTTTTATAATGATAAAAAATGTAGACATTCTTAATTCGTTCGAGGGAGTGTTAATGAGCTTTTACAGAAGGAGGGTACATATGGATAAAGCTTAGCCTCTAGAATTGCTAATGAGCGTTAGCATATTTACAGAATGGCTCAATAAAACTCCTTTTTAAAAAAATTATATTACAAATAAAGGAGAGGGATTTCAATAACCACTAGATCTAAAAGGGCTCAAGGTGATGTCACTGTATAAATAGCTCATTTTGAAAATTGGAATCTTGAGTATACGATTTGCTAATTGAAAACCCAACTGGTGGACCCTGTGGAGTTTGTTTGATGATTGTTGCTTTGATTCAGATTTTGACATTTTTTTGTAGGATCTATTTTTGATGTACTACAAACAAGGATCTGTATATTAATATATTATTATGTACTCATACGAACTTCTTTATGTTCTCATCAATTATTTTAATTAATATGGGGCAGGTGAATAGTCATCTCATCAAATAATTTATTATGTACTCTACGAACTTCTTTTTGTTCTCATCAAATATTTTATTTAATATGGTGCAGGTGAATACCCATCTCACTCCGCGACCAATATTGCTCACTAGGCATGGTGAGAGTATGGATAATGTTAGAGGTAGGATCGGAGGCGACACTGAATTAAGGTATGCATAAGAACGCAGGTATAGAGATAAAGTTTTTATGGTTCTTAAATCACAAATATTTTAAGGTAATTTATTGTATCTAGTATCTATACTTATGGAAGGAGAGATTTCTCTGTTGAACCTGCCACCATTTTTTCTTAGCTGACATAATATTGTATTAACCAGGGACAGTAAAAAAAAAGTTAATGTAGGCAAGAAGATCAGTTGAATAATGAATTAGCACAGTATTCAAAGATACTTTTATTTGTCTGTTCAAAAAAAATCTAAAAATCTTAGCCACCAAATACCTCATACAACATTTCATTTCCTCGAGAGGCTTCATATGTTTCTGAAACAGCTCAGTAGGCCCTTGAACAAATTTTGCGACTAAACCTTTAGTTACACTGTTTGCTTACATATGTCAGCTATATTTCAATAATCAAAGAATAAATCAGTCACTATCCTTTTAATAATCCAGTTACATATGTCAGCACACTATCAAATTTAATCTGGCAAAGGAAAAAAAAAAAAAATTAGTTATTAGAACTTCTTAAAACTCCTGAATGTATAAACATGATATAGAATTATCAACATCTAACAGATTAAATGTGCAGAGAATTGCAAACTTGAGTTTTATATTTAGAGAACAAAAGAAATTAACTTAAGAATCTCGTCTTCTAAATTCATAGTAAAAGCTTAGTTTCTAACAAAAAGAAAAAAGAAAAAAAAAACAATTTAAAGCGAGTTTATTTTGTTTGAGGGTGTTGTATGTCACAACCATACTAAGAAGAGAATAGATTTGACTCCCTCAAGTGATGACAAACCGAAGGCGACATGCGAGTGGTGCCCATTGGGCAACGTGTGGGTTGAGAAAGACAAATGTCATGATGCGACCTAGGAGGATGATGCGACCTAGGAGGATGATGCATCATCTAACACAGCAGAAGAGTGAGCAAGATTGGCTATCTAAGGTGTAAGCAAGATTAGAATTTAGAAGAAACAATGTCATCAAAGGGGTCTGAAATAAGCTTAATGGGTGCTATATGGGACCTTAACCCAAAAGTTGGGGAACTGAGATTTGGCAAGCGGCTCTAAAGTTAAGTCTATATAAGTAAAAGATGTAAACTCTCCAAATTTCATGTCAATCGGACACCATATAGACACTCCACATTGGTGCATTACTCATCGCCAAAATGACGTCTTCTCTTGCTAGATAGAAAATGCCATAGAATGGACTATAGGGGAGACATGGTGCTGACTCTCCACCACTCCTGGGCCTCATGACTTAAGTGATCTATCCATGACACAAATGCGTCATGGTGTGGGCAGCCATTGCAATACAATTGTCTTGCGCGTCTTCCTTTGAGAATGTATTTTCAAAGACAGTGATGGGTGGCACAGATGTGCCGACATTGTGCCCCATCTCTCGAGTTGGAGGTTGAAATATGAGACTGGCCCCAACACGGTACACAAAAAATGACATGTGGGGATGAGAAGGTTCATGCCTTAATAATGCCTGGATAGATGGATGTTCTGAATATAAATTTGATTTATGGGCTGGTTCTTGACAAGTGTGCCCAATTGAGTTTTGAAACTCTATGAGATCTCAAGGCTGGGATGGCATCATGAAGCATCATTGCAACTCGAAAGTTCCCGATTAGAAATGTATTGAGTTGATGTATCTTAATAAATATTATAGTGGCTCGATAAGCTCTGGTTTACATAGTTATGCCTCAGTAAGTGTTGTAATGCCCCGATAGATCCTGGTAAGTGTTGGAATTACCTGGTAAACTCTGGTTGAGCGTTTTAGGCCATTTTGACCCAATGAAAGGTCTGAACACATTTTGGTGAAGTTAGGAATTGATGTAGAAGAGTGGAGGTCGTGTTGTTGAGAAGAATTAGATGAAGTGAGATGATATTTAAAGGACTTTAGCCTAGAGTAGAGGCAAGTCGGCTAGAGTTGCAATTGAGGGAAATAGACGTACAGATAACACATACGACTGAATGAAACTTAGTTCTGCATAAGTTATGCTCGGTCGACGAAGAAAGAACCTTGTCTAAGATCCAACAAAGTCACAAAGATGAGTGAAAAAGTATAGCAGGGTGTGAGTTCCCCTTAAAACTGGTCATGATCATGTGTGAATCATGGCGCCACACGGTTTGGAATATAACCATCACACTGTCATTTGGACATTTTTTATTAGTTTTTGGGTAAACTTTCAAGTTTGTTGGTTATGATAAAAGAAAAGAGAAATGGTTCTTAAAATATATTAGATTGCAACTGAAGTAAATTTTGCTGATAGAATAATTTTTGGTGGAGTTGCTTCAAGATCCTTTTAAGTCGAACTGTTCAAGAAAGAATATTTTGATGATGTATTTGTGTGCAGAAGAATTAAATCAGAATGAGTTTAGGTTTCACGTCTTTCAAGAGAGAAATATTTTATGGTTATTTCTATTTTGCTGAAGTTCCATTTTTTTCCTTTTTTGGTTTACTTTTTCTTTCTTTCTTTCTTGTTTCTGTTTTCTTTCCATATAGGTTTTCCAATTTCCTTTTTATCTTCCCTAAAAAATGTAGTGTGTCAAGTTAGTAACCTATATAAATGTAGGGCAGTATTTGCTTTTCTGTAAAAATATAGAGGAACCTTTGCCCCTATACTTCCTCAATTTTTTGTCTGATATTTGACCAATTTTGCTAAGGCTCAGTAGCTCTTTATGAACAAGTATAATGATAAATAAATTTTCCAGTGCTTGTATCGCATGCTCAAGTTGGATTTTCCAAACAATACTTGGCTTTATGAATATGTTAGAAGTACTAATTGTGAAATATTGAGAATATTATTTGGACATTAGGTGTGGCATATTTGTAATTATCTAAGAAGTTGGTTAGGGTGGATGGTTATAAATAAAGTGAGTTTGGGGTTTGGGCAAAATTTTGGGGATTAATTTTGTAGGAGGGAGATGGCCTTCTTGAAATGCTATAACCTGTATGTTTTCTCTTTGATATTGTAACATAATTGGTCTTATTTTCTTATTTTTCAATCTCAAAATTGGTTCCTGTTAAAATATTGAATTGGGATTTACTTCTTTTGGCAGTGAGGCTGGAAAAGTTTATTCAAAGAAGCTTGCTAACTTTGTTGAAAAACGACTGAAGTCTGAACGGGCTGCCTCTGTAAGCCCAAAATTTCAATGCGAGTGAATTTGCGTCTGGTTATTTAAAACTCTAATGTCATCCTTTATGACTTTGTCGTGGTTTAGATTTGGACCAGCACACTCCAGCGAACAATTTTGACAGCGAGTCCTATTGGAGGATTCCCCAAGGTTAGCTTTGCTATCTGAAAGATTAATGCTTAACAACTCTCACTTGTACGCACATGTATAAAATGCTCTATGGTTATTCCTTCTATTAGATTCAATGGCGTGCACTTGATGAGATATATGCTGGAGTATGTGATGGAATGACTTATGAAGAGATAAAGAAAAACATGCCCGAGGAATATGAGTATGTGCGACCTCCCATTCCTCTTGATCTTCGTCTCTTTTCCTGCATAATTTGAATGGATGTTTATTTCCGTCAGATATTCGTTATGATAATTCAGTAAGCTTCTTTGCTAGTCGTGGAAGTTGTTCCTCTATTAACTGTAACACTCTTTGCCCATTGGCAATTCCTTACATTTTTCACTTGCAGAGCACGTAAGAAGGATAAATTGAGATACAGATATCCTCGTGGAGAATCTTATTTGGATGTTATCCAAAGGTGCACAATGTTTCTTTTTTTACCCAAAGCTTCAAACATTCTCATTATTTTATCTTCGTTAGTTATGGCTAATGCCTGTTTTATTTGTTTTACTTTCTGGGGCCATTAATGTTAATGACACAGGCTTGAACCAGTAATTATTGAGCTTGAAAGACAACGGGCACCTGTTGTCGTTATTTCTCATCAGGTAAATTAATTTTTTAACCATTCCATCGTCCATATTTACAGGTGGTTACCTTTCTATTTTGTCTTTGATTACAGGCGGTATTGAGAGCGTTGTATGCTTATTTTGCTGATAGGCCCCTGAAAGAAATTCCACACATTGAGGTAATTGTGCAGATAATTAACAGTCACTTTTTATATTTTCAACATGAATATTTTGGGGCGAGTGAATGCTAGTGGTCTCAACTAGAATGGTTTAAAATGCTCCGGTTCAATTTTGGCAGGTCCCGCTTCATACAATAATTGAGATACAAATGGGAGTCACGGGTGTGCAAGAAAAAAGATACAAACTTATGGATTAACATATCCCTGGATGTTATTCTATAATTCTCATGTTCTTTGAGAAAATCCTATGCATTCTTTTAATTTTCATTCATTACCAAGATGTTAGTGTCATAAATTGTGCCTCACTTGTCATTGACCTCCAATGCTAATGTGATGAGAACTCATGTTCATTTTTGTAACAGTGATGTGTATGAATGTAACTCGTACTCAGGCAGGGTGGGATTGATGAACAAAATTCCCTTCTATTCAAACAGGACTTGGAGGAGTTCTGTTCCATCTATATTTTGTTCAATTATTAAAATCAAGGAAGTTTTAGATGGTAAAAATATCGATATTAACAGGTCGTTGCAGAATTATATATTGTTTTATTATGTTGTTCTTATGGAGGCAAAAGTTAGCTATTTGGTTACGGTCTACTTTGGCCCATCAAAGATAAAAATTCAAAACGGCAGTCTGTAGGCGAGAGGTATCCAAGCCAGACATAATAGTTCAAAAAATTGGAGTATGCAAAAATGGTATGGCTATTAACTTTGCCGTGGAGATAGCATACTCCTTGATCGAACCGCTTGCACGGTATCCACATTCGTGTTTTCATTTTTGCAGTATTTGGTATGTTTTCTTCAATCTATATATACTTCGAGGTATTTGAGAAAGCATTTTTCTCCATCAGGTAAGAAGCTTTTCCTGAAATTTTCAATTTACTTTTACCTTTCATGAGCTCCTTCAGGTGAATGATTGTGATGAGAGATTGCAGAAGCAAACTCACTGGTTGATCTATAAATCAGGAAGCAAAAAGATTTGACTCGAGGAGACCTATCTTCCCAGCTTCCCCCAAGTGGGCCAAATTCAACCTGAGGTAACTTTTTCTTATTTGTTTGAGAGATTTTAAATCTACTAAAATTAAATTCAATACAGTCATTTGATGATCCAAGGCACCCTTGCGAAATTAACTCTCTTGAACGCAACATCTTGAAGACATCCTTTTCGATTCATGCTGCTCTGGTGTTAAACAAATAGGCTGTGTTCTTTAACATTTTGGGTTTTTACTGAATTTAGTATATATTTAGTCAAATATGATGGTACAAAAATGAATATTAGAATTAGGAATCCTGCTTCCTGCTTGTTGCTGCCGTCGCCTTCACGAGGCCTCCATTTCTGGGTTTCTTGGGATTATGGTCTTTCTCCATCTCCCATCGTCGGTATATTATATAATCATTTCATAAAGACATAGACTAACGTCTCCCAACTACCACATCCACATATCCCAATCTCAGGCCTCATTATTATATAAATTTCTCCACTTTAACCAATGACTTCAGTTTCACGTAATCTTTTTCTCATGGGAATCAGCAAGATCCATGGTACACCCTCTTCCATCCTTCCCTTATATCTTTAATCAATCTTAATCCAGTCCATCCATAACCTCAATCCCACTCCCTCTTTCTCTTAGAAGTATGTTCAACTCTGCACAATCACTCAGTTTTTCATCTTTTTATCCACTTGGTCATGCCTTCAGGAGCCTTCTCTCATACAATGGAAGTGTAATGCTAGCTGCTTTGATTTCTTTGCTTCTTGTGACCATCTTCGTCCTCCTCCTCCACATCTATGCCAAATGGTTCCTCTCCCAGGCCCGTCACCAGCGACGCAGCTCTATTGCTGTCTCTCAAGTGCTCGGCCAGCCTCGCTTGCACCATTTTCATTCCATATCATTTGACCATACTCCCCCTGCTCGCTCTCCCACCAAAGGTCTTGAGGCCTCTGTGATCTCCACAATCCCTCTTTTCATTTATGTGTCGGAAAACCAGTGCAAAATTGGATTGGAATGTGTCATTTGCTTGAGCTTATTCGAAGAGAATGAGATTGGGAGGAGCTTGCCCAAGTGTAAGCATGTCTTTCACGTCGAGTGCATCGACATGTGGCTGAGTTCTCATTCCAATTGTCCTATTTGTAGGGTTCCAGTTGCTCGCCATGATAACTCAAGGAGTGGAATTGGTAATAACTTGGAACTGAATGAAAATGAACCGCAGATTGTTGTCGGTGGGTAGCAGCAATGACGTTAGAATGAATTTGAGGAAATTCTGCAGATTCTTCTTCTTCTTCTTCATCCTCAGAAATGTCCTCTGGGTTTCCTTAGAAAATGAAATCACAATTCATGGATTCCAAACCATATGCAAAAAACAGCCTTTCATTTTCCTTGTTCTGAAATTATCTTGAGCTACAACTCATTCTCCACTCCCAAAGACATAACTGTTATAATGTTTAGCCTTTAAGACATTAAAAAAACTGTTGATATACAGAAATGTTATATTCTTGTACCTAATAGATGGAATGAATGTATGAAGAACTGGAGTGGAAGAGTCAAATGTGGAAGATGTAGAGGTATTTGGGTCCAAAAAGTCTAGGTTTGTGTGTCTAGGATGAGATAGACAGAGAGAGAGAGAGAGAGAGAGGTAGAAATTGTTCCTCTTTCGTCGGTCTTTATTATGATCCATATCTTGGCAAGTATCACAAACTTAGACGTCTTCTCGCCTCTATTCTTCTTTTTCTTCGTCAATCCATCCTCCTCTTCTATTATATTCGAAATTTTAGATCTATCTGTTGGATTTCATTCATTACCATTTCAGTCTCTAAACAAGCTTTTAGCGATATGTTTAGTAAATCTGCGTGTAGCGCTTCAACTTTTAAAAATGTCCAATGAATCGTTACCAATAAGTATATTTTTAAAATTTATTGTCTAATCATTTCTTTACAAAAATTATTCATACACTTTCTTTAAAAGAATTCTTGAAAGACAAAATTTGAAACAGAACATAAATTAAATTTTAATTAATTTTTTTCCTAAAAAAAAGAATGGTTTTGTAGAAATCTCTGTCTTGGTTGTAGTTTTCCAAATATGATGCGCTGTTGGCGTTCAGATTTCGATCCAATGGGACAAACTGCTAAGAATTATTGAGAGCGAGGCCCACACTGGTTAATTTAGTGAAAGATCATAGGTTTATATCTATTCGAAGGGTACAATATCATACCATTGGAGAGTCGCGATTGCTAACACAAAACGCCAATGGATTTTAAGAAAGGTAGATTTTAAGAAAGTAAGTTTATTGTTAGTTTTAAGAAAGTAAGGAAAAAGCAGCATTGTTTTAGTTTATTATTTGATGGAGTATACAATCCTCCATTGCTTTAAACCAAAAACGCCATTTTATGAAGAAAAAGAAGATTAAAGTTAAGTGACAAAAGGCGCATTATTCACAAACTTTCCATTCCCACTTCATTCTGTATACGTAAAATATAATGAAATCCCAATCCCCCAACCATCTTTATTCACCACTTTAATCCTCCATTCCTATCTTTATCACCCTCTTTGCCTATTCAAATCAATCCCCTAGTTGGTTCATGACATGGAAACCAATATCATTTTACATGCATTGCGTCTATCCTCCACTTCTCTTTCGACCTTGCCTCTCCTCTCCAATGGCGCCTCATAATCTTCCATAATCCAATCTCACGCCCACAAAGCTAACACCGACATGGACGCCGACCCGAGCAACAACGCCACAAAACAACCCCTCTTCAGCCGTTGATTTGAGCTCATCATCTTGTTGTGGAAAAAATCTACTGCTATTAGATCCACCAGAGCCATGTATATTAGAATCCCCGACGAAAATGAACCCAATAATCCCTCCATGATCAACGCCTTGGGGCTGCTGTCGTCGTACCCTGTTATTGAAAACAGTACCATCCCTAATACTATCCCCATTGGCGTTGTTACTGAGAACATGAAACACATATACGACGTCGTTGTGAAGCTGAATCCTGCCTGCAACAATCCACAATTCTCTAATTCCATGGACCTTATCTTGATTCATGTTTTGATTGTATAGATAGTTAATTAATTATTACCTGAGCAATACAGCCGCCGAGGCCCATTCCTTCAAAGATCTGATGAAATGAAAGAGCAGCCACCAGAGGCTTAATTGTGCACTGATTTTGGGACATTCCCATCGTAACTCCGATGATTACAGAGTGAAAAATAATCCCAATTTCAAGAACTTGAGACACGAGTTTCTGCTTCAATTTCACCAATTCCTCCTCCCCTTCTCGCCGCCGGTGGCAACTCCCTCCCCCTAAATCCCCCATCTCCGATTTCGAATCCACCGACACCAGAAACCCAATATCCCCTGCAGAGTCGGTGCTCGGTTTCTCCTCTATCTCCACCGGATTGTAGTGGCTGTGCTCCACGTGCGACGTGGCGGTGACGTCGACGAGAAGCGCCAGCAGTGCGCCGATCATGGTGACCAGACCGCAGAAGGGGAAATCCCGCCATGGGTGTTGGGAAGCCACTTGGCAGTCAGAGAGAGCGTCGAAGGCGTCGGGGAGGACGTGGACGAGTGAGGTAGAGAGAATCACGCCGGCGGCGAAGCACTTGATGATTAGAATCGCTTTGTCGTAAAGGGGTTTTCCGTGGAAGAAACGGGTGAGGAGGACTGGTAAGGAGACGCCGATGACGCTGGTGAAGAAGATGAGGAAGATGGAAATGAACTTGAGGTGGGCGGCGGCGTGGCCGTCGCGACAGGCGGAGTCGCGGGTGAAGTCGGTGGAGCAGGCGGCGACGGCCATGACGGAGAGAGAGGAGGAGGAGGAGGAGTGGAGGAGGAGAAGGGCGCGGTGGAGGTTTTTGAGTTTGTGGACAAAGAGTGGGTTGAGGGTTTGAAGGCATTAAATGGAGTGGGAGTCCACTGCCTTAAATTTCATTACATTTCCATCTTTGTAAGATTAGTCTCACTTTTAACACACCTTTACTTCACCATACATAGTCACGTATTTTTCTTCCTTGGTCGCGATAACTTTAGTCTTTTATCGAGTCAAAACGTGTTTATGACCTTTTACTGAGGTTTATCAACTGACAAGACAACTTAGACAAGTCCCGTGTCAACAAATACCTATCAGTTCTCCTAATGCTTCATAATGTCACTACGAGAATTAGAATAATATTGACCTACATAGCATGCTATGGCATGCTTATTTAGAGTTGACTTCATATTTGAGGCCTCTTGTATGTTCCTCCATTCAAACACTATCGAGGCATGAACTATTTCGTGTCCATGACTAGTCATTTTTGTACACTTTGTTGAACTTGATTCTACAACACAACCTCCAACTCTCTAGAGGGGTCAATGTCAACACACTTGTGCACTCGACATCGTCCTTGAGATCAAAGGAGCTAGAAATATGGTAAACTATAAGTCTATTGTATTTGAACATGTCCAACATCCTCCTGAGCTAGGCGTAAGCTGTGGTAGTCTAGGCTCATCCCCTTATAAATTCAAGCTCAAATTTGGTTTCTTTTTTAATTGGGCCAGTGGGGAGTGGCCCACAATTCTCAGGCCCAAATGGTTTATTTAATCCATTCAGATTGCCCTAATTCTCATGCCCAGGCCCAGAAGTGTTCGTGAGTTAGGTTTAAGTGTTCGTGAGTATGTTTTAGATCTAATCCAATTGTTAAAATGGTAAATCCTAAAACCGTGAACCGTAAACCCTAAATCCATCCAAAAATCTATTTTCAAATTTCTGTTTTTAATAAACATAAAATATTAGTTCGTAAAATAGTTATTAAATATTTTTCAAACATTTAATTTGTAAATATTACACGGGTACGTTCTTCTTTTGTAAATTCACCCGCCACCCTTCGTTTGATGATTTTTCCGAAGATAAAAGGTGATTTATAATTTTTTTAAAAAAATGGGAAAATAAATATACACATATATTTTTCCTTTTGAGTTGATTATCGTCAACAAGTCTCATAAGGAAACTAATTATTGAGAAAAAAAAAATCATTAATTATATGACATTTTCCACATAATCATAAAAATTACCAAAAGTTCCCAAAAATATTAATAATATACATAAAACCCTCCACCACCTTGATGACAGCCACAGGCATTAAAATGTGACATATTTAATATAGAAATAAAAAGCCAACCAATGCTAATCCTTCAAATTCAAAAAAAACATACCGGCAAGCAATCCTGGCCGTTTATTATGATCCAATCCCATTAGAAGAAATGTGAATGGATTGGATTCAGTTTTCCAGCATCCTAAATGGGTTCGATTTGTCGGCCATTTCTGGGCCATTCTCTTCCAATTGGAAAGAGCTTCCACCACCACCGCCTCTTGTGCTGTTGCTGTTTTTCAGTGTTTCCAGCCGTTTTAACTGATATGCTTCGTAGATCTCCTTCAACATGTTTCTCTCCCTTTTCAGCTCCTCGTATTGGGCTGTAAAAACATTAAATGTTTGGTTGTGTTTCTTTTCTCGGGTCAACTCGATTCTTAGGCTTACCGTTTAAAACCGCTGTCTATTCGGGAGAGTTTTCACTCTATTATAAGGAATGCTTTTGTTGGGAGAGGTTTTCACGCGCTTATAAGAAATGTTTTGTTCTCCTCTCCGACTAATATGAGATCTCACAATCCACCCCTTTTGGAGGCTCAGGGTTTTAAAATGTATTTATTCGAGAGACGTTTCGCACCCTTATAAGTAATGATTTGTTGGGAGAGACTTCTACGTTTTTATAAAAAAAATGTTTTGTTCCCATCTATCATTAATGGAAGATCTCACAATTCATTCCCTTCGAGACTCTACATCCTCACTAGCACACTGCAGGGTGTATGACTCTGATACCATTTGTGACAGCTCACGCCTACCACTAGTAGATATTGTCATATTTGGCCCGTTACAGCTTCACGGTTTCAAAACGCGTCTACTAGAGAGAAATTTTCACATTCTTATAAGATATGTTCCATTCCCCTCTCTAATTGATAATGAGATCTCACACATTTAAAATATTTAAGGTTTGTAACCAATATTAACAATGAGATACTCCTCGTACATGCTTGATATTTCAACTTTGAGATCTTAGTTGTTAACGTGGTTAATAATTATTATTCGTTTAAATAATTTATAAAAGGAAAAACAACCGGACAACTCAATCTAATTCAATCCAGGAGGGTTGGGTTGAGTTGTAAACTCTATTTAAGTTGTTCGGGTGGTCAATTCAACCAACTTGACCAGCATATGTATGAAAATATATACCAAAATAAGAAAGAAAAAAAAAATTACCTTCTTTGAACAGAAGTTCACCGGCGTAAGAGGATAATTTCTCTTTGATGGAGTAATTTTCGGCTCGGAGCAGTGAATTTTGGCGGTCCATGAATTTGATCCTCGGTGAGGTAATTGTTACTTCAGCCTGTTAGTGATTAATTAATTAGCTAATCAATAATTAAGTTGTACTTAAACTAAGATTTGTGTTATTACTTGAAGGGCTTTGAGTTCCGATTCAAGCTGTGTAATATAATGAAGCTGTTTGAGTCGATACTTTTGTGAATATTGTCTGCTTTGCATCACCCTAGTAAAAAAAAAAAAACAAACAATAGTAAATATTAACATTTTAACCTATAAAGTAAATAATACAAAAAAAAAATTAACCTTCGCAGCCGCCTGGCTTCCACGTTGACGTCCTTGTCAGAATCTGGAAGTTGCAATCGGTGTTCATTGAGTGGCGGCGGCGCCGTAGGTTCCCCTCCGGAGAGGAAGATTTTGTCATTTCCATTTGATTGAAAGAGGTGTAGCTTGTCTCCGGCGGTGGTGGGGGTGGGTTTTCCCAAGCGAGAGCGTGGCAAGGGCGGGAGAGGGCGGAGGATGGCCGGAATTCCGGCGGGTTGAGCCATTCTCATATGGAAGGTGTCCATGGGGTAAAAGAAATGGGGAAGGAAGTGATTATGAAAAGAAATGAAGTTTTTGTGTTATAATTATAAAGAATTGATTAATGTGATTGTTTATCTATCTCTTTTGTACACCTATGAGTTGCAATATTTGCAATAGACTTCAAGTTCATACCATCTAAAGCATGCCCTTGCTTATCATCTAAATTAACCATAGGGTTAAACTAATTAAATAATTATTTATTTCTTCCGCGTTCTCGATTATCATCGATGATACTCTACCTCCTTCAAGATTAAGAGATTTAGGAGTGTTCATGGATCGAGTTGAGATCCAATTTTTTGAGTTGTTCGTGTTAGACGAACAACGACTCTTCACAATGGTATGATACTGTCTACTTTGAGTCTAAGCTCTCGTGGCTTTGTTTTGGACTTCCCAAAAGGTTCCATATTAAAGGAGAGAGTATTATTCAACTATAAACTTATGATAATTTCCTAAATTAGTCGATGTAGGACTTTCATCATCCAATACCTCTCCTTTATCAAGGCACGACTCCTTTTCTTTTGGAGTCCTTTGTTCGACATTTTGAAGATTTACCAATCTATTGACACGACTAAATTTATGGCATGACCCAACTCTCCACAATGGTATGATATTGTCCACTTTGAGTATAAGCTCTCATGTCTTTATTTTGAGGCATGTGTTCGTCTAACCATTCAAACATTTATTCAAAACAATATATTCATTTTAGTTATTTTCAAACATTTAATTGAGATTCATAAGTATATATTTAAAAAAATCACATTTGATTATTATATAAATAATTATGAAATTAAATAAAAATATTTTAAAGAATAATAAATTTAAGTGGATTCCGTTCAACTCAATAGCTAACTCAATCTATAAAATTTTAATTTAATTAAATCCAATCCAACTCGATGTAAATAAGTTCATGATTATATTAAGTTGAGTTGGGTTGATCAGACTTTTGAACATCCTTAACGATATAGAGTATTAATTATAAATTATTTTTTTATAAAAATAGTAGTAAAGTAATATTGGAGGAAAGTTTCTAAGTATAGATATTAAGAATTAAACACAAACTCAAACACTGATTAAATATATAATAAATATAAATATATATATATTAGGAGGAATCTTAGTGGGCTTATTATAGAGAGGCCCAATTGGGCCCATGAAAGTAGGCGGCCCAAATTAAAAACAATATGTACAGAAATGGGAAAGGGGAAGGTCCAGCTAATCAAAGAGTTCCCAATCATGAGTTATTTTTGTAGAAGTAATCGGAGGAATGAGAGTGCCAAATCCACATTCAATTCTCAACCCATTTGAGTTTCTTCCATTCTTCATGTTGTCGAGTCTATCCACGTAATTCTGTACTCTAATCACCTGTTTGTGTTCCCACCGAAATATGTTTTAGTTTTGACTGAGCTATCGAAAATGAATGTGTACCTTGTTTATATAGATAGTAATAATAAAAGAATTCTTTTAAGTCTACTACGCATATGGTTCTCTTTCGACTTCTCCTTTCAAAGTTTTTTAAAACATGTTTGCTTAGGAGAGATTTCCACACCCTTATACAAAATGGTTTGTTTCCCTTTTCAACCGACGTAGGATCTCACAATCCCCCTTTGAGACCTTAATGTCCTTGCTACCACTCTTTAATCGATATGTGAGATCTCACAATTTAGCGTCCTTACTGACATTATATGTAAATTACACTACGACTAACATATTAAAAATAAATAAAACTTAAAAAACATATTTTGAAAAATTAAAAAATTCTAGAAACTTTTTTTTTTTTTTTTTTTTTTTGGAATTTAGTATATTATGTTCAGAGTTGTGGGCCCAAATAAAGGCCCATGATCGAGGTGGAGAATCCTTCATGGTAAGTTTATAATTTTTAAAATTTAAATAGAATCATTAGTTTGTAATAAAATGTCCGACCTAGAAATGTCAGATCAAGGGTAAAAATGTAAAATCCTTTGTCCTCTCGTCTCAAAATAGAAATATGATTAAGATTTTATTTATTAATATTATATATATAAAAAAAAAAACTAACCTGAGTTCTCAGCAATTTGGCATCTCCGTTAATCTCAATTGCATCCAATTTCAACAACTGCATCATCAACATATCTATCAATCCATTTACTTCTTTCTCCTCCACCGTTCTCCCGCCGTTAACCGCTCCTTCCACCGCCGCAACCTACACCCACAAATGGTTAGAAATCAGGATTCTCCACTATGATACCATATTAACTGGCTCGAAGGAATGAGTTAAGAACCTTCTGGAAGAGTTTGTCGATCTCCGCCGTGATCTCCGCCAGAGCATCACCGACCGCCGTCGTAGTCCTCTTATTCATTTCCAGCTTCCTCTCTTTACTGGCCGGATCCTCCATCAAAACCACTTTCGACATGTCGTTAACACCCGCCATGTGCAAACACTCGTCGTTCTCCTTCTCCTTCCCTCTAAACAACAATCTCTGTTCCCTCGGCTCCAATCCTGTCTTCTGCCGGAGAAGCCTCTTCAAATCCCCTTCCAATTACACCCATCAATCAACTCTGTCAGTCTCTAATAGCCATTGATTTCGAATCAAACGAATTAAAAACCAAATACAATAGATCGACAGTACCGAATGTGGAATGGGCGTCGACGGTGAGGAGCTGATGGCAAGAACCGTGAGAGATTTTGATTCTAATGAAACGATCCGAACCCGACCCGATGTGTCGTTTTTGAACAATCATTCCGCCCGGTCGGAGCTCCCAATCTATATCTTGTCGGAACTCGTCGTTTCTTGGGACTGGTTTTGAAGAGGATGTTTTCATGGCGGTCTTGTTGACTCTGGCAAATCGGATGTCGACGAAAAAAAAATTGGCCGAAGGTTTCTTCGAAGGAAAAATTAGCGGAAGTAAAAGGAGAGAGAGAGAGAGATTCGCTGGTAATGCTGAAGACTCAATATATTATTTTACATCCGTTGAATGGTTTAAATAATAAATCTAATTACAAAAATAGAAAAACCAAATATACACAAATAGAATAAGTGGACGAAGACTCCGCCACTCTGCCAAAACAATGGCCCCTAGAATCACGCTCCTCCATTCGCGTGAACTCATATGTTTTTACAAACCTAACTAAATAAGGCAGAGCTTTTATTTAACAATCTCCTCCTAAAAGCTGTACCTTATTATTTGAACTCCGATCTTTGAGCGTAGTTCTTCAAATTTCACCCGCGCCAGGGATTTGGTGAAAATGTCTCCAAGTTGTTCCTCTGTTCGGATGAAATCAATTTTGATGAGCCCTCGATCTGCACATTCTCGAATGTAGTGGAATCTGATTTCTATGTGCTTGCTCCGGTCGTGCAAAACTGGATTTTTGATCAGGGAGATCGTAGCTTTGTTGTCTATGTATAGCATTGGTGGATCGCTTTCTCTCCCGATGATTTCTTCCATTAGTCGTGCAAGCCAGATCCCTTGAGTTGCTGCCATCGAAGCGGCGATGTATTCTGCTTCGCAGGAAGACAAAGCAACTACCTTCTGTTTTGTTGATTGCCAGCAGATCGCGCCGCCTGAGAGAAAGTAGATCATTCCGCTGGTGCTCTTACGATCATCAACGTCACCGGCCATGTCACTATCGCTGTAGCCGACCAGTTTGAGTTTCTCCTTTTCGCTCCCAGCGCAGTATCTTACGCCCCAGTCTCTGGTTCCGGCTACATAGCGCAGGATGCGCTTGACAGCCACTAGATGCTCCTCCCTAGGTGCTTCCATAAACCTACTCACATATCCAACAGAATAAGCAAGATCAGGACGAGAGTTTACCAGATAGCGCAGACTCCCGACAATGCTGCGGTAATTGGTGGAGTCGACTGTCGTCGTAGTGCCGGCCTTCCTTAGTTGAAGTCGGGCCTCCATTGGCGTCCTGGTAGGATTACTGTCCATAAGCCCAGTTGTGTCCAGCAGCTTTCTCGCGTATGCACTTTGGCAGATGGAGATGCCGGAAGAGTTCTGTTGCACTTCGATGCCGAGGTAGTAGCTGAGCACACCGAGATCGCTCATCTCGAAGTTTTTCGACATCTCCTTCTTGAACCTTCCGAGGACTCCCACGTCGCCTCCAGTGATTATGAGGTCGTCGACGTACACTCCCACGATCAGTCGCTTTTTGCCGTGGCCGTACGTGTACATGCCATGCTCAGAGGCACAACGTTTGAAATTCAGTGACAGTAGGGTACTGTCGAGCTTCGCGTTCCAGGCTCGTGGGGCTTGTCGAAGCCCGTAGAGTGCTTTGTGCAGGCGCAGTACCTTATTAGGGTTGTCGTTATCCAGGAAGCCAGGTGGTTGTCGAACATAGACGGTCTCCTTCAACTCTCCGTTAAGGAAAGCAGACTTTACGTCCATATGGTGAACCTCCCAAGAGTGATGTGCTGCAATTGCCAGCAGGAAACGAACGGATTCTAACCTTGCTACTGGCGCAAATACCTCTTCGAAATCCACTCCTTGCTTCTGGACGTAGCCCTTCGCCACCAGACGAGCCTTGTGCTTCACAACTTCTCCTTTTTCGTTGCGCTTCAGTTTGAAGACCCATTTGAGCCCTATGGCTCGGTGTCCCGGTGGCATATCCTCCAGACTCCACGTCTGGTTCTCAGTGATGGATGTCATCTCCTCCTGCATTGCCTTCCGCCAGCACGGGTTCTTTTCTGCTTCGGCGAAGGTGTTTGGTTCATCTGCACTGACGGCATGTAGTTCGGCCACTTCCTCGAGCTCGCGCGCTGCTAGTCCAGGTGGTTCACCTCCTCCCACTAGGTCATCCATCCTCCGGTACCTAGCCTCCAGATCAGTATCGTGATCGGCATCCAGCGTCGAATCCGCAGTCCGTGGTGTTGCGAATTCCACTGGTTCATGTGGTGCACCTGCTGGCGGCGGTGACGTCTCCTGATGCTGGGCTCCTCCTTCTTCAGGCTCAGTGACGAGGTACTCCACCGTGAATTGATTTGGATTACGGTCTGCCTCGATCACGTCATTCCACTGCCAGAAGGTGCTTTCGTCGAAGACGACGTCGCGAGACACGTGAGCTCGCCCCCCCACAGGATCATAGAGTCTGTACGCCTTGCTCCCGGGTTCGTAGCCGATGAAGACGACCTTCAGCCCCCTGGGATCGAGCTTGGCGAGATGGGGACGTGTTACCTTCATGTATGCGACGCAGCCGAACACGCGAAAATGGTGTACTGTTGGTTTTTTGTTGTACCAGGCTTCATATGGCGTCTTCCCGTCGAGGCTTCGGGTTGGTGACCGATTGAGGAGATAGACAGCCGTCATTACTGCCTCTCCCCAGAATCTCCCAGGCATCCCGGCCGTCACCAACAATGACCTCGCTGTCCCGACAATGGTCTGATTTCGGCGCTCTACCACTCCGTTCTGTTGGGGGGAGTAGGGCGCCGTTAGGTGCCGTTGTATGCCGACCTCATCGCAGTACTTACTGAAACTTGCCGAGGTGAATTCTCCGCCACGGTCTGTGCGCAGCACTCGCATCTTCTTCTCACATTCGGCCTCCGCTCGCGCTTTAATGCGCTTAACCGCCTCTGCCGCCTCACTTTTCGCTTGCAGCAAAGTCAGCCACATGAAGCGGCTTTTGTCATCGACTAACAGGAGGAAGAGACTCTTACCGCCTGGGGTCGCCGGCTTGATGGGCCCGCAAATATCGCCGTGTACAAGCTCCAATGGCTCATCGGCTCGGTAGGCTGTTCGAGACGGAAAGGGTGTGCGCTTCTGTTTGCCGATGAGGCACCCGTCGCACAGCTTGTTCACGCCTTTGATTTCTGGCAAGCCGTGCACCAACTCCTTCTTCTGTAACTTTTCTAGGGCAGGAAAGTTTAAGTGTCCGTACCTTGCGTGCCACCTCCAAGATACCTCTTCGGTCTTGGCCGAGAGACTAACGGGTTGGTCTATCTCTAACTCCAGGATGTAAAGACGGTTTGTGGTTCGTCTTGCCTGCGTGAGCAGCCGTCGTTGATTATCGCAGATTTTCAGTAGTCCGCGCTCGATGGAAATGAAGCAGCCTGTCTCATCGAGCTGACCCAGGCTCACAAGGTTAGCCTTGAGCCTCGGGATGAAGTAGACGTCGGTCAGCTTGCGATGCTCGCCTCCCTTACTGACGAACAGGATGGTGCCGCGCCCTTCGATCTCGACGACGGAGCCGTCGCCGAATTTCACCGTCCCACGGATCCCCGAGTCGAGCTCGGAGAACGCAGATCTAGCCCCGGTCATATGGTTTGTTGCCCCTGTGTCAAGGATCCATTGCTGGTGCTCGTGTTGCTCGTCCCTTTCGCCGATCTGAGCGAACACTCGCTCCTCCTCCAGTTGAATTGGCTCCCCAGTTGGTGCCAGCTTTGCTACGCCCAACTGGAGCTCTTTCTTGGGTTCAAGATCGTCGTCGGAGTTGGAATCGAAATTGGGGACGCATGCGGTTACCATGAAGAGAGCTGGCTCGTCCTCCTCGGATTGAGCCACATGGGCCTGGGCCTTTTCGGCCTTCTCCTTATTCCTCAGCTTGCTCCAGCAATTTCTGCCCAGGTGTCCTCTCTTCCCACAGTTCGAGCAATGGATCGGCCTGCCATTGGTCGACTCCTTCTTTTGATTCTCATCTTTCCCGCGCGTGCGCCCGTGGGACATCCATGGCTTCTTACCGCCTTTGCGGCTGGAGGAGGACCCGTTGCTCTCGCCGGTGTTGTCGCGGAGCTTTAGGCGTGCAAGCCATTCCTCCTCCGTGAGGAGTAGACGGCCCTCCTTGTCAACAGCTGAAGTGATATTCTTCTTCCGCTGCTCGACGTTACGTAGTCTTCCGGTCACCTCTTCCACTGTTAGGTCGTTCACGTCAAGCAATGTCTCGATTGAAATCGCGACTTGCTCGAGGTGATCGGGAACGACCTGCAACATCTTCTTCACGATTTCTGTCTCGCTGATGCCACCACCGAGGGTGGTGATGCTGTTGGCGAGCCCCGTGATCCGCATTGAAAAATCATCGACGGATTCGCCGTCCTTAAAGCGAATCTCCGAGAGCTCCTTTCGCAGTTGCTCGATGTTGGATTCCCGCACTCGCTGTACACCGACCCGACGGGATTTGATTCCCTCCCAGGCCGATTGTGCGGTGCGCTTGGTGGAAAGAGAAGCCAGCATCTCTGGGGGCACAGATCGTAATATGGCGGCGAACGCCAGCCGATCCTCCCGGTACTCGATTGTTTCTCCTTCCTCTGGCTCGACAGCGTGCCATAACCCTTGCGCCTGTAGGTTAACACGCATCAACAAGGCCCACTCGTTGTAGTTGGACCTTGTCAACATCGGGTACTGAACGACGGCGGTCGTTGTCTCTCTGATCACTCGCTCAACAACTACTCGACGCCCGTCATCACGATGTCGGCCACGGCCTCTTCGTGGTGGTGATGGAGATGCCGGCACTTGGCGGCGTGGAGGAGTGAGCGAGCCTGCTTGAGATGGGCCCCACGATGTATTTATTTTTGTGCTTTGCATTTTCTTCTACTCGAACCTAAGACCTGTGTGTTATTAGATCGACGCTCTAACCACTTGAGCTATTCAACTTGATTGTTGATAGGTTGGCTCTTCTGTGATGGTATACTACCGATCGCTTCAACCAGGCTCTGATACCACTTGTTGACTCTGGCAAATCGGATGTCGACGAAAAAAAAATTGGCCGAAGGTTTCTTCGAAGGAAAAATTAGCGGAAGTAAAAGGAGAGAGAGAGAGAGATTCGCTGGTAATGCTGAAGACTCAATATATTATTTTACATCCGTTGAATGGTTTAAATAATAAATCTAATTACAAAAATAGAAAAACCAAATATACACAAATAGAATAAGTGGACGAAGACTCCGCCACTCTGCCAAAACAATGGCCCCTAGAATCACGCTCCTCCATTCGCGTGAACTCATATGTTTTTACAAACCTAACTAAATAAGGCAGAGCTTTTATTTAACAGGTCTCTGTTGCGGAACGATTTCGTGAATTGCAGAAAGGGGCGCGTCGAAGTGTCAGTGGAGTTTAAGAAAGGGACCTCCAAGCAGACATTACAGCCAGCGGTTGGTCGGTTGCCATTACGATTGCAACTTCTTCAAGTTTGGGGATAAAAAAGGAGGACATGTCCACCTGGATAGGTACGACAGTTTCTTTTCAATTGGGCCCAGGTTTGTTGCTGCTGGCCCACGTTTTTGGGCTTTCCAGTCCCACATCATATGGGCTTTGCTACGGATTGGTGTGAAATGTGGGCTTGGTGGGCTCGATACGAGTCGCAATGATATTAGGCCCAAGCCCATGGGTATCAAAGTGGGTTCTGATGTTTCTAGTGTTAATTTGAATAATAGTTAAATTTCGAACACAAATTGGTTGGGGACCCGAGCAACGTAAAAAGAGTTCACAATTCGACCCAACTCAACTTAAAAATGGAGGGTTTTTTTTTCATTTAATTATTAAAAACTCATATTTGTTACTATACATATTATATCATTAACTAAAATCTCATAAAATTCAAATATCAAACATTTACAAGTTATAATGAATTACTACAGGTTACAAATTCTAAATATTCTTCATGTTTTTAAAAGCATGTTTTTAGGTTGTGTTAGATTGTGTCTCTATTTCTGGATAGGTCTAGTTGACCAAACCAAAAAAAGTCAACTCCGACCAAATTTTCAAATTGTCAATAATTCATCACAATTCAAATAGAGAAAAATAAAAAATCTAACCTAACCTAACAAAATATTACATAGGAATGGATAGTCCAAATTCATTGGGTTTATGATGAGATAAAATAGAAAGTAAAATGAGTTTTCTAAAACTTTCTTCTCGAATCAGGGTCAGAGGGTCGAGCAAGAACGAATAGACTTGACACATGGCTGCTGAGAAGTGAGTGTCACACCATCGTAAACCTCTCAATTAATGAATGGTATATTAGTCCTTTAAAACATACAAATTAGTAATAAATAATTATTTTAAAGTTTTATCTTCATAATTAAATTTTGGTTAGGTAAGAAATAAAGAAATTTGGAATTATTTAAAAAAAAAATTGAATATGTGGGAAATAGAGATTTATAAAAATATAAAAATAAGAATGTGATTTATTTGAATAATATTTATAAAGTTTGTTGAATGAGTTGGCAATTAATGAAGTTATTGGGGGTAAAAGTATGATAATTTTGGAAACATTTTATAAAAAGTTATATCTCAAAGTTAGAAAAAGAAATAAAAAAGATAATAAAATATAAAAAAGGAGTGAAAGGGTTAAAATAAGAAATGCATGAATATTTAGGAAAGGGAGGGGGAGGGTGTGGTCCACATTGAATCATGGGAAACCTTGGATAAAAAATGCCAGCCTGCCCTTTCTAACTCTTTTATGCCTAATAAAACTACCTTCCCCACCCCCACACACAATCATTCCCCTCTAACCTAACCTAACCATTCGCCCCCACACATCGTACCTTCCTTCCTCTTTTCACCTCCACTTCCTTATACATGGCTCCCGTGATTAAGACGTTAATAACTCCACTTAAAAGTGGATAGTTACGAGCCATAATTAGAGATGTTTTTGAGACAGACCCCTATAAAATTTAGGGTTTAGGGTTTGAGACAGACCCTAAACCCTAAAATCTTCATCCGTGGCCCTGTTTTCCTCTCTCTCACTCTCATTTTTTTACCTTAATTTCAGCACACGTAAGTTAAATGGCATGAAAATTCTTTTATTTAAGTAATGGGTTCTATGTTAGATTCAAATCGTTATAAAATTTGTATTTTTGTGGGTAACTATTCAAAACTAACTAGTTGTACTAAGTATAGGCATCGATAATTAGCATGAGCATACCGTAGTGGGGAGCCTTCGACTTTCTTTTAAATTTATTTTGTTCAAAGAAAATTATTTTTTAATCTATAAATTTTTAAATAAATCTAATTTTTTAAAATTAATATTAAAATTTTATGTCTAATATGAATCTTAAAATTTATAATTTAAAAACTAAAATAAAACCTAATTTTTTGGACTAATTATTAAAAAAGTATATAAAACTTTATTAAATTTGATTTAACAGTGCCTTTCTTATCATTCACTACACGCTTGACAGGCTGTGGTGGAGGGCCCCTCTTGACATCATTTTGCAACTAAGTACATAATAAACAAAAAAAAATAGTTCCACAAATAATGGAAATAATAATAATAATAATAATAATAAGCTTCATTTATTTTATATATTTACTTATGTTTTTAAGACTAAGAAATTATGGAAGCAATGGACCGCCCAAAATTAATAATCAAATGGAAAGTAAAAAAAAAAAAAAAAAAAAAAAAAAAAAAAAAAAAAAAAAAAAAAAAAAAAAAAAAAAAAAAAAAAAAAAAAAAAAAAAAAAAAAAAAGAAAAAAACCCAAAAAACTTCAATAATTTCTTGTCATAAATATGTTTTTTCCCTTTATAGTAAAAATTTCTAATTTTACGAAGTACTCGAGATTCTCTTTGTAGGATTACCTACTCAAACCGAGACCCGTTAGCCAAAGCAATTATTGCTAACTTGACATGATTTTAAGAGGTTCCAATTTACTCAAAACGATCATATGGGGTGAACAAAATTTGAGGATCAGATGTGAGCGTAATTTCCACTAATGATTGAGATGTTGAATCGACTAGTTCCCCGCCAGCTATATTTATATATTGGTAATTGGATAATTAATAAAGAAAAAAGGGAGAATTTTTGTGAGGGCAGATATAGTTATCCTAACATGGTCTGCCTATATTAAGTAAAAGAAAAATTTAACAAAGGGTAAATAAGAGACAACCAACACGTTCTATCATTAATCACTTTGAAAATTAGGTTGATGTTGATACCATTTACAATCCCCTTCTTCCCTCTTATTATATAAATTCTGGTTGGTTCTTATAATTATCATTCATTCTATCTTATCATTTCATCATTATTGAGTAACGTTGTTGTTTTTCTCTTAATTTAAGTTCGATCCATTTTTTAATTAATGGGGTCGAAGAATTTCGTTATACGAAACTACGAAGAGAGTCGATTATCAGATAGAGCTCAAGTAGCTGATCTCGAACAACGATGCGAAATTGGGTCATCAAAACGTGTATTTCTCTTCACTGACACATTGGGTGACCCCATTTGTAGGATTCGTCACAGTCCCTTATATAAAATGCTGGTAATTTAATTTCTTCATTTTTTTAATTATTCAATATTTATATTTTAATCGGTTGAGTTAGGTGGCAGAATGGAACAACGAGGTGGTTGGAGTCATTCAAGGCTCGATAAAGACAGCTTTTTCTAGTGCTCATAAACCGCCGGGTTTGGCGGCGAAAGTGGGCTACATTCTTGGACTGAGAGTTGCGCCGCCGTTTCGCCGCCGTGGGATTGGATGCAGCCTTGTCCATGATTTGGAAGATTGGTTTGTAGCTAATGACGTTGATTACTGTTGCATGGCTACTGAGAAAGATAATCATGCCTCTGTTAATCTCTTCATTAATCACATGAGGTATTCAACTAAACATGTTTTTTTTAAAAGTAATTAAATCTCTAATTATGAACTAATCACTCATAATTCAAACAGGTATGTAAAATTCAGAACAGGAAGAATTCTGGTGAACCCAGTAACAAATCATCCATACAAAATCAACCAATCAGAAATCAAAATTCAAAAGCTGAAAATAGAAGAAGCAGAAGAAATTTACAAAAAACACATGGCATCAACGGAGTTCTTCCCCAAAGACATAAACAGCATATTGAAGAACAATTTGAGCTTAGGGACATGGGTAGCACATTACAAGAAACAGCCGCCACCGTGGTCGGCGGCGGCCGACATACCCTTGAGCTGGGCTGTGGTGAGTCTATGGAACAGTGGGGAAGTTTTTAAATTAAGGCTAGGAAAAGCTCCATTTCCATGGGTGGTTTATACAAAGAGCTTAAAAATGATGGACAAAATGTTGCCTTGTTTGAAGGTGATTTTGGTGCCTGATTATTTCAAGGCATTTGGGTTTTATTTTGTTTATGGGTTGCATCATGAAGGGGCTTGTTCTGAGAGATTGGTTGGGGTATTGTGTGAATTTGTTCATAATTTGGCTTTGAGTAATGCGAAGGATTGTAAGGCTATTGTTACAGAGATTGGTGGGGAAGATGACGAGCTGAAGATGGCGATTCCTCATTGGAAATTGCTGTCATGTTCGGAAGATTTGTGGTGTGTAAAGGCCTTGAAGGGTGAGGAGGATAGTCTCTTGGAATGGAAAAATGGCCCACCAAATAGACCTCTCTTTGTAGACCCAAGAGAGGTATGAAAGAATAAATGAAAAAGGTTAAACCCTTTCGCGACACGTGGTCTCGATCTCGATTTAATCATTGCCTGTTATCAGGGTAGAATGAAGAAAGAAGAAAAACACGTTCATCTTTGTTGATTTTTGTTATAAGATTCGTAAAAACGTCTTTTTTAATTTATATTAGATCCGTAAAGTTATATTCTAAAATTGAAGTGGTACGAAGTTTTAGATTTTAAATATTGATATATAAATAGCTTTGATGTATGTGAAAAATCTCGTTATTAACTGATTGAACAACGGGAAGTAATTTATCTTTATACTCAGAGCATTTCTTCTATAATCATAGGTCCCTCATCGTGTTCTTCCATTGTAACATCCAAGTAAAGGAGGGATATATGAATAAACTGATACCACATTCGAATGAGAGTGATCCTAATGCTTAAAAGAATTTGAAAGTTATTATATATATACCAACAAGGTGCACCTTTCTTTTTGGTAGCTCAATCATAAGAACTCCAAATTTAAAATGTTTTGCCCGGAGCAATTCTATATTAGGATGCATGTGAGTGAAGACAAAACATGTTGGAAAAACTCTAGATATAGTTTTCTTCTAAAAGCAAGGAGTAAGTAACGTGACCCTTTCGCACGGGCATGTCGGGATATTAAGTGTCAAATTCGAATTTTGAATCATGGGAATGGGTCGTTATATCCATCTTTATATTGTGATTATTTTTGTTGATCGAAACATCAGTATCCACATCTCAATGCACTTTTTTTTGTTCCGTTCGCATCGATAAAAAAAAAAAAACCCTTGAGCTTAAAAGGCTTAAAGAGTATGGAATTATTAGGGTTTAAAGGAAGCCAAAAAGGGGTAGGAGGGAGTTTTGGAACATTAGGGTTTTCAAATGAGCCATGGATGAGTTAGGCCAAACCCCTATTCTTCCTAAAGTAGAAACATGTCTTTGCAATTTATGGGCTATGTGAAGGAGATTTTAAGTGTTTACATTCTAAAATTTGCTCATCAAATTTGGTGATTAATTATTGTTCATTCCCAAAACTAAATCCAAACATACACACCCAACTTCCATCTGTTTGTCTCGATTTTGAACTCGGGTGCTATTTCTGATACTCGTTTTTACATCGCTTCATCTTATGTCTACCACATTCTTTAGAAACAAACTTCTCCCTTTTTGGACCACTTGAAAGAATTAATGCACCATAAGACAAATATATAACTGTAAAGCGATAAGAATGGTACACGACCAAACAAATTTATATTAAACCAAATAACCAATAAATAACAGAGTATAGTTCTCGTAAGAGAATAGTTCGTTTCAAGTATCCATTAGTTTTTTCGATGGTACTTTTGCAATTCAGTAGGGGCAGGGCCCACCCGATTTGACTGACTTTTGGATAACAAGAAGGCGAGCCGATTCGCTTTGATCACCGACTTCATTTCACCAACAAAGAAGTCATCTTTCACGATTTTCGGACGTAGATTTTTATTCGGGCCATGATTTTAGTTGGGCCTTTGCCAATTTCATTTAAGCTCATAAATTTATATAAGCCCAAATCTTCGCGGCCCATTAATTTATTATATGGGCCGATCTGCGATCATTTATTCTGTTTTTGGGCCGCTTCCCTCGGCCCATTATAGTGTATTTTTATCAAATTAGTTTGCATTTTGTAAGTATTATATTTACTACAAATATTTGCGACAGAATTACATATATATATATATATATATAATTTGTATATCTTTTTAAATATTTTTTGTAATTTAAATATTTAATGCATTGAAAATTGAACTCACCTCAAACTCATTTATAATAATATTTAATTGTATTTTACGTAAAGGATGTTGGACTTTAAAAATAAAATCAAAGATTAATAAAATGTTTTAATCTTTTTATTTAATTGTACTTTACGTAATCAAATAATTGGCGTAAATAATTATAGAAAAAGAAACCCGGAATATAAATATTGAGAATATTTAACTACGGGGGTAATCACGTAATTTCGTCACATACATTTTACATTATGAATTATGCTATAAAACTCCGAAGGCTTTGTGTTGCAGTGGCGGCAAAAACGCTGCCATTGCGACCACTCACTCCGACTTCCACCATTACCGTCGCTCAATCCTCCGCCAGAACGTTAGCGTTTCGTTTTTTCCGATCATCAACTCTGATTCAACTCACAGCTTCTTCAAGGGGTTTCTTTCTCGCTCTCTGTTCCGCTCTGCTTTCGTTTGGTTTTCTGTTAATTTGCTACTGTAATTCGAGCTCAAATTTCACTCAATATTGACGCGGTGGAAACCTTAATGTTCTGGTTTCCGGTTGAGAAATTTTAGGTGACGGACTCAATGATTCTTCTGTTTCTCGCTTTACGAGTTGCGAGACCTTGGCGTTCAAGTTCGTAGGTTATTTTAAATTTTAGTTTGAATTTGGTGCTTTGAATTAGAAGTACAAAATGATTATATGCTTCCTCGTATTACTTGCAACCACCAGAATTCTACTTTGTTTTGAAAGCCGCTAAGATTCCGGACCTAAGGTTGTTCTAATCAGTTGAGCTGGACCTTACGAGTGACAGATGAAGACGAAATGGAAGATGGATTTTTTAGGTAATCAAGGAATTGGAAGAACGATTGTTAAAAAAATCATCACTAGGACATAGGATCAAGCCCAATATAATTGTACGAGCCAATGTCTATATATTTTAACAATAAATATTTATACATTTTAGAAATAAATCTACGAGATTTTCATCCCAAGTGTAATATCTATAGAGTTGTGTTCGACAACCATTCGATGTTCTTGGAGAAATGAATGACCGTGTTTCAGCGAGGGAATTTGAGCTCGTGCTTGCGTGCTTCTCCCAAGTGTAAATCTCCTCAATTTCTGATCATTGAGATTGCTTAGTCTACCTTCTTTAATCTACTCCTCTAGTTTACTCATTTAGGTGGTTAGTATTTTGATCTTATTGGATTTTGATTATGATCACTGTATTGAGATCAGATTTTTGTTGTGGTGACTTTCTTCAATGTGATAAAGGATATTTTCTGGCGTTGTGTTTGTGTTGTCACAATTGAAGGGGTTCTGGAAGAACTGTGCAAGTTTTTAACATAGAGCTAGATGGGCGTCCACTTGGGATGATGTATGGTTAAGCTGCGTTCTAATATGGTTATACATGTTTGAACCTACCGTTATGTTAGTGTTGGACATAAGTTTATTTCTGCAGACAAGGATTTGGAAAAACCATGAATAACTTCCTTCGGGTTTATTTCACCTGAACCTTGTTGTTGTTAGTTTCATTCACTGAAAACTTTTTGTTCATTGTCATTTTCTTTGGAGCTTATTTCCCCATTAGTCACATTATACCTCTTTCTGGTCTCTTCCATAAGTCATTTTTCAGTTGTTGAATTGGCTTTTGATGTTACTATTTATGTGTAATGGTAGTGGATTAGTTGCCCAGGGATTTTAAATAAGTTCTTTCAAATTGTTATGCTTGTTCAGTACAACTTCAAGTGAAATTCAATTGCTAATGATGATAATCAATCCTCCCAGGTTGATGGTGACTAAAGAGGTGCAGAGAAAATGCTGCTGCATCGTAGACAATCTGGATTAAACCCAGAGGTATACGGCTACCTTATCGCCTTGACTGCTGTGGTTAAAGAGTTTAATGAAAAAAGCTCTACACGAACTCGAAAGTTGTGCAAGAGAGGGGATAGTGGCTGAACTCGATAAAGACAACATTGAACTTGTTGAGGGGTATCAAACAGAGATTTTAGCTGATGGTGCACAGTTATCCAACTGGTTTCTTGAAGAGGTAAGCTCTTCAATTCATGGGGTGGTTCATGAAAGACTCCTAATGTATGCTTGTGCTGAGCAAGGACTTGAGGCAGAGAGATAGCTTTGGGAAATGAATCTTGTAGGTAAGGAGGCTGATGCTAATCTCTATGATATTGTGCTAGCTAGCCATTTCTGTATAGATTGTACAAGGAAAATAGATATTCTTAAATCCTTAGTGCAGGCTCTCGTTTCTTCAGTGTCTCAAGGGTGAAGAATCTGGTTTTCGCTGTGAATCAAATGCTAGATTGAAAAGGAAAAAAAACAGTCTACTTTTTCTAGGTGGATCGGGTCAAATGAGAACCAGAATAAGACAACCAAATAGAAAAAGGAGAAGATCAAGTGAATTGGGCCGGCTGTTTAAAGAAAGAGTTTGTGAAGCCTTGCTCGTGAACTCCGGAATGTTATGTTTGACAGCACCTTGGATGTGGCCTTCAGAAGACAACACATGGCCTGTCCCTTCGTTGGATATCCAGGTTTTACACCATTCCATTATTACAATACTCTGTTTAATGTCAATAATTTCTGTGCCTATATGATTGATGCAAGACGTCTTTTCTTATAATGTCAGTAAAAGGAACCAACCCAAAGTGTGTCGGTCGGGTTAATATATAAGATTAGGCTTAACTAACACCAAAACCATACATTGTGTTGAGGAGAACAAAAAAGTTGACGTCAAAATTGAGTATATATGTGGCTGAACTCATCAAATCAACCCACCCTATTACAGATGAGTTCAAATCAAACCGAACAGACTGAAGCTCTAAAAGGCTATCTAAGTTGAATTGCAAACAATAAAATCTACCCAAAATGATTTTCTTTAATTTTCTCTGCTAAAGATTCACATGGTTGGCTGAGGCAGGCATGGTACTGCCTAATTGTTGTTTGTTGTGTATAGTTTTATTATATGAAAGTTCCCATACAACACGCAGGAAAATTCCTGCAACAGAATATCCATGTGTTTACCTGTCCTGTTTCTGTCGCCACTCAGCTTCCATTATTCACATCTTCAAACCATTCGCTTCCCATTCCCTTCCCCTTCTGCTTTGGCATGTGCAATGTGAAAGAGCTTGATGATTATTCCTTGGGTCAAACATTTGAAGCCTGACCTTGTAGTTTCTTTTGTTAAAGGTGCATTTTATTAAAGAAAATGAGGTAACACAGCGATGATGCAAAACACACAGAAAAGCATGATCCTTATCTTTGAAGAGACATGCATATACACATTCATGTTGTGGAGCTTTTACAACATAGGCTTAGCAGCTTTTTCTATCTACAAGTTTCTTTTGTTACCACTTTGTATCAGGGGAGAACAGCATCTTCCCTACTCAACCCTGCTGCTATTTTACATTTTACAGCCAAGCAACCAATTGCTACAAGCCACAAAAAAAATTTCAAACCCTAAATGAAAGGATAGCATATGTTAACATTGAACTTGATGATCAACTTAAACTCAGCTTGTCTCTGTAGACAAGATTTCAAGTTCGGCCCACCATAGTGGAGATTCCCTTGGCATTGCTGCATCAGGTTCCAATGCTGTGATTTCTCTCAACCTTGCAGCAATTTCGGGCATTGTCAGTCTTTGCTCCAGCTCGGGCTGGACACACATTTTTATCACTTGAGACAAATTTTCAAGCTGTTCTTGTTTGAAAGAGCTTAGAATCGGATCAACTATATCTCTTAATGACTGTTCTCCCTTCAGAAAATCTGATGCCCAATCTGCAAGAGAGCCATTATCAACCGAGAATGGTATTCTACCTGTAATCATTTCTAACAAAATCACCCCAAAGCTATAAACGTTGCTCTCTGAATCTGCAGGTGAAGTTTCCAAGTGCTCCACCGTTGCTGATCCTAACTTTGCTGCTGTTGCTTCACTCCAGTAGCTAAAATCCGACAACTTGGCGGCATAGTCTTCTGTGAGGTAAACTGATGAAGAACAAAGATGTCTGTGTATGACAGGCGGATCGAGCTGGTGCATATGGTCTAAGCAGTATGCCACACCCATTGCTATTCGTAATCGCATCTCCCAGTCCAAGTGCTCTGCTTCTTTTACTGCAAGAAGGATGATATCATGAACTTTGGAAGAACAATGCACCTTCAACATGTTTTATACAGAAAAAAAACACTAACTGTGGAGATGCTCGAAGAGTGTTCCATTTGGAGCATATTCAAAAACCATCATCCTTGTGAATGGCTGTGCTTCTTCACAAAACCCGATGAGGCTGACAAAGTTCTTGTGGTTCACCCTTGATAAAGTTTCAATCTGCAAACATGAAGAAGAAAAGAAAGTTCAGGAATTTTCAAAACTATACTGATGAACATTGAAGAAGCTTTGTTTCCTTGTACCTTTTGCCTGAACTGTTCCTCTTTAGTTTTTGACCAATCTGCATTTGATGTCACTGCAGTTGATGTCACAGCTATTTCAACCCCGCTGGAAAGAGTTCCCTTATAGACAGTGATGTCTGAAAAGGATTCAATTATATTACTGAAGTCTTCACAAGCTGCTTCAAGTTCGGATCGTTTAAGCTTGGGGACACCTGAAATTACGACCCGTGTAAGTATCGAGCTAAAGATTTGAGGTATTCTTCTCTTCTCCAGTTTCTTTTCGTTTGAGGAAAGAAAGCAAACCTGTTACAAATGCCTTCTGCAGCTGTCCACTCAAACCTGTGGCCCAAGGCTTCACGGTAACAACCTTACTGCTTCGAAATACCAAAATGCTGACAGTTATAATTAAAAAGAACAACGATCCGGCTATAATTCCTGTCAACATTTGAATTTTGTGATTATTGTTCCTATTACTCCCCCTAATCAGACTTGGAGATGGAGCTGAGGAGTGTGGAGGAAACCAATGGGAGCGTGGCAGTGTGGGAACATGAACTGGTGTCCTTGCAGGAGCTGGCGCGGGTAGAGTTGGAGCTGCAGCGAGTGGTCGTGCAGGACTCAAACGAAGGCTAGGAGCAGGTGCTGACCTCCATGAGACTGGAGACTTTGCAGGAGATACCGATGGGGAACTCGGGGAAGGTGCTGGAGGGAATGGTGGATCTGAAGGTGACAATGGAGATGGAGATGGAGATGAATCAAATGAAGATGGTGGTAACGAAATGAAGGAAGGTCCCCGAGACGGGGATAACAGCCTCCTTCCGTTCATGTTAACTTGATTCTCTAATGATTGAATCCCTACTCCTAGCAGCTGCCTCCGGTAACCCACATCAGATAGCAAGTTGAGTTCATAGGCTTCAGGAGTTATGCTGCCAATGAATTCATTATGATCGAGAAGCCTGCAAAAACCATAAAAGAATCTCAGCATAGCCTGAAAGATATTGAAACCAATGAACAGAAGACCAGCCAGTGATTGAATCAATCCTTACAAGGTTGTTAGAGACAAGTTAATGCCAAGATCCAATGGAAATGGCCCAGAGAAATTATTGAATCCCAAATCCAAAACCTCCAATTCAAGTAACCCTCCAATCTCTTCAGGAACTCCTCCATGGAACGAGTTGTTCCTTAGAATGCTGCAACAAACAAGAACACACCCAAAAATTGAGCTTGGAAGAAGATTAAGCTCAAAAAAAGACCATTGTTTCTGCTACTTACATGGATTTGATGTGTGGCAATTTGCCCATTTCCGGTGCCAATGTTCCTCCAAGACAAAGATCTCTCAAATCCCTGCAAGTTCAATAAAAAAAAAAAAGCTCAACATTCATGGCCAAATCCTTCAAAACCTCAAAACCATGGAAGAATTCACTCACAGTATCACCACTTTCCCATCAGAGCACTCAACACCAAACCAAGAACAATGATCCACATGTTCATCCTTATCATTCCAGTTCGACAAAGCTCCATAAGGGTCTCTCACAATTGCTTCCCGAATCCTCAACAACGCCAAACCTGCATCCAAACAAACCCACTTTTGAGTCCATACCAAAACCCACTCCCATACCCACCCAGAATCTCTTACCTTCATCGTTCAGAGAAGAACAGAGACCCACATTCTGAAAAAACAACAGCGCCGCCGCCAGCACCGCCCATCGCAGCCTCTGCCGGCGAAATCTCCACCGTTCATCCATCCCCATATCCACACCGCCCGGAAACAGAGATCTAGTTTAGGAAAAACAGGAATGTTGTAGCTATGGAAATGGAGCAAATTCAGATGGGTCTGAGACGAAAGCGCGTAAAAATTTTGCCAACTTTCTCACAGTCACAGAATCTAAATATTATGACCGATTCAGAGCCGATGGGAAAAAAAAAAGGACCGAATTATCGGTGATTCGGCTCCGACGACTTTTCTTCCTTCAATTTATAGCGCCGTCCTTCTCCTTCCCATCATCAACACCATGTGCCGACCTCGTGCTCTGTTTCTCTCTTTTTCTTCCTTCAATTTTCCAGGAAAATTAAATAGCGTATTTAAAACGACATGTCGTCGTATTTCTGGTGTATGTTACGACCATGCGGAGGACTGAGTGTATCCAATAATCCCGGCGGCTGATTTTAATACTTTTGTTTTAAATTTTTTTTTCAATTTAACTTTCAATAATAATAATAGGTTTATAACACTGTGTGAACTAAATAGCTCTTATTGTTTCATAAAATCCTAAAAAATAGTATTTATTTTAAAGATATTGTTTAGGATTTTAGGTTTCAGTTCTTTTTTCATGTACTTGCTTTTATCTCCAACACACAAAAAGAACCTGTTATAGAGGTTAAATTTGTAATTTGCAATTTATATATTTGTTTCAAATTCAACCAAAAAAAAAAAAAAACATTAATCAAAGGTATTTTGTTGTATTTTTAATTTGTTTAACTTAATCTGTTTTGCAGCAATAAAATTGTGGTACAAATCCCTCAATTGGTCAAATCAAATTCCTTGGAATAATGGATTAAATTACTAGAAATTCTTGAAACCCCACGTTTCCACCACGTCGTAGGTTAAATAAATAAATAAATAAGTAATTGTCAAAAGGCAATGGCAGCTGTGGCCTGCACCAGCAAATGCCAAAACACAAGGCCCATTTGGATTAATGGATAAGAAAAGGGCATCGCATGGCATGTCGTCAAATTTACGTTCAAGAAAAGACCGACCGTGAAATCACAGCTTTCTCCGAATTTGACTGCCCATTTTCTTCAGATGTTTGCTTCTCACCGGCGTCCGGTGGCTTCATGGTTCCCATAAATTGATAGATGGTCTTTAATGAGAATAGCTATTTATGTCGGGTGGGAAGTTTCGAGGAGATGTGGATATAGTTCAGTGTTTATTAGACGTTGCAAATGTTCGATATTGTAACATTGTAACAGCTAAAGCCCACCACTAATACATATTGTTTTTCTTCCCCTTTGTGTCAAGATAATTTGTTACTGTAATAACTCAATCCCATATTTTACCCTTTTGGGTTTTCTTTTCCGGATTTTCCTCAAGGTTTTTATAAAAAATGTTTCAACTGATGTGGGATCTCATAATCCATTCCCCTTTGAGGCTCAACGTCCTTGTTGTACACCATCATGTGTCCATTCTTCTTCAGGGCTCAGCCTCCTCACTAACACATCACTTAGTGTCTAACTCTGATACTATTTGTAATAGCTCAAACCCACCAGATTTTGTCACTTTTGGATTTTTCCAATCAGACTTCCCCTTAAGGTTACGTATTTGATAGGGAGAAGTTTTCACGCACTCATAAAGAACGTTTCGTTCTCCTCTTCAACCAATATGAGATCTCACCGGTAAAATCTATGAGTCTATGAAATGTCTCAATAGTATCGAATTTGCATATATTTAAAGATGGGTTTGTAGAAGTTTTTATGTAGAAAGTTAGAATGAAGTAAAGATGGAGTGGGTCTTGGTTGGTCTAGTTTTTGTCTTGAAATTAGAGGACGTAGTCTCATGCTAACTTTTAATAGACATTGCCATATCCAACTATATGTGTATGGATATCCACTGGCCTTCATTTGGCAACACCCAACGCCTTTCATGCAAAATATGTATATATATATATATCAATTTAATTGCTTCTTATCTGTTGTTTGGTCCCTTTGCATTCACAATTTGTCCTTTTTGAAGGGATGGATTTCGGATTTCTGTCTCGTACACTAATAGAGAATTGTTACGATATCTTTCGAAATTTTGTCTCAAAGATAAGACGGGATGAATTTAAACTTGTTTGCTGAAGAGTTTAGTGGAATTAATTTTGAGGAAGAATTATCGAAGGGGACGAACGTAACTTCATTGGAGTACGTGTGAATTTTAGGATTTTTTTAACCTTGATCTTCTCCACTAAAATCTTCTCCTTTCATGAGTTAGACTACATTCTGGGAGTAGTTCGATCATCTCTAGGAAGAGCTTAGTTACGGCCTGAAGGAAAGTTAGGTTACGCTTTAGAAGAAGATAGATTACGATCTAAGAGGAATTTGGATACACCTTAGGAGGGGATAGGATAAGTTCTGAAAGAAACTAATATATGTCCCGGGAAGAGTGGGATGTTGATGGACAAACTAAATTTCGAGAGGAGTTGGACTTTGAGGAATTGTGAACTTGAAGTGTTGTAGCCTTGGTGAGAGCGATTGAACCTCTCGATCCTAGATAATATTCTTGTGGAAGTCGACACTAAAAAAAAAACTAATATATGACCTAAGAGTAGACTATTTATTAAGTATTTTTACACTCATTTATAATACTCTTATTTTCATTAAAAACGTGAGTTATGTAGTTGAGACGAATGCATACACAAACGCTAGAGTTATATAAGTGGAAAGAGATCTTAGTCATAATTTTTTATGAATATTTTGTGAACGATTTTCATTATACCTTGATCATAAATTTTTTATGAAACATATCGAACATGGTTTAGTGAAATGCATGTTATTAAACAATCAAAATTATCAAGTTGGTTTTTATTTCACGTCTGTAGTAGTTTGTGGTTTGAAATTCTCGAAAAATGAGTTGTTAAAACTTTTATTTTTATTCACGTAGATCTCTAATCCTTTGTTTCTAATAGATTTTTATACTTTTAAAAGTGTGTAATTCTCACTTACTCTCCACAATGATATGATATTGTTCACTTTGAGCATAAGCTCTCGTCACTTTGCTTTGGGCTTCCCCAAAAGGCCTTATACCGATAGAAAGAGTATTCCTTGATTATAAACTCATGATCATTCTCTAAATTAACCGAGGTAGGACTTTCATCCAACAATTCGAAACGACATAATTCATACTTGACTTGGTTGGTTTCATTTCTTGAATTGGCTTGTTCTACCTCACTGATGTTGGGCTACTCTGATTGAGCCCCAATACCCTTAGGGTTCTCTTACAACATCACTTGAACATTTTGTGTATGATTTTTAATGTCACACATCTTTATATCATTTAAACGACTAAATCGTTATAAAAGTTACGCAATAATTTTAAGATAAATTTGAATAATCTCGAAAACGGGTTATGAAAGATGAGACATTAAAATAAGTCATTTTCGTACTTAGTGCTTTAAATGTTGAAGCCATAATAAGTCCACCAAAAAAATTAGATATTTGAATCCTCCAACCATATATAGTTGAATTATAAACAATAAAAAAGTTTTAGATATTTAAATTAAATTTATAATCAAATAGGCTGTACAAAATTTAATTTATAATAAATTAGTAAATTAACAATTCCATTATGCTAATTTACTAATAAATACAAACACAAATGCATAATTTATAGCAATATTATTGTAAACATTTTATTCTTAAGAATCTAGTATTCGTTCTCATCCAGTGACAGATACCCTAACAATGATGATTAGTTGTAAAAATGGAGGTTACACGTCAGAACCAATCACAATCAAATCAAAGAGTTAAAAAACATTCAAAATCTTCCCAAATTTGAGATCAAAGTTTTGGGTAAATTAGGCCGTCTAAAATTGGTAATACATAAATGGTGACAGACACATTGGATAAGCAAAGAATAATGGGCTCAAAAGATAAAAAGATTTTGAAGAGGAATATGTTTGCGTTAAGAACATTATGGATTTTGAATATATATTTTTTAATTGTTCAAACAGAGGAATTAAGTTCCTCAAGTTATGAATTGAATCAATTATTTGTAACTGTACCTATTTCTGGTTCTACAAGCAAATTGAAGGCAGGTAGGTAGCCACCAAATCTTTTAATTCTAAAGCTGCTGCTAGTTTAGAAGTTTTGATCGGAGATTATAATTGAAATGAATTCATTGATGAACAATTTCTGGGGGGAAGAGAGGAAATAATTAAGCCATTTTTGTGATTGCTTTCTTGCTTCTGCACACAACAACATTACCAGAGATTTCTATGGCGGCAGCTTAATAATAATAAGAAGAAGAAGAAGAAGCTAAACTCGTTACAAGCTACTTTTTAGATACAAAAATGTTAAGAACTGATCCAAGAAAAGAAAAAATAATGAACAATTGGTCAATCGAAATTAGTTTCCTCTTTTCTTTTCCTTTTGTTTTCTCATTCCTTTTAAGGGGATGATTTCTTACATTTTTTTTGTTCTCTTTCTTTAAATTTTGGGAAGAGAAGGGATCAGAATGATTCAGAATATAGCAGAAGAGCAGGAATGGCACCTGATCAGACCGTTCTCGTTGCAAACCGTACACATCTTGAATCCACTTTTCTCCGAGAACAATTTGTGGCTTCCATTGCACTCTTCACACAGAATGAACCTGAAGCCACCGCAGACCTCACACACGCCGGAAGCCGCCGTCGGCAACCCCTCTATCAGCTTCTTCAGCTCGCCGATCTCATGAAGCTCTCTGACTTCCTCCGCCCCGCCGATATATTTGCCGCCGATGAAAACCGCCGGCAAGGTCACCTTCCTTCTACCGAGTAGTTGATGTAACTCCGACACAAATCCCGAATCCATGGACAGATCTCGTTCATCAACCGAAACGCGGAAACCTCGCAGAATCGAGCGGACGGTCCGGCAGTCTTCAAAAGTAGACCGGACAACGCGTAGGCTCGTGAAGTAAACCAAAATCTGTTTGTCCAAAAGCGGTACAGCCTCGGATCGCGTCGGAACCTGCGGCGCTTTAGTCGATTTAGGGTCTAGTAATTTGAGAACCGGTTCAGGCTCAGGCTGAAACCGAAGCTGCGATTGAGCATCGGGCGGAGCATTAGACCAGGCTTTGAGCAACGAATTAACAAATCGGACTCGATGGAAGACGATTGAGGCCTTTCTGGAGGTAGGTTTAGCGGTTTCTTCAGCGAAAAGTTCTTGAACGTCTTTGAAAGAGGAGCAAGAGAAGGAAGAGGACTGTGAGGTCTTATCAGGAATCTGAACCATCGATTTGCTCCACGAGCGCCACATCGAGGCCGGAATTTGAATGACAACGACAGAATCTCTCCTCTTCTCGGCGGATATCGAAAACGAAAAACGGTAAAGAAGAAGAAACAAGAGGGAAGGGCAGGAGAAAATGCAGAAAAACTTACCGATTGCTTGAAGCGAAGAGTTGATGATTCGAGGAGAGGGTGCAAAAGGAAGGGTTTATTTGCAGAGGAGATCAGGCTTTCCTTTGTTCCCCCATTCACTTATTAGCTTAGAGAGAGAGAGAGAGAGAGAGAGAGAGAGAGACTAAAAGGGGAAAATAAAGGTTGAAAATTGAAGGCGAAGGGTACCCTTAGCGGTTTGTTTTACGAGAGGTTGTAATTAAGCAACCCAAACCATAATTTTAGCGTTCAATTATGGATAATTAAATCATTTCATGTCTTAATTACCTTTTCAACTATATCATTTTTTTTTTTAAATTTATTTGGACGGATTTTATTCCCTCTTCTTATTTAATATTATATATATAATTATTTGATGATTTTTTTCAACTTTTAAATATTTTTTTAAAAAGGCTAAATTATAAAACAAAAATACCATTTTCCATTCAAAAAAATACCTATAAAATTTATATCAACTATTTTTAAAAGTTTATTAAGAGTTATTATTGAAAATTTTAAACATTTGTTTTTATTAATTTAGTATTTTTTTAAAATAAAAAAGAAAATGTTAAAAAGAGTTATTGTTTTGTTCCAAAGAAGAGGAAACATATTGGATGAGAAAAACATTATTTTGACGCAGAAAATGGGAGGAAAAAGTGGAGAGTTGGGCGCGTGCAAGAATGGGATCACGTGCACTGTGGGCCCCACCCATAATAATGTTTTTTTTTTATTAATTAATTTTCTAAGAATCTAAAAAAACATAAATAAATAAATGGTTAAAAAGTTTCATTTTTTTTTATTTTTTTCTTATAAATTTAGTTTATAAATGTTTTGTTTATTAGTTGTAATAAATTTTTTAATTTTTAAAACTTTTATATTAATGTGTAAGAAGCAGTGGTGTGGTGTGAAGCCTTGAAAATGTAATGGGTCTTCAATTTCATGCTTAAATTTTTGTTTTCTTGTTTGTCATACACTCTGTGACATTGGATGGTTCACATTAGGGTTCCATTTCGTTCTTTTGTTTGTTGATTCTTCATTCATCCATTCACCCTCCCGTGTCTACGTGTTTTAATATCGTTCAATTTTTCTATTCTTAGTAAAGATGGCTGCACCGCTCTCGACTAGATGGAGACAAGGAAGCCTTTTTGTAATAACACGATTTTATACCTAAAATAAAACAAAATTTGAATAAATCAATTAATTGAATTAAAAAATAAAATAAAAGTAGACCGGTTGTCGATCGTACTCCGACCAATGGCAGGAGTAGTACCATATTGGTCCGCGCATATTCAAGCTTGAATTTGTGACTCATTCATTTGTTTAATGATGTTATAGGAGGTTTGCCAATTAATTTCCTTTTTAGTAATCCTTCCCACGATAAGGGATGTTACTTCCTTTATGATGTCGTTATGTGGCCTATTAGAGTGATGCCAACTAAACCCTGCTAAAGAATTTGTGATATGGAATCAATATAAAAGAAAGTATAGAACGGATTACCTTAATGATCAAGATCATGAATAAAGAAAATTCGTTTATAAACTCGTGATTCGAATTACTCCACAACTAGTTTAATCAATAGCACTTGAATGACGGTAGCATGCATGTTTTAAACCCAAGAATTTCGAAAAAAATCTTAGCTCTCAACAAAGCTAAAGTCTCTAACTAAAGAAAAACTTAAAAAGTTTTATATAGCTTTTACAATCTAATTTTACACGAGTAATTTCCAAATTAAATTGGCTAGTAAATAAGAAATACCCACAACCTCCATATTAAAATGACTAGTTAATTAATGTATCTAGGTTACAATATAATTTTAACTTTTATATTAAAAACTAGCTCAAATATGACAAATAAATATTTAAATTATAATTAAATAGTGCAATGAATGAAATAGGCTCGTTAGTACTAATTCCATAAATTTAGCTAAGTAGTTGCATTGAATGCATCTCTTTCTTGGAGCTCAACTTTGCACAACATATAAGAGAAGTTTCCAACGTTTTCTAGAATTTCTTTTTATGAGCTAACCATAGCTTGAATATAAGTGTACAAGGTTTGTTATAGCTTTTTGACTCTCATCCTTGTAATTGGACCTTGAGATATGAAAATTCCTTGGTCGTGGTTCATATCAATTTGAGAACAATGTTTGTAATGATATATAATAAGAACTATGGGCTGGAACCAACATCGAGGTCGCGCCTTGAGGGTCTACGAGACAAGTCTATAATGATGATGATGAATGTGACTAGTAGAACAATCTCACTAAGATACGCCAAAATCCCTAAACCTCGAATGAACATTATGGAAAAGATAAGTTAAGCAAAGTTGAACTCAAAAAACAAATACTACGAGACAAATGGGTTCATAAGAGCCGAACACTAAAAATGAAATTTATAAAAAAGATGAATTCAAAATAGTTGAACTCCCGAAACAAACCCTATGAAAAATCGTGTTTAAATGTTTTTAATTTGTGTATTTTCAATTATTTCATATCAATAAATGACGATTTGTGGCTCAAATCTCTCGAAACAAAAATAATATAATACTCTTTTTCAAGTTGAATTTTGTTTTTTTAATGATTGAAAAATTAATCATTTTTTTGTTTTTAAATATTTTTTATATTTATATAAGGTAAAAGTACTTTAGTTTAAATGGATTACATTTAAGTAACTTTATTTATTATATAATATATGTTTCTCTTTGTTCATCATGTTAAAATCATTTTTCGATAATTTATTTATTTTTATAAATTGTTTTAAAATGATTTGACTTTTCAAAATAATATTTTAAAGAATATCTTTGATCCTTTAAAAATAATCTAGAGCCTACATTAGACATATTTTAAATCATTAATATTTTTAATGTGGTTAAAGAATAAAGTGATTTTAATTCTTTTTCAAAAAAAAAAAATTATATTAAATTTAAGTTTGTGTCATAATATTTTTTAATTTTAATTTGCGTCTAACAATCTTTTAATTAATTAAATTATAATTAGTTTGTGTACGAATTAATTTTTAGATTTTTAAATTCAAAAAAATTATTTAAAGGTCCCTAATTATTATATTATTATTATTGAGTCCCGACATATTTAAAAAAAATTAAAAAAATTAATTTATTAATTATTAAATACATTTTATTTTGTGTTTAATAGAGGGATGAAATTTATAAAATATGAAAGGGATAAAATACTTACTAAAATTATCCTAAATAAATATTAAAATTTTGAAATGGTTGCAATTTTATTTTTTTAATAAATTATTGTTTGAAAGATTAGAAGAAAAATGAAAGATATTTTTATGGAATTGTGTGAATTAAAAAAAATTATTTAATGATTAATTTGTGTATTTATAGCCTATGAAAATTTTATATTGTTTTATTTTTTAATTACTTGGTGAATTATTGGAAATTGAAAGGAGAGGATTAATTAATTATTAGTTGCTTGACCAACTGATCATCGTCTTAGTTCTCAAGGTTACCGACGCGCCTCTGGTGCGGCGCCAAATTGAAATGGAGCTCGGAGCGATGGCGACTACCTCCGAAGGTAATGCCAAGTCCATAGCTATCAGCGTCAAGTTCGCCGGGAAGTCAATACGTGTTACTGCTCCCTGTGATTCGACCGTCAAGGATCTGAAGTCCCTTCTTCAACCTTTAACCAACGTCCTACCTCGCGGCCAGAAGCTCATTTTCAAAGGTTTTGGATTCGAATTTTTGTGGAAGGAATTTGTCTGAGAGAGGTGGATTTGAATTTTTGAAGTTCGTGATATGTGATTACAGGGAAGGTTTTGGCAGACGAGATGACTTTGGCGGCGTCGGAGATCAATAATGGAGCGAAAGTGATGCTTATGGCTTCTCAGGGATTGTATCAAGGGGTAGTTGGTTTTTCCATTCGTTCTTTTTTTTCAATTGAAGTCTTCTTTCTTACATCTTGAATTTTATTTTGCTAAATCTACATTGTGATCTTCCGAGTGGATCAAATTGAGGGTTTTACATGTCATGTATCTCGTTTATTGAAGTCTTAGGGTTAAATTGTTAAAACTGCGAGAATTGGTCCCAAGGACGACTTATCTGTTAAACATTGTGGACTATATGTTGGCGAAATGTTAAGGGAATGCATATTGTTATATGTTTTCATTCTTTGGATTTGACTGAATAGGATGGCCCTATCCTGCTCGAAGCGAGGACTCGTCCCAGAGAAAGGAGCACGCCAAATGCGAAGAATTTGGTTGATGAAAAGAAGCGTGTCTCCGTAGATAAAAGCCGGTTTGAAAGATGGAAGGCCACTGGAGTGATAGCATTATCTGACTGCAATTTGAAGGTATAGAAGAAACCATCGCTTTCACAGAACAAAATAAAACTGTGATTGTTTCTCTCAAATCTTCATTGGAATCTCCCATAGGCAATTCCCGATGAAGTGTGGTCTTGTGAAGCTTCAGCGAGAGTAATTGATTTGAGCAACAACTCTATTAAGCATGTTCCTTCTCAAGTTAGCTGCCTAAGTTCAACGCAGGTGAAGTTAATTGCTGTCTTCCTTTTCACCTTTTCATTTGAGTGGTTTAAATTCCTCTTCGTAAGATCTCTCCAATTTTATCACGATCTGCAGAAATTATTACTGAATGTTAATGAGATATCCGATGCATCTATAAGTTGGGACAGTTTAGCGTTTTTGAAGCGTCTAACAGTTTTATCTCTGTCCCATAATCTGTAAGTAGCTTCAGTTGTTTCAAGGATTAGTCACAATCTAATTTTTGCAATATCAGAATACAAAAGTCTTAAGTGACTATATTATGTCATCCGGTACCCATAAACATCAAACAAGGCTGGTTGATGCAGGTTAACTACTTTGCCTTCTGCACTTGGCAGCCTGACTTCACTAAAGCAACTGCATGTGACTAATAACAAATTGACGAGTATCCCAGATGAAATAAGATTTTTGACCCAACTTGAAGTTTTGAAAGTCAGCAAAAATAGGTAATGCTGAGTGGCATATGCTCACACAAATTGCTCATCAGTAAAACGCTCAACCGTGGTGAAGATATTCTTTACTAAATAATTTACTTACACTTTTATTTTTTGTGGTGTAGATAGTTCAACATTCCCTAGTTTATTTAATGTGAATTAATTTTTTCGTCGTTTTCTATTACTAATGCCTCTCACCATACATGGGGCAGGATAAGCATTGTTCCTTCAACTGTGGGGGAATGTAGTTCTCTTACTGAGGTACAACTTACCAAACTTATTTTTAGAAGAACTTTTCTTCTCTTTTTATTAATCTTAGAAATATTGATTCCCATAATTGTCTCCCTCACCTAAAGTTCTATCGACATGCTTGGCTATGGTACAGGTGGATTTGTCATCAAATCTTCTGTCAGAGTTGCCAGAGACACTTGGTTGTCTGCACAATTTGAAGGTTCCTACTTAATTCTCTATCCAGATCATTTACTTTCTTCGTATGTTTCATTCTAATCTCAATAGTGGAAATTAAGGGACGTAATGCAGATACATGAAATAGAGGCACATTTCTTTTACGGTTCATTAGGAGCCGTAATTAATTACGTTGTTGCTGTTAGGGGCAAATCTTTGTGGGTACCAATACCATACATGACATTTCTTGTCTTTCTTTTCACTCTCTTTATTTGCTTACTGACAATTCATTTAAGTAGAGCGTATACTTGCATCTTTTTAGTATCTAGTTTCTATTATTATTTCAACCTAAGAATTCTAGATTCTGTTTTCCAGTTAATTTTGAAGTAGTTCATTGTTATTAGATTCAGGGAAGTAATCCATCTATTTTTCCAAATGTATGATAATTATTTTTGGAAGTAAACGAAGTACGATAACCTGAAAGCCACCCTATCTTGGTCAATACTAAATTTACCAGCACCAATTTTACAACAAAAAGAATCCTCTCGGTAGGGAATCTCTGCGACCACTTGACTATAATTGTAATACTCCTATTTTCTGTAACTGTGACGTCAAGTGAACCCTTAGCTAAAAAAGGTTACTTTTTTCCAGTTAACAAGTCCGAGAAGTAGTAAGCAGAACTGGTTTGACACACTTAATCTGAGTAATTGACCCTTCTTGATTGGCATGTTCCCTACAAGCAAGCATATATGAGAACTTCTTAAGAACGGAATTGCAATTGTTTAGATTTCAGATTCCTTAAAAGAAAACGTGTAGTGAAGAAGCCACTCCCCTGCAGTCTGTCTCACCTGCACCAAAGAAATCCATTATCCACCACTCCTAACCTCTATTTCAGAGTGGCTAATGGCAACAATAATAGATTTAATTGGCAAGTCTCTTTCAGAAAATACCCAAACTCTTTTGAAGAGGTTCTCAATCCTGCCAAAATTGGTCGCAAGGAAGAGGAGTGTCATTGGTAAAGTACAGAGGGCTAGCATGAATAAAACTGTACCAACTTTCAAACCTTCCACAGATCAAGATCTATTCCGACTAATAGCTTGTATGAATCACTGCCAGGAAAAATAAGAACGGATGGAGAAGGTAAACTTTGATGAATACCCTTGAAGCTAAAATCTTACTCGCTGGTCTTACATTGAGCAGAGTGGAAATTTCGTGTCAGAAACTCTCCTCATATCTCCAAAACCCTTTGCTCCTAGGACTGAAAGAAGAAAATATCACTCGGTGTCCAATTCCAAGCTGACCCAAGTTCTAGCTTGCAAAGTAGCCTTTTTTCCGTTTCCTCCAATCCTCAAGAGTTCTAAATTCTAATTGCTTCCGTTTTCCTTTTTTCCACAAAAGCAACCTTGCAAGGTGAAATTATATGCGTACATAAGGCTTCAAACAATCTCCAAGAACCTCAGCAACAGCCTGATACAAATAAGTAGATAGGTGTTTAGAATGAGACGCAAGTTTCCCTAGAGCTTGCTCCCAACCTTGAAACCTTGACTAATTTCACAGTATTAACCTCCTGACTTACAAATATGGCATTAGAAAAACCATATGATATATAATATCCTATATATGTGGCTATCATAATTTGAATTGCGACTCCAAAAGAACATATAAGGTTGAAAACTGTTGCTTTTATTATTAAGTCAATCTATGATGATTTTTCGTAATAGCCTTTCGAACTTCTTTATTAAAGGACATTCCAAATGAGCTACATGTAACCAAAAATACTTATTGTCGATTCATCTTTAGCCTCAAACTTAAGCTATTGGTTGAGGTAATTTTAATCATTTAACATGTCATCAAGTTTTGTTCTTTACAGGTGTTTGTTTTACATTTTATTATAATGATTCTTCATATGTGATAATGATTTCTCTTATCTGAACAGTTTTTATGAAGATAAGTGGTAACTATCTTAACAAGTTGTTCCAATATATATTCTGCGACGTGTAGAGAAACATACTCAACACACACAGCCTCATATTATGGTTCTTTTTATTATTTAGACTACGCATAACCTTAGCTCCTAATTCCATGCACATTCGTATTCCCATATAGCGGTACTCAACTGACTCCCAAGTCCCAACATATGTAAATTGAGCTGGGTGTGTGGCTTTTAAGAACTTCAATAGGAGATTCCTGTCTTAATTATTTTGCCATGTACTGCAGGCTTTGCATATCAATCATAACGGCCTAAGGTCCCTCCCTACTACACTATTTAAGATGTGCATCCACCTCTCTACACTTGATCTCCACCACACAGAAATCACCATAGATCTCCTCCGGCAGGTGTGTCCTCATGCTGCAATTGTTTGGATCAATCTATGCCTGCTTGATTAATTTGACCATCTTTTGTGATAGTATGAAGGATGGGAAGCTTTTGATGAACGTCGGCGTTCAAAGCATCAGAAGCAACTAGATTTTCGCGTTATGAGCCAGGCTGAATTTGATGAAGGTGCAGATAAACATTGATGCTTTATGATTTATTGCTTTTAAAGTCAACATGCAGCAACTGTCTCGTTTTTTCTGTAAAATACATTTGGTTAAATTAATGCGACATTGGTCCTGCCAGAACCAGAAAATTTCAGGCTTACATTAGCTTCATGTTAGATTATGGAAATCGTTGGGGGTGAATTTAGGTAATCATCTCTTGGCTTGGCTAATTGTCAAAATATTTGAGATGTATTGTCCGAATGTCCCTTTTTCATTTCCTTCCTGCGAGTGCGAGGTGTGGAGATAGGGACAGATGATTCCAATGGAGCCATTCACGTCTTCTAAAGCTCTCACTTAATCAATTTAAGAACAGGAGAATCTTCAAATATTTTGGTAATATTGAATTTCTTTACATATATACTCATATTTTTAACATATTTTCGATTAAACAGTCAAAAATTCAAATTCCTTCTTCACATGAATGATAGCATCGTGATGTTCATTAGAAGTAGAACCCGAAATCTAAATAATGGTTCTTTTGCCTTTTGAAACTCAAACTCACAAAAGAAGAGATTGTTGAATTGAATATTTTCTTACTATAAGATGTCTTTTTTTTACCTCTTCAAAGTATTATCCTGTGAAGGTCATCATTCCTAATCTTGGATAAGGTTGAGAACCATTACTACCTGAAACAGAAACTAAACTCACCCCATTCGAGACACAGATCTCAGTATAGTTAAAATACGCCAGCATTTCTGGTAGCAACACTAAGAAATAAAGCACCCAAACACATTTTTTATTTCCAAGAACATACTAAACCCCAATTTTCAATAATTTAAACATCCAATACTCAATAGATAGAAGGGAGGAAAAAGTGCAGAGGACAAGACGAGAAATAACAATGTTGAAATGTGTAAAGCGAAAAACTCTAAACTCATCTTCGTGAAAAAAGTCGAACATCTCGAAGCCAGTGTTGGTGGATATAGCTTCAACCATCCATACAATAAAGGTACATCATTCATATTGCACAAAATCAACGTTTCTTCCACATTCATGTATGAATATGTGAACTGTGTGTTGGCCGTTTCATATTTGAATACTCTCGCAGCTCTAGACTTTTAAAGACTAAAAACAAGGTCTTACCAGGGACAGAAGCATGATCCAGTGATGAAGAGTACCTAACTAAAAGTAAACAGACACCAGTGGGATGTCAATATCATTATCCTCATCATCCTCGCATGCCACCACGACATCCAAATGTCGACAATACGGGGGCAGTTCCACCTTGGCAATATCTCGAGCTAAATCAACTACCTTCTTGTCCATTCGATCTTTGTGTCGAGGAAACATGCTATTGTACAGGAGACAGCTACCACATGAGATGCTATAGGCGTTCAGTCCCTTGTTCTTCAACCATTTAATGAGTTCTCTGAGAGTAGGGTTGTCTTTGATGATCCATCTGTCCCAAACAGTCCAGCTCATGTCACGGTGCTTAATGACCTTGGGTGGGACTGGCTCAGCCATGGAGAAAAGAGGCAAGGCAAGGTTGGCAAATGTGTTACGGTAGTCCTCCACCTTGTGGCCGCCATCTAGAACTTTGTAGAGTTCAAGGCAGACAAGACCTGTGGCCATTGCAGTAGAGGTTGCAATGGCGGGGATGATCCTTCCGGCAATGAACTTGGCTTTCAACTTATCTACTTCAGGAATGCTGAAATTTCTTGCTCTCATGTTAGCCAGTCCAGCTATGAGGTCCATATGGTAATTTGTATCATCATCCTGCACGTCCAAACTCGGCTAGTTGAATTTACATTATCAATTCTACTAAGATTACTATAAACCTTTACAGTCAGTCATAAATATCTCTCTACTTATATCTTCTTTTCATTAAAAATGAAGAAATACCTTCTCAAACTGGATCGGTTTCATCCTGAATCCCTCTGGTAGGTTCCTGCGAGTATCTTCCAATTTGTCTACCAGATCATGAATAACAGCAGCATCATCAACAGATGCTGCAGAGAGACTGGTAGCCTTCTCATCAGTCACAATCTTGGCATCTTTTTTGGGCATAAAGTCTGGTACTATAACCCTGTCGACCGCATCAGCCAATTTCCTGGGGTTCTTAACCCAGTCAGGAATTGAAATGGCATATGATTCTGCTCTTAGTATAGCAGCCGCCAAAACAAACTGAAGGTGACTTTGATCAGCAGTTGAAAACGGAAGTGGATGGGGAAATCTCTTTGGAGCCGACCAAAACGGGGCGCCATTACTGGTTGCAGCATCCTCAGGAAACGTGTAAATCAACTGCTTTACACGGTTTGCAAAATAATCTTCAAACCTGTCAAAATGAAATCATCACAACAGGAATCAATATATTGATCTGAAGCATAAAAAAGTTGAATGGATATAGATGAAAGTTGAGATTATCAAGGAAAGTACTTCAATCGAGCCCATGTAATGCAGTCTTCAAATGTCTCGCATCTTTCTCTATCAAGACACTCAAGAACACGCTCCAAAGTATCCCTAGACTGAGCATCACCAGCATTCATCATCGAAGAAGCATACTCACTAGGATTAGATAGATAAGCATTCACATCAGAAGGAGTCTTCTCAAGTAAACCCTCAAACTCAGATCGAGCCCATGTCAAACAGTGATCGATATTGTGCGGAAATGAATGCACAGTGCACATGGGCGCTTGTTTTTCAGGTGGGTCTCTTGATGCCCCATAGTTTTCAGTCAGATGAGGAATAACCATTTGAGTATTGCATTTAGCACCAAGAGTACCAGATTCTAAAAGTGGTTTCTGGAAGTATAAGCACCTTTGATCAACATATAGCCTTGCATTTACGTTGTCTAGTGCATTAACTATGACACTCAAATTCTCCCAAAAGCTATCGTTAAAGACATTTTCAGTTTCAGGACTAACTCGATTCTGCAAAGCTTCAATATTAAGGTGCCGATTGATTGCAACAGCAGCAGAAGCAGCAACCGTGGATTTGTTCTGCCCAATGTTCCAGTCACGGAAAAGGAACTGCCTACTTAGGTTGCTTTTTTCAATAACATCATCATCAGTAATTGTTAGCTTCCCTTCGTTGCTACATGAAACTCCCATAAGTGCAAGATTCTTCAAAAACTCACAACCTAGAGCACCAGATCCGACCATAAAGACTTTGGCATTTTCCAGTTTCTTCTGTAGCTTAGACCCGAACACTGAAATCTGTGCGTCATAACGGCTATTCAAGGGTCTAAATTCACTGGCGTCCAATGCCTCTGTGGGAAGTGACTCCACTGAGTCGAAATAGAAGAACTGCATTTTTTAAAGAAAATAACATAAGGATGCAAGAAATAGTAATCAAATGACAATGCCACTATCCCAGCATGAGGGAAAGTTTAAACAAGATACATTGCAATAACTTCACTGGTCTCATTAAATTATGATCTAATTCATGTATGCAAAGAGAAGCAAACTTGTACGAGTAACTTCAAGGGGGCTGTCAAGACATTTAAGAAACTTCTTGAATGAAAAGGCGCCAAGCATTTAAACACGAAGGTCATTAGGCATATTTAATTCAGCCTCAAACATGACTAGTCTACTAACCTGGACGAGTGGATGAAACTTTCCAGAACATGCTTTGAGAACCTCTTGAGCTACAATACCACCAAACATGGCTGCCATGGGATTCAGTACTGCCTTCGCACCAAATGCAAAATGTCTCAAAAGCTTAGGATTAATATCTTCAACTCTCCCATCTCCTAGACTCTCATTCATGTTACTGGCAACAGAGATTAGCTTCTGAGCATCGTCCTCAGAACCAGCAACTGGAAAGCGACCCAACTCAGTCACAAATTTATCTAATGCCAAGAACGCCAGGTGTATGAGAGGAGGACGGTCGAATTTGGAGAAATCACTCAGAAGGAAATCACCAGGATCGTTGATTGCTTCTCTTAATGGCTTGAAGTTCAACACCTTGGGCTGCTTCACCTGTGTGACAATCCCACCTTTTTCATAGATACCATAGTTCGTAGTATCTTCATCAAGAGTAAACGAATAGGCCCTGCAATTTTTAATCCTCCTTGGCTTCCCATCATTCAGTTCAGTCATACCATGAACTTCAGAAAACACCACAAGATCTCCATCCTGAAATTCAAGCCTCTCATCATCAACGCAGGAAACAAGTGCAGGATTGTCATTGCTAATGGACGCAATTATGCCAGTGTGTGGGTCCTCTCCATACACATCATAAACAGTGAACTCCGGTCCAAAGTCACAAAACACTGATCCAAATAGCCCTCTGACTTCAGACTTGATAAATGAAATAGGAGGCTGGTGGTTATGACAGAAGTCATTGAACTCCATAGCCTTGTCAAGGCCAGTATCAGTAAAGACAACAACCTGCATCCACAGAACTTGGAAGGTTACATAATGTGCATGGGACTCGTATACATGAGAAAAATAAGCACACATAACTGATGTTAAAGATGTACACCCCTGCAACAGAAATCAGCTATGTTCGTTTATTTTTTTTGACAGAAGGAAATTGACACTGATGGGTAGAATGATAGTATTGCTAGAATTTGTCGTTTGTTGGGTTAGCTTGTTCTTTTCCAAGAAATTACTAGATTGATTTCTTAGTGAAACATCCATTACAATGATGATCTCCACAAATAGGGGAATTAAGCTTTTGAGTGGAAACTTTACGGATGAATAAAAAAAAGTAAACAAGTAATCTCAATATCTAGATGCTAGGTTGCTTCACCATGCTATGAATTACTCCTCAACACACCACCTTCACTAAGCAGGAAATTTCCAAGGTCATAGAAGGGAAATAGCAAGGCTACGACGGAGCCCAACCGTTTCCCTTTTGAATTCTCTTTAAGAAGTCTTGAAACCATCTCAAGCAGGATATGATGGAAATATTGCAGCTCTTTCCAAAAGGAATAGTCAATACTATTACTAAAGAAACTTTTCTAGCTCACTTACCAAATAAAGACTACATACGTAGCTTAACCATGAGCCTCAACAAAATCTTGCCAAAAGATCCTTCATAAAAAGTCAAGACCATCTTCCAACCACCATTTGGGATATTCCTCTAGCTCAAAAGCGCCCCCAAGTCATCTATTACTAATAAGAAGGTTGTCGCATTTCTAAAATAGTGGAACCGTAATAATGAGGACTTTTTTTTTTTTCCTTACTTTTGCAAGAACTTCAATATTTAGAGGTGGAGAGACTAAACGTTAAGGCAGCCTACCAAGGTGTTTTTTCAACTACTAGTTAAGGTTCAGGCAATGCCTCAAGATGCATCTGATTATATTATGTGCAAAATTATCAAATACGGCCTCTTTACAGAAGACTTGCCAATAGACTTTCTAACAGCACTATGGGAAACACAACTCCCTAAAAGAGTTAAAAGTAGTCCATTAGAGTTTGCTAATCCAAGCTTCAACACTTGTGACAGAATACATCCTAAATGCACATTCCGACCAAATTGGGGTAGCATAGCAAGAAAACACAAGGCTCTTCAGAAGCATTGTTTTTCTGCTCTGAAAAGTTTGGTGGAAACTCTAAAATCAAAATTGAATTTCGAACTCAACAGCCAGTTCAGGAGTTGGGAAAAGTATCAATCACCATTTCAAATGGTAGATGATCTGCCATGAATCTTGTGGTCAATAATAGGTTTATATATAAAATGCTCTACCATGGTTAAAAGATACAAATAATACCTGAGATAAGAATATAAGACACAAGCACACAATTATAAACAAATAAAATGAGTAGACAAGTCGATCTTCAAATAGGAAGTCTGCAAAAATAAGCAACAGAGTCACAAATACTTGTGGAATGCTCAAATTAGATTGCTAAAATTTCTACAGTTCTTTTCAAAACTCCAGACAAAATAAGAGAAATATAAATACTTCATTTAGAGCTTCCAATTCCAATGGTACGAGTTAGGCTTCCAATTCCAATGGATACAATTTTTGGAAACACATCCTTTGTCAGTTTGTAAGGTAAGATTTCAAATTATCAGATGTAGTTCCATATCATCATATCATCATATCAGTCTGTGCACTACTTAAAATATGCATAAAGTTGGTATACCTCGAATTTGGAAAGCTGTTCTTTCACTAATTTAGTTGTCAAGGTATGGACAATGACAGAATTGTTGAGATCTTGCAACTTCTGAGCAGAGGCAAGCGCTCTGTTTTTACCAATATCACTCTCTGAGAACACAAAATTACTAGACAAATCCCATAACTCCACTACACCGTCGTCGTGCAAGGTCACAGACTTCACCCCAGCAAGAATAACATTCTTTGCTGCAGAAGAGGGGCAATATAATAAGATATAGTAAAACTGAAAACTTAAACCAAACACAGAGAACCAAAAGTAGGTAATAATGCATTGGGAAAATTCCCTCACATACGAAAAAAGAAAAATCACAAGTTTGGGAAACAAAACTAAAACACACCATCAGCTCTAATCTAAAATTATCTAATATCTACCACTGCCCAAAGCATCGTTATATAGATATTGTCGGATGTATCTTCAATGCACCATAGGAGCAAGATAAAAAGCTCTGCACATGTCTGTATACATGAATAAAATGTGTTCATACTAGGAATGGAATATGCATGTATGTTTACAGAGAGAAAGTTAGAAGACAAGACATCCGCCAAGTAATAAGCTAGTTAAAGATAAGTAATCATCTAATCAAATCAACTGTAAAGATATTCCACGCTCTAACCCTATAATAAAAGAAACAAACAATCCGCTTCAAGGTAAAAGGGGTAATATATGAACATGTATTCAGAATCAGGAAGCCATGAAATGAAGAAGGTCTATCGTCAGATGCTCGCAAGTTAACAGGAAACAAAAAAAGCACTGGCAGCATAGAGGAAGCATCCATTGGGCATTGATGTTAAACAGGAAAATGAGCAGAAAGTAGCAAAACTGGTGGTTTTGGTCAGTAATTACCAATCTCAGCGCCAAGACCCTGCATTCCAGAAATGAGGACATTGGATGCAAAAAGCTTCCGCATGGTCTCGCGACCATACACGGCAAGCTGTCGGCTGTGCAGATCCTCATCAATATCCTGCGGGTTCAAATTACCCGATGCCATGATCAAGGATGCACCGTCGTTCACGATGTTGTTACCGGTGGGAACAGCAGCAGCTACGTTGGTATTAAAGTTCACGTTGGAGTCGACGTTACAGTTGTCGATCCGGTGCTTCTTGATCAGAGACACCCCTGCGTTCTGAACGCTGTTGCTGATGTTGCTGATGTTGCTGCTGCTGTTATCAATTTGTTGTTCTAAAACCGCACCTTCTTCACCAGCTCTCTTCCTGGGAAGCATAAAGTGCAGTAGGCTGCTGAAAACCCCAGAAGACCTCAACATCATCAACGAAACAACAACGAATAAAACAAAGCCAATAAAAAATTCATGAAGAAACCAAGCATCAACGATAAACCCTAGCCAGATTAGGAGCGTAAACGAAGACGAATGAAGTGGGGAGACATTTGGAATCGAAACAAAGAAGAAGAGAAATTAATTAAGAGGAAAAAGGAAGAAGAAACGTACCGATTAGGAGCGTAACAACGACGAAGGAAAGAAGGAAGGAATCTGGAGAGGGTGATTGGAAGCTCAGAATTGAGGATGAATGGAGAGGTTTCTTTGAAGATGAATGGAAATGGAAGGTGAAAACAAGGGGCTGATATATGGAAGGGAAGAAAGCGGAAGAAGGGCAGAAATGGCTTTTTGCACTCTCACAATTTTTGGCACAAATGCTTGGGTACGCCAAAATTAATTATTATTAAAATCAAATTAACAGAAAAATAATTACCTAATTTTATTTATTAAATTAATATGTTTTTTTTTTTTTTTTTTTTTTTTTTTTTTTTTTTTTTTTTTTTTTTTTTTTTTTTTTTTTTGTAATGTTTCAAAGAGTGTAAGAAAATAATTTATATTATTACATTAATTTGTTTAATTAAGTTTTTAATAACAATCGTTGAACAATGCAGCAACGTTATTGGATTTTAAAGCTTCTAAAGTCACGTGGCATATGTCGGAAATTCTTATTTAAATTGTTTTTATAAAGGTACTTAAATTTTCCAAATTTTTATTTTGTCTAATAATATGTTAAATTTCAAATTTTTAATTTAGGTTTAGTGCTTATTGTATATTATTTTTTTAAATAATAACAAACCTGTCATTTTTAAGATAATTCGACCATAATTCAATAAAAATATATATATCAATAGCTATTTAAATTTGTGACTAGAAAAAAAAAAGATATATATGGAATAAAAATCACTTTCTGGAGAAGTGTTTTTGGAGGGTATGGTTCAAAACCTCGTATTTTAATATTTAAGGTACTAAACAAGTAAGTATTTCATAATTAATTCAGATATAAAATAAAATAAAATAAAAATTCTAATTATACATTAGCGTATAAGATAAGCATGATTAGCCGATAAAAAATTATAATCGAACTATTAAAATAAGTAATTAACTCCAACTACAGCTGAATACGTGTTAGAGAGGCTGAAATAATATTTATTGTAAATAATAATTTACAATAAATATTATTTCAGTTCATGACTCATATTCAGGCGGAAACCGAATCCAAATAATACTTTTCTTGGAGAGCAAGCAGGCCAGCTTCTTACTTTTTTTTTTTTTCTTCTCTAATTGGAACAGATCAGAGAGGAAGCCAAACGATTATTCTCTTTCGTAAGTTTGTTCATCAAGTCATTTAATGTTTCCAAAATGTTGTGCTATAAACAATTACTATTTATGTTTTGGCATAGTGTATAATTCAATGCAACTAAAAGTTCCCACTAAGGCCTTGTATGTCATAATTTGACCCCGGGAGATATCATGTCCACTAAGGCAAAATGTTCCCACTAACCCAACCAATAAATCAATCCTAACTTTCTCCTCTCATCTGTTCTTCCTCCTCAATTTATTTCTCCAAAAGAGACTGCAAACAGTAGAACATGTCAAGGGGGGCGGAACACAGATAACAAATTTACAAACGTCCGTGTAATTGTACAGAAAAAAGTAAATTAGAAATGCATGCATCAAGGCTAGATTATGTGTTCTCTCATAAGATACCTTATAATATAAACTAACATAAAGTTCAGATCTAAACTAATTCTAGAAATAGTTATAATATAAACTAACATAAAGTTAAGATCTAAACTAATCCTAGAGTTCAGACTCGAAAGAAGATTGGTATTTCTTTTGTTTTTCCTTTGAAAATCATTGTATACATTATGAGAAGTAATTGGATTAACATTTTCAAAACACAAACTTCTCATATCTACATTGAACGCAGAGCATATCTTCTACATGAAAAAGGAACACTTTACAATAACCTCATAAGAGTAGATTTTGAATCCATTTAGATTAACAGGAATATACTTACTTTATCTATGCTTGTTATTGTTGGAGTCCAACAGCACTGATAAAATTTCTGAGAACTGGGGGCGCTTTGATGGGCAATTGTTCCAGCATCTGATCATCAGAGATTTCAGGGTGGTAGGACAGTCCTTTGGAACATCAGGTCTAAGACCACAAGCAGCTATACCAACTGCTGCCTGCACTGGCGAATATGCACCATACGCTGCCTCGCCGGTCACCATCTCCCATATTACCATTCCAAAGCTGTATACATTACTCATCCATGTCTCGTTAACGCTCTCCGGGTCGCCAGCAATAATCTTTGCCAAACCAGATAGAGCCAACAAACACAAATTAATAACACCCTAAGCAATCAAATTGAGAAGTACATAAATAGGCTGTGACAAGTAAAGGATGGTAGTAAGATGAGATCTACAGGAATTTCAAATTCCCTGAAAGAAAGGGCAGATTTCACTCTAAAGCAGCTTTAAGATGGCGGGATCCACAAAATGAAACAGTCAAGAAGAACGTGGCACCAATTCAATGTTGCTGCCAAACGGATGGATGCAGTGAAATCTAAACCTAATGGTCTAATGAATATGAAAGCACCTAGACAAATATTAACACAAGCCTGATGAGTGTAAAGCATCTTCGATCATGACTGTATGCCATACACACTAGACCATCATAGAGGAAGTGACATAAAGTCTCTTTAATTGAAAAGGGCTCATCCCATGCGGTTTAATGCAATGAATCCAAACACAACTTACATCACAAAAAAAGCGAGAAGATATTGCATTCTTCAGCTAAAGCAGATAGATATATATAGGGTTCTTTCAATGCATACTGTAAGTGAAACTTGCTTTAGATAATACCAAGTGTAATCAAAGTTATAGTGAACAGACCTCAGGAGCTAGCCACCGATACCCATCAGTCTCGTACTCCATTGCCTCGCCCAAGTTTTTGCATGCAATGAGTATGCCCATGTCACCCAAACAAGCATTGCCGTTCTTGTCTATCAAGATTCTCTGTGTGTTAAGATCTCGATAAGCAATACCATGGTCATTCATGAATTTCATCCCTTCTGCAACATCAATAGCAATCCTGGTTATTTCTTTCGTTTGAAGCCTTTTGTTTTTCAACATTAATTCATGGACTGATCCACCCTCCATTAATTTGGTTACCACACACAAGCCATGATTTTCATCAATACAAACACCATAGAACATCAAAATGTTCTTGTGCCCATATGTCATCAGCTCCAACAAGTCTTTACGGAGCTCAAACTTGTAAGAAACTCCCTTTTCACACCCTTTAATCTTCTCTATACATACTCTTTTGCCCTTGTAGACTCCCTTGAACGAGTTGGGTCCAATCTGATCACTGAACTCGAGATTCTCAGAGCTCAGCAGCCATTTACCCAGCTCATGCCCACCAGATTGGACCGTTTGCCATTCATCGACAGATACAGCAAAAGATGAAGTAGATAAGGGCATTTCTATCTGTAAATTTTCATTCGAATTCAATCTCTCAAAACCACTTCTGCAATTCTGTTCAATAGCATCCTCCTCGATTTCTCTCAGATCCTTCCCCCGAGTGTTACCATCCTGGCCTCCACAAAATCCAAATGGAAGTTTCACAGTGTTGGTTTTTGGCTTCTTAATAGCCAATTTTAGAGCATTTTCAACTTTGGATTTGAAGAGTTCCTCTTGGGCATCTAGGTTCGCAAAAAGAATGACTCCAAGAGTAAATTTTTTCTTCTCAAAGATCTGTATCTTCTCGCAGCGAATGTCAGAGCCCTCCAACGCTCCAGACATCGCCGACCATGAAATTGAAGAGTTGCAAGCAAATGTGAGCTTCATTGTAGGCTTCTGAACGTCATTATATGTCACTTCTTGAAAAAAAATAGCAGGGTGCTCATAAACAGATGCCTGTTCTATCAATTTTATGTGGAGAAAGACATCTTTCATGTCAAACCCCGCCTGAGCATAACTGTTCATACCAGCAAAACAACAAATAGAAGAAAATATAGCAATCAGAAAAGGGAAACAAGCCTAGTTGAAATCTTCTACTATAAGATAATTAGCAAACAGTGACTAAATAGATATCTGATGGATTTTTCATTACAACACTAAGTAACTAGCTCCAATCGTTCACGATTACACATTTCATTCTTTTTCAATCCATCTCTCCAGTTTACACAACTTTCAACACACAAACAACACATTACTAATCAGAGTACAAACCTGAAGGGCAACGAATCATAATGCTTGCGAATACTGGAGACGAGCTTTTCCGGCAACTGACTTCCAGGATAAAGCAGAGTAAGATTCCGTACAACACTCCCCCAAACCTCCTTCTTAGACCCCTCGGTTCTCGAAGGCGAAGGATCTCGAACAGAGTCCAGATTCAACGAGTTTTTAATCGACGCCACCGCCTCCGACACATTCCGACTCAATCTCTGCAACCGTTTCTGCATTGCCGACGACTCCTTCACTCCAACACCAAAAGAACTCTCTGCCTTGGAGCCTTCCGATCTATCCTGAGTCCTCATCAGCACCTGCTCCACCACATCCTCATCAGTACTAGCCCTACTCGACCAGCACTCCAATGCCGTCGCCATTGCTCCGCCGTACCACAGTCCGTCCACTACAACTACATGGAGAAGCAGAAATCGGCGAAGAAACTCCGGCAGGGAGGATCGTAACCGTGAAAAGAGTCAGTTATCGGGCAGATTCGTGAATCGACGGGTCTTTGATTTGAAGTTTGGAGCGTGAAAAATGGGTAAAAGGGAAGAGCAGATTGCATTAGGTTGTTTGTCCAGTCTTTGAGGGTAGTTTTTGTTATGGGCGGTAGAGCATTAAATATGTCAGGGTAGTTGTTAGGTGTGGATGAGGTCCATGCAAGACTATGGTGCACCTCCAATCTGATGTGACGGCTGGGCGGATTATCATGATGGTGACGGTAGCCACGTGGGACCTTTAGCAATTTATTGTGTTTGCCTGTGTCATAGTGACTCAAATTTCTCCACGTGGCACTCTTTCAGTGGATCAGGTAATATTAAGCCAATATTTTGAAGGAAAAAAAAAACCTAAAATATCAAATATTTAAATTGCTACAAAAAAAAAATTATAATAATTGTTACATTAAACATTTTAATTATCTATTTAAAAAAGTTTATATTATTCCAATAATATGAATTATCGGTAATTTATACATCAACTAAAAAAAATTAAAAATTTTATTTATTGAACTAAAAAAGAGGAAACTTTCCAGTTATTTGTTATAAAAATGGAAAGTTAAATTAAAAGGGTGAATATTCTAAAATAAAAATAAAAATCTTGAGATTTAAAAAGTTAAAATTAAAATTAATTGGGAGGACCATGTGGGGCATGTGGTGTCTGAAACATGGCCCACAATTTTCGTATCATGTTATTCCAAGCGTTAAATCACGGCCGTTGGTTGGGGAGTGGTGCCCAATTCTTATAAAGTTCAATCACGTGTTTCTTCGTGTTTAAGATCACAACGCATCTAACGGCAGAGATCCGACGGGCCCACACCAGGCCTTACTTAATAAAATAATAAATTAATGAATAAAATACCCAGACCCAAAAATAAGTGTCTGATTTTTGTGAATTTATTGGTTCCTGAAGCGTCACGACACAGACACACAATATTTCAAAAAAACAAAAAACAAAAAAAAAAGTTTATTATTTATTGCAAAAAAAAAAAAAAAAAAAATCTAAAAATAGAACTATGAATAGGCGGAATAAGAATTTTGGCTATTATTATTATTTAAAAGATCGTACTCTTTGATGAATTCTTTTTTTATCTCCTATTTTATTTTATTATTTACTATATATATATATATATATATATATTACTTATGATATAATAACAGGATTTTTTATTTTAAATATGAACCCAATTTTTTATTTTGCAAATTTAATCCTATAATTTCAAAAAAATTAAAATTTAATTAGAATCCGTCTGCATAATTTTAACTTAAATGACAATACGAGAGTTTTATCAAACTTTATGGGAATTTTAGACGAAGAAGGACGTAGTATACAGCGAAATGCTTTGGAGAGTTGAAAATAAACGTAGATTCGAACCAATCAAATTGAAATATCTTAGTAGCTAGACGAGTGAAATGATGCTTGGACAAGTAAAACTAATATGGTTCAAATGTAAATTTATTCAAATTATAGGACCATTTTGTAATTTAACCTTACTAAACCAAACAGCCCAAAAATCACAATTCCCTCGCTACTCCACAAATATCCCCGAGGAATGCATCAATGTTGGAATCAGAAGAACCACCGCGCGCCACCGCTCGCCGGCAAGTCTCTCGGAGTTCGCTCACTCTTTTCCTCATCTCTCTTCCTTCAACATTCTCTGGATTCATAAATCTCTTCACAGTCTCTGCAATTTCCTCTCTCCCCACCAAATTCCGACCCCCAACCGCTTCAAATCTGACCCCAACTTTCCAATCCTCAACGATTTTCTTACTGTTCGGAATCTGATCCCAAAATATCGGCCAAGCAAGCATTGGAACGCCGGCGAAAACCCCTTCCAGAGTCGAATTCCAACCACCGTGAGTCCAGAACCCTCCGATGGCATTGTGGCATAGAACCTTTAATTGATTGCACCATTCAACCACCATCCCAGTTTCCTCATCCACATCTTTCAACCAGCCGTCGTCTCCACGCGCCACCCACAAGAACCGTACGCCGCTGTCTTTCACGCCGGCGATGATCTCCTCCATTTGAGCGCTCGAAACTGAAAGAAAACTCCCTTGCGAAATGTACAAAACAGATCCCTCTGCTTGAGAGTCCAGCCACCGGAGGTAGTTTTTGGGGTCGCCGCCGTTGTCTTTGACCGAAGTTTCAAGCTCGAAATACGGTGTACTGGGCCCGATTGTGTAGATTGGGATGGGAAACTTTGCTTTTAAAGCGTCGATTACAGAGGATTCAAGCTCGTAAACAGAGGTGGAGATCAGGAACTGAGAGTTGTCAACAGAACGGGCAGATTTCTCGGCGGCTCCGACGACTTTGACGCCATTGCCGGAGAAGAAAGATGGCAAATCTGCAAGACGAATCTTCGACACTCCGGGGAAGTAATCGACAATATGTTCTCCCCTTTCTTCAAAACAGAGAAGAAAATTTAAAACCCTAATCCAAAAATCCGATTCCCAAAAACCCAATTGATTTCACAGTACCTGAGAGTTCAGCAGGGAAATCCCCATGTTCCTGAAGGAGCTCAAAATGGTAAAGAATGGAGAAAACCGTTACCGACATGGGCCAGAGCGAAGCCACCGGAATACGGAGGTTGTTCCCCAACTGTACCACCCAGGGAAGGAAGGCATCCGCAACGATGGCCGTCGGCGGCGGGTGGAGGCGGGTGAGCAGAGTGTTAGTCGGAGCCTCCAAATCGGAGTTAACAGATCGGATAAAACCTGGGAAGTCATTAGCGCGGCCGAGCTCGGAGGGGATGACATTGGGGATGGTAGCGAATCTGATGTTTTGGGGTTTGGATTCGCCGGCGAGGAAGGTGAGCCATTCTTCGGTGACGATGAATGAGATGAGAATGTTTGGGTTTTTGAGAGAGAGGAGCTTGCAGAGGTTCATGAGGGCGTTGACATGGCCTCTGCCGGGGTACGGCACCGCCGCGAGATGGGTCTGTTTGGTTGTTGCGGAACTGATCGGATCCATTTCTTTTCGGTGGTCGGAATGATTAAAGGCGGCGAAGTGTCGGAGGGAATCAAAATGAGCAGCCACTCCGAGAATGTCTTGAAAGTCCCATCATGGTGGGGGCAAACTTTATAGCATTTAGAGAGTGGTTTAGTTGGGTTGGGGGTGGAATAGACTAAATAAATATTTAATACTTTCTTTTAAAATTACTTTTAAAAATATTTAAAATTTACGATATTAAATTTTAAAATGTTTCATTAATACTTTTCAATTTTTATTTATTTATTTACCCTTTTGGGGTGGGGAAGATTTATTATATTTTATTTAATCCAATAAATAAATAGATGAATTTATTTTTCTCTCAGCCGCCGTTGAAATATTAGATTCCTCCTGTCATTTTCTTTTTCTCAGTCCACAATTTTTTTAAAAAGTCGTCAATATATTTTTCGAAAAATGCAATTTTATAAATCTGGAAAAAAAATTTGCACTTTTGACCACAAAAGATTTCTTTATTATTTTTCAATTTCTAATAAAAATTTTAAATACAAGGTCACTCTTGTCATTTCATCTTCTTTCCATCATTTTATGGATTTTTTTTTCCCTTATATATACATATATATTAATAATTGTGAAAGAAACTTCTATTTACTTTTACTTTTGGCCTAAAAACATTTGATTACTTTTTAATTTTTTTTTAGTCTACCAATTTCTTACGAACATATTCAAATTCAATATCTTACCTCGTTTTTAATGAGATAATTGGTTAAGAATCAACTCTCCGAAATTGTAATGGTAATTTCATGGCAACATCGTGAAGCACGACACCCATAAACAAAGCTATTGAAATAGCACGAATCACGACTCTCAAGGATGGATTCAAATCAACAGTGAATACGAGACTTTAGCCAATTTGAACAAGAATAGACTCACAAATCGTGAGCTTATCATTATAAATTCACACCTATAACGAAAATAAAATTATCAATTAAATTATGTATTATTAATTTTTTTTTTTTTAATGAAGTGTTAGTAAATTAAAAAAAAATCAATTAAAACCAGTTTTTTTTACCGTTAAAATAGTTCTAAATTTTATTAATAATTAAATTAAGATTTAAAAACTTTTTTTTAAGTAATTTTAATTACAATTGCTTACACTAATCTAAAAGTCAAATGGTAATTAATATAGGTCAAATCACGTCTTATCGTGTGGCTAGAATATCGATAAACATGTTCTCAAGCCTTAGTACAAAGTGTCACAATCGCACTCTTGTGGTACCAAGACAACTATTGTATGACACTTGTTCTAACAAAGCGAACAAGTCAACCATGAGACATTCGGATTTCGAAGACAACGTTAGCGATGCTCGAATCTCGAGTCACGTTTGCGAGAAATGTTTTAGAAAATGTAAGCGAGGAAATACGTTGAAAATAATTTTAAGGAAACAATATTATAAGCTAAAAAACAATTAGATAACAACAATGACTTTATAATGAGAATGTTTGCTTAATCCACCACATTTAAATGGTAGGTGAAAGTTCTCTGTTTATAATAAATGAAAAAGATATCTATGATAGATATTTGTCTTATAATAAAATATCAAATACGATATATATGGTAAACTTTAATTTAGTACTAAATATCCTTAACAGGAGATAGAAAAAATTGAGTACTAGTCATAACCCTTATACTATATTTTAGGAAATTTTAGCATTGATAGGTGTAGATGTGATTTTAGTGAACGGTTGTACACTCCCACATTGACACAATAGGGGGTTTGAGCCAGACATGTAGCCATGAACAACATGTCTTAGACATGTATGTTCGAGACATCCGTCATGCGATCACAAGAACACGCTTTGAACAAGCACGACTAGATTGAGTACTTCAAATCCGAGCGTTGCACGATTCGATTTGCTGGTAGCTTATTGAGGTAGCAAGAAAAAAGGAAAATAATAAAATAAGATGGTTAAATAAAAGCTGAAAATTATTAGTCGGTGATTGAATGAACGCCAACCGAAGCTTCTGACATATAATTACATGCCCTTCTTCTTCAGTAGCCGACGCCCATTTTACCCCAAAAATTAGCTTTATAAACATATTTTTCATACTTTCTATTTTCTTTTTACACCGAACCTTCTACGACACTCGACGTTCGAGGCTATGCAACGCCAAGAATAACTCCATGCATAGATATCTCGACACCGAACCGTCGAACTTTAAAATGATAATTTATATCTTATAAATTTTAATTTATAAAGATTTTAATGTTTATTTTTGTTTAAAATTAAAAAGATATAAAAAAATTACACATTCCCTAAACATTATTCTTCAATACGATACCGTTCGGTCTTTATTTATTTGAATGTTAGCTATACGAGTTAGGTTTTGTTTGAAATTAATATTACATAAAATTCTCAAAATTATTTTTTATAAAAGTCCCATATCGGCTAATTCAGTGAATGATCATGAGTTATATAAGCAAGGAATAATAACTCCATTGGTACGAGACATTTTGAAGAAGCTTAAAGCAAAACATGAGAGGATATACTTAAAGTGGACAATATCATACCATTGTGGAGAATCGTGTTTATCTAACAAGTCTCAAAAATAAATTCAATTACTTAGCCGACATACACGTGTATATATATATATTATTGATGAAGAAATTGTGATTAAAAAAATTATAGGTCAAAGAGAATTAACAATAAGGTCGGCTTCTACACGCTACATCTCACATGCAACCATTGACTATTTTTCAGGCCAACTTTTTTCCAACCAGCAGGTTGAAGGAGATGATTATTAAAATAATAATAATAAATATAAAAATGGCTATATTTGTATTTAATATATTTATAAATCATTTTCTGATCATACATTTTCTTTTAAATTAATAATCATGAAGGAAAAAAAAAAAAAAAAAGATTCAACTCCACAGGGAGCAATAATCTTCAACTTCCGGCGAACCATCAACGGAATTAAAAGAATCAGCATTTGATAGAAAAACAAGATTTTGATCATATTGGTTCATCTGGGTCATCGGAAAACTCGCCGAAGCCGCCTGTTGTTGCATCTGAAAGCTCAAAATCTCCGCCTGCGCTGCCGCCAGCTGCATTTCCAATCGGGACACCTGGTTTTGGAGGAATGTGATGGCCCCTACACATCCGTAAACCGGGTCTCGCATTCTAGCACTAGCTTCATATACCATACTGTTCACAGCGTCGGGTCTTTGATCCAGCGGCAGCTCCTGCAACATTTTGCTGACGTTGCTGGCGCCGAAGATCTTATGAACAATGGCGAACTTGTAAGGGTCATCGGGAGGGAAATAAGGGGCGAAAATGCAGTCCTTGGCGCACCGCCGCCGTAGCAATTTGCAGGAGGCGCATGGCGAGGAACCAGCTCCCATTATTATTACACAATATTGCAAAGAAATTGGGAAATTTTGATCTCTTTTGGATTCAATACGATTTCAAAGAGGGGAATGAGAATTCATTGAATATATATAGAGAATTTTAATGGGCCATGTGCTTATTTTTTTTATTAAGAGATTTAAGTAATGTGAATTAAATTTGTATTTGAAAAGTAAACTTTCTTGTGTACACATTTGACCCACTGGTGAGAGGTTGTTTCTAAACCTTTCTGGTACCGTGCATAAATTATTTAATGAGACTGCTACAGCAATGTTATCATCGTTTTACAAATTTAATTGTAAAAACTATTTCGTAAGAGTAGACATATCTTGAATCTCGTATTTACGGGTTATGTAGATTAATGATTTTATCGAATAATTTGATGCACGGGAGGAGGGTAATATGGTAATTTGGTAATATGGGGGTGTTGAAAGAAAATCAATGGGTATTTGGGCAAGTTTTGACTAGGGGGAGGTGGGAGCGTGTGAGAGCGTGTGAATGTGACAGTTTTTTTTTTTTTTTTTTGGATTATGTTCTAAGTTCCACGTTATTTTTATAATTGGAAATATGGAATGTCGTGTCCCGTATGCTAAGTGAATTTTACAGCCAAAAAGGAGAATTTAACAATTTTTCACCGCGTACAATTACCGTCTTCTTTACAGGTAATTCTAATTTTTTAACCAATAAAATAAAATAAAATAAAATTGATGTTTTTTTTTTTTTTTTTTTGTATAAAAATGTATTAAGTATATTTTTTTTTAGTAGTTGAATAACTTGAGAAGGTAAAATTAAAATTTGAAGCTGACCCGATTGCAAGAGATGTTTATTACATTGAGTTGAATGGAGTTTCGATTGAATATTTTTACCCCGTTAAAATCAAGCCGTGAAGCTAAATGATTTACGAGTGCGAGTTGAATTTTATTTTTTTTCCTTCCATTTTTAGGTTTCGTATGAAAATAAACCTCTTTCTCTACGTAAAATCTCTTGTTCAATTATCAATGTTAGGCTCGCCTAAATTATAAGATTAAGATGAGGCTTTTTATTATTATTATTATTATTATTATTATTATTATTATTATTATTATTATTATTATTATTATTATGTATTATGTATTATTATTATTATTGTAAATAAAATTAAACTATATTTATTAATCAATTGCTATTTTTTAGTATTTCCAATTAAATAGATTTAGATTTTAAAATTTTAATAAACAAAAATGATAATCCAACGGGCAAATAAGCAAAAATATGAGTATTTACGTATAAGATCATAAATTACAACAATTTTATTAGTTACTTAATATTTTAAAATTTTCCTTAGAGAGAGGATCTTATCCTATAAATTTGGCCAAACACTCACCCGGAAATTTTTTAATAACATGCCAAATAATCTCTCCTGATGATCTTACATTTTAAATTTGCTCAAAAACGAAACATTTGTTGTAAAGGTGTGAAAAATCTATTTCTAGTAGACGCGTTTTAAAAACTTGAAGGAAAACTCGAAAGGATAATATCCCCTAGTGGAGGGTGTACTGACGGTGATAAGTAACGGGTTAAAATGGACGATATCTATTACTAGTAAATTTGTAATCCCTACTCTTAATTTTTAGTTGATGGAAAGTGACTATGTTCGGATCTACTAAAACTAGGTTTGTGTCTTTTAAGATTACGTAATTGAATTGATAATAAATTTTACGAGAAGTTTTATGTGGTAACTTTTAAGTTGAGTCAAAAACGGGAGGGGTGAACAGGAAAAGAGGAATCTTGACTACTTGATATAAAGCAAGAGATGGGGAATTCATTGAACCCATGAGCTTGACTTATGAACACCTAGAAAAGTGGGAAAGAAAAACATTGTGTTCAAGGAATTGAGGTGCAAAAAGAGCATTGAAATTAAGATAATCCATATAAATGAGTTTGTTTGTAAATTTTTAATGTGATTTCCTGCTTGCTTCCGGAACAATAAGTTTCCATTTTGAAACATTGAGTTCTAGGGACGAGAAGACCCTCGAGGCTATCGAGACGATGCAGCTTTGAAAGACCTCTACGCGTCTAGAGAAGAGAAACGAACCCGAGAAAAAAGAAATGAGAATGTTTTAAGTTCTATGAGATTATAGATACTCGTTCTATTTATTATTTGTCATGTCAATAATCCATTAGTATTAAAGACAAGCAAAGAACTATGGTATGGTCGTTGTACAGCTCAAGTCCATTGCTAGTTAATATTGTCTTCTTTTGACTTTTCTCTAAAAGTTTTAAAATGCATTTGCTAGTGAGAGATTTTCATACCCTTATAAAATAATGTTTTGTTTCTTTCTCCAACTGATGTGAGATCCTACAATCTATCTCTCTTTGGGGTTCGATGTCCTTGCTGGTGTCCATCCCCTTTGGGACTCAGCGTCCTCGCTGGCAAACCTGCTGATGTTTGGCTCTGATATCATTTGTAATAACCCAAACTATTCTTTTTGGGCTTTCCCTCAAGGTTTTTAAAACATGTCTACTCGGGAGAGGTTTCCACACCCTCGTAAAATAATGATTTATTCTCCTCTCCAACCAATATGAGATCTCACAGTCTACCTTCTTTCGGGGTTCAGCGTTCTCGTTGGCACACCACTGGTGTCCACCCCCTTCTGGACTCAACGTCTTTGCTGGCACACTGCCCAGTGTTTGGCTCTGATACCATTTGTAATAGCTCAAGCTTACTACTAGCGGATATTCTTATCTTTGGGCTTTCCTTTTTGAGCTTCCCCATAAGATTTTTAAAACATGTCTACTAGAGAGAAGTTTCCACACCCTTATAAAGAATGTTTTGTTTCCCTCTCTAACCGAGGTGGGATCTGATAATCCACCACTTTTCGAGATCCAGTATCCTCGCTGTCACTCATTCCCCTCTCCGATCGATGTGGGATGTCACAAATGTAATACAAGTAATTTAACCATATGGGCTTCAGCAGTTGGAGATTGGACGGACCTTATGGCCCATTGGGCACTAATGGGCCTTCACAATTGAGAATAGACCGGAAGGCCCATTAACCATTGATAACCAAACCGCCTTTTTCGCGTTCGATAAAATCTCCAAGAAAGCACGTGGTTGCAGAGGTTCTGAATCAGGCGTATTATGAAATGCAGTAGTTTTATGTTTACACGACTCTGTTGAATTATGCAAAGCCCTAATTCCTCGAACCCTAATGACTTGTAAAAGCTGCCATCGAAATTATCTACTGATTTCTTCTTCGTTCGATCGGTTAAGCATTACCAGAAAGTCAATATCGCCGTCTCATTTATCCACTTGGCCGTTTGGGTGAAGATGCGCTTCAATTGATCTCCCATTTTGTTGGAAATTGGAATGCTTTATGAACTGCATTCCTAGCTCATTGTTTTCTCGTTCGAAAATTGAAATTTCCTTATTTTTTGTTGTAGTTTAGTCGATTTTCTTACCAGGGATTCGATTTTTTTCAATTTTTTTCTGCGACTTTCGAACTTGGGGGGTTCGCGTTTCAATGGCTACCGAGGCGACTGAAGCTACGACTAAGTTTCAGAGTCCGGGTTTTCGCCCGGTACCGTCGCCTCCGGATTTCCATCCCGAAATTATTGTCTCAACCCATGATGGTCTCCGGTTCTGGCAGTTCATGATTGCCGGTTCAGTCGCGGGGTCTGTGGAGCATATGACTATGTTTCCGGTTGATACCGTCAAGACCCATATGCAAGCCCTTGGTTCCTGTCCGATTAAATCTGTTGGAGTTCGACAAGCCCTTCGGTCAATTTTGAAGTCAGAGGGACCTGCTGGTTTTTATCGTGGTATTGGTGCTATGGGCCTCGGAGCTGGTCCTGCACATGCTGTGTATTTTACAGTTTATGAGAATTGTAAAAGGGTTTTCTCTGGTGGGGATCCTAATAATTCAGTAGCCCACGCTGCTTCTGGCGTCTGCGCGACGGTGGCGAGTGATGCTGTCTTTACACCGATGGATATGGTTAAACAGAGGCTGCAGCTGAGTAATAGCCCTTACAAGGGAGTTCTGGATTGTGTCAAAAGGGTCCTAAGAGACGAGGGTTTTAAGGCATTTTACGCTTCATATAGAACTACAGTGTTAATGAATGCTCCATTTACTGCTGTGCATTTTGCAACTTATGAAGCTGCAAAGAGAGGTTTAATGGAGGTTTCGCCAGAGAGTGCTAATGATGAACAGTGGATTGCTCATGCGACAGCAGGAGCTGCTGCTGGAGCTTTAGCCGCACTTGTTACAACGCCGCTTGATGTGGTTAAGACTCAATTACAATGTCAGGTACCTCATTTAATAATTTAGCCATTGCATCTGCTGATTTTTCCCGGATTTTCCATTGCTTATTTGCAAGAAGATTTTAACCATAAGAGATAAACGTGCTTTTAGAGCTAGATTAAGGTCATATTTGGATATGCTTTTGTCATGCCAAAGCACTTGTTGTGCCAAGGTGCAAGTGATGGACTGGAAAGAATTAGTACTTCGCATCAAAAGGTTGTGTCGTTGAACATTGGTGTTTATAATTAGAAGCACTAAGGGCCAGCCTTGTTGGCTAAGGCTTGCTGTCTCTATGTAACATAGTAACACCTTCTCAGAGGTTGGATGTTCAAATTTTTGGGTGAGATTAATACATAAACCCTTTTGTGAGATCTCACATTGGTCGGGGAGGAGAACAAAACCCCCTTTATAAGGGTGTGGAAACCTCTCCTTAGCAGACACGTTTTAAAAACCTTGAGGGGAAGTCCGAAACGGAAAGTCCAAAGAGGACAATATCTGCTAGCCGTGGGCTTGGGGCTGTTACACCTTTGATGTCTCCAATGTTTGACGTAGACTTTAAAAAAAGTGCTTGTTAATATTCTTGCTCTTATTTTAGAAGCACTACCAAAAAACATTCTTAAGGTGAGGATGATTATTTTCTTAGGAAAAAGATCGGTCTTCTGAAAATAGTATCCCTCTTGCTCAATTAGGAGCGAAAATGTGGTAGTGCTGGACCAAGGAGATCATATTCAACCATGCAATAACCATATGGTGTCGGATGGAAATTACTTGTTAAACAGTCGAGGGAAATCCGCACCCGATTTTTCTTTCAAATGCTTTCTACTCTACTGTTTATTCTAGAAACTCTCCACAACAATCGTTCATAACCCAACCAACAAACTCCGAAAGGACCAAAAAAATTATAGGAAACGATGTTATGAAAAAAGACTATAAAAGTTATGGTTATACTTTGATTGAGAGAATGGCGTTGAAGCTGAGGAGTGAAATTGAGGGTCAAGAATTGACTGTAGAGAACAAGAGAGAATACATGCCACTCTCTCGAACTCATTGCAACAATCTGACCCCTACCTGCGATCTCTGAAAGGGAAGAGGAAAAATGCAAGAAAAAAAAAATTCTAATGAAAAGAAGTTTAAAAGTTTTAAGTTATATGCGCAAACATGGTTGAGAGAATGGCGTTGAAGGTCCAGAGCGAAATTGGGAGTCTAGAATTGGTGGCAGAGTATGGGAGAGGGACCATACGGTGCCATTTTTTGCAATAGTACTTATCTGAATAACACAGATTCTTCTGACTAGGAGGGGTCATGGATGGATAGGGGAATCCATTTCCTAACGTCAAATCATCCTACTGGTCCGTATAATCTGTGAAGGTTTTCTGAACTAAAATTGAGTGTGTACTAAGTTTCTGTTTTCAAGTTGTAACAGCCCAAGTCCACCGCTAGCAGTAGATGTCGTCCTCTTTGGGTTTTCCCTCTGGGCTTCCCCTCAAGATTTTAAAATATGTCTGCTAGGGAGAGGTTTTCACACTCTTGTAAGGAATGCTTTTGTTCTCTTCTTCAACCAATGTGGGATCTCACATAAGTTTTCTTCTCTAAAAGATAGCCTATATTTATATGTTTTGTGAGCTAAACAACCATGCTACCTTCATGTGTTCAATTTATGGCAACCACCTTCTTCAGTTGTCAAATGTCTTAGGAGTTTGTTAATTTTTGAGGTGGTTTTTATCTTGTTATTTTGAGCTGTAAGATTGGTTGAAATGTGGTGAACATCACAGTTGGATGTTCTGAGTTAAATGACAATCTAAACTCGATTCACATTTATGAATGCGCAGGGTGTATGTGGATGCGATAGATTCAAAAGTGGGTCGATTGGGGACGTGATTCGAACGATACTGAAGAAGGATGGATATGGAGGGCTTATGAGGGGATGGGTTCCAAGGATGCTGTTCCATACGCCCGCTGCAGCCATTTGCTGGTCGACATACGAAGCAATAAAATCGTTCTTCCAAGACCTCAACAGCAGCAGTGACAATGTAACCTGAAAAGATGAGCAGAGCAGAGCAGAGTAGAGAGGAGAGGAGAGGAGAGGGGAACGAATACTTGATTCTTTTTTTACATTGTCCCTTACAAACAGCTTCTCTGTTTTGAGCTACAGAGAACCTTGCAGGAGATGGAGGGGAGTGTCTCAAAAGGCGAATGGGGTAAGCAGTTCTAGGCAAAGGATCTCCAGCTTTGGTATAATTTGTATTCCACTCATTGGTGATGGTTCTAATAATGCCATATACAAAAGTTTTGATCCATTTCTTTCTTTGTTTTTTTTGATGGTTGTTGTTCTGGCATTAAGAGACCCACCCTGTTTTGTTTGTTTATCATCATTTATATAAGATTCTGGGTTCATGATCATCATGCTTGAAACTAACCTGATGTTTACATACGATCGAATGACTTCTTGAACGTCGAGTTAGATTATGTTACAAGCAATTATGGGGGACTAGTTGCTGCTTACGTTGTTTCTTTCTCAATTTAATTGATTGATACTAACTTTTAGATTTAGTTTTAATTAATAGTTTACAGTACGAAATTTTGACTCACAATACCAAATAATTTAGATTAAGCTGAATTAGAGAAAGTTTTAATGGTTATCGTATAATAAATTATAATTTAAATAACAATAGGGAAATAATAGAAATAATAAATTTATTTTAACCTATTTTATTTTAATATTATTACCTCAAGCTTGCACCTCAACAGAAGCACCAGTGGTCTAGTGGTAGAATAGTACCCTGCCACGGTACAGACCCGGGTTCGATTCCCGGCTGGTGCAATCCTTTTTTAATAATGTCTTTTCTTTTGTTTGTTTTTTATTTCTTTGTTGCAATCGAGCACAATTCAAACTCGACATGATTGGGTTGATAAATTATTTGGTTTTAGATAACAACTTAGAGAGAAAGACATTGATGTGGAATGTCCGAATGTCGAGTCCATTAAGAAAAAAGACAAAAAACAAAATGATATCCTCGAGCAACTGGGGTGTGCCCAAATATTGTATCGAATGGATGAAATTATGGTAGATTTTAGGAGGACAAAGTGATTGTTGAAGATAGATTTGGGACATGCACCTTATGTATTGTATATCAAATCAATTATGCATTCCACCTACCCCATTTCTTCCAAAAATATTCACAAAATTATCATCATTAACATCTTTAGAACATGTACCTATCTCCATATTTGAAAACCACTTGCATGTCATTCATCTACTCTATTTGGATGAGAAAAGAAATCTAATTTCTAAAAAATCAAAATATAATATGCGAGGACTCCTCGTGGACATGGAATGAGGTGTGTTGGTTTATCAGTTTCGCGAGGACTCCTCGTGGACATGGAATGAGGTGTGTTGGTTTATCAGTTTCTTGATATCCCTCGATATGATCATCTTACTTATCACTTTTATGAATACAAATTACTATCTACTATCCTCACGTACCAGCATGAGTTCCTTCAAGATATTTCGTCTTCACTCACCTACTTATTACTCTGAGCAAAACACGTTTAACTTCGAAGTTCTTATGATTGAGCTACAAAAAAAAAAAAAAAAGGTACACTTTGTTGGTATAACTAGAAACTTCAATTCTTTTGAGCTTTTCTCAATGATCCAATTCTCATAACAGCTCTCATCGTTCATTTATATACTCATCTTTTATTCAAGCGTCACAATTACAATAATCGAGAGAGTGACTATATATTAGTTGAAAAGAAACTGACCCCTAAACAAGCACCAAAGATTAAATTATATTGATATCGGAATGATATTAAACAAATACATATTAATCATTCACTTTCTATTTCTTCTCATATCTACTCTTTCTTTGGTTTGAATGATGAAAAAGCAAAAAAAGATGTGCACTCTAGGTAGCCATTATCAACCCCTTAACACAATATGATATGGACCCAACATATAATTTTTAACTTTCCTTATTTCTTCCAATTCAATCGTATAATCACTACCCATTATCATCCTTTCTTTATTATTAATTATTATTATAAAAACAAGAACGGGAGCATAAATACACGTTAAATTTCGAAATTGTCATTAGTCAAAAAGACCTCAACCGATCCATATAGCCCACTTGATGAACGTCAACGACTAAGACATCGTAAGTCGGTTTGCGACTATCACAAAATAGGCTTTCAATGAGTATCGAAAATGGTAGGGTTATCTTTCAATTTAATTGCATACAGATGGGTTCAATTATACATGTAAAATGATGTAATATCACAATAATAAAACATGGATCATAATGCACCAATGAACCAAAGATTTAGAAGTCTTGGTTTACATGATTAGGGTTATTAAACAACAAATTATTCTTTTTAGGATAAAACATTCCACTTTATATATTCCTTCAACTTTCTTTTTTTCCAATACTTTAATTCTCTAACTTTTCAATCTAGTTATAATTATACCTTTTCTTAGCTACTTTATTATTATTTTTTATTATGTTTTTTTTTTTTGCCTTTTTTATAAAATAAAATAAACCCTTTTTTTTTTTTTTTAATTAATACGAGAGATATTGTGAGATCCCTCGTCGATTGGAGATTAGAACGAGCGTCAGCGAGGATGTTGGACCATGAAAGAGGGTGGATTATGAGATCCCATATTGATTGAAGAGAGGAATGAAACATTATTTATAAGGGTGTGGAAACCTCTCACTACACGTTTTAAAATCTTGAGGGGAAGTTCGGAAGGGGAAATCCAAAAAGAACAATATCTACTACTAGAGTTTGAGCTATTAATATGGTATTAGAGCCATGCCCTTAACTTAATCATGTTAATAGAATCCTCAAATGTCGAACAAATGGTTTACTTTGTTTGAGAGCTCTAGAAAAGGAGTCTACCCTTGATTAAGGGGAGGTTATTCGAGAGTTTTATAGGCTTTAGAAGAGGCTCTATGATGTACTTTGTTCAAAGGGAGAATTGTTGAGAGAAGAGTCGGATCTATATCATACCATTGAATCTCGAACCTATATTTTTTAACCAATTAAATTATATCAAATTAATTTTTATAGCAATTAAAACCACTTTTTTTAAAGTAATAAATTAAATCAAAACCAATTAACATCATTACTTTTGAAATTGCCCAATTGTTATTATATTATTATTACTAAAATCGAAATCCACAACATCTTTGGTACTAAAAATAGAATTAAAAATTTCAAAAATTGAAAACAACAAAAACCCATATTTATATAATTAACTTAACAATTAATAGTAATGATGTAATCTTTAAACGTTAAAAAGTTACCAAATAAAAATAACATCAAATTTCCAATTAAGGTAGCTCAAAGTGGATCATTTAAATATAAGATACTCATATTCATATATATATATATATATACATATATATTTTAGAATTAGAATTTAACTTTTAATTATTTCTTGAAGTTAATAAATGTAATACCACCATTTTCATACCATTTGAACATTCTGTATTTAGGATTGAGATTCGGATTTTAAATTTTAATCAAAATCTTGGACATGAGGTGTGGTTCCTAATAAACTTAGCATTTAAATAACCTAATGCAATGATAATATAATAGCCCAAGCCTAGGATTAGTAGATATTGTCCACTTTGGCCGGTTGTGCATCAATGTTAGTCTCATGTTTCTAAAACGTGTCTCCTAGGGAGAGACACCCTTATAAAGAACTCAAATGCTTCATTTCCCTCTTCAATCGATGTGAGATCTCATAGTCTACTTTTCTGGGTCCAGCATCCTCACTGTCACATTGCTTGATGTTTGGCTCTGATACCATTTGTAACAACCCAAACTCGCTTTGTTATCATTCACAATCTACTTCCCTTGGAGGCCAGCGTCCTCACTGTTACATTGGTGTCTGGGTTTGATACTATTTGTAACAACCCAAACTCGCTCTGATACCGTTCGTAATAGCCCAAACCCATTGCCAAAAGATATCACGGTCAATTTGAAAACGGGAAAGTCTAGAAAGTAATTATAGAGCGGAATATGATAGAGAGAGAGAGAGAGAAGAATAAGAAATAAAAAGAATGATAATGGGGAAATAAGGTGTGGTTTAGGGTTGAGAGTATTGTGTAATGTAATGATGATTTAATAAAAGAGATTCCAAAAAGGGGAAAATTACATTAATATCTTTCTCCAAATCTCATTAATATAAATATGCCTCTTCCCCTTCCTCTTTTTTTGGCTTCCTCTTCGCCGTCGTCGTCCCCCCCGCTGCTCCGCCTGCCGTCCACCCGCCGTCCCTCACAAGTAGCACCGGAGAATCTGTCAAGCTCAGGAGGGATAGCGCCCCTCCACTAATCATCATCCACCGGAAAAACTAAGTTTCCGGCGCTATCTATCCTGGGTTTCATGGCTTCTTCTTGCTTTTTTTTAATTCTTTTTTTTCCAAATACAAAGTATACCAATTTTCCAGCTTCGTTTGTTCGTTTTTCCCAGGTATATTTCTATTTCTATTTGTTTAACGAAAGTCTCAAACTGTCTACTAATTTAGATGAGAATACTCTCTCTATTGATACACGGATTTTTGATAAAACAAAGACATTAAAACTTTTAAAGAAGGATTGATAGTGTATGATCCAAAGTTTAGGACATGGGTACTAATATTTGATTATAATTTTTAGTGCGTAATAGCCTATTAGATAAAAAATGAAAAATATAGCCTCGTTGGATCGACCATCCTTCTTAACTTTGAGATAGCAAGGATTTTTTGATCACGATCGGAGATATTCATTTAGTTCCGTGTTTTATGTAGACTCATTTTTAAATAAGAGGGAGGAAATTGAGACAACACCCTTCCAAAATTTTGCGCAGTTTAATATCTCTATATAAAATATAATATAATATATATGTTTAGAAATTAGGTCTGAAATTATATTATGTTTTTCTTTATTTATAAAATATTATAAAATTTATTATGCATTTTTTAATAAAAATTATATTACCAAAGAAAAAAAGAAACTACTCGTTAAATATAATTATATATTATAAAGATGAGAAAAATCCTTATAAAATTTATGTTAGAAAATTAATTCTAAAATAAATTAAATGGAAAGTTTGGCAGGAATAAAGATTAAAATAGGAGGTGAGAAAGAGGACGAAGAAGGTTTCTCTATCTTGTCTCGTCTTGCTCCGCTCCATGAATATCTCTAGTGAGGATGCGAAAGTGACTCTTAACATGATAAGGTACGTCGAAGTAGGTTTTCCTTCTTTGTTTTATGTTTTATGGTATTGATTTTTCCTTCTTAATATGGTGCCGTGATTGATCGGAAGGAGCTTCAAACTTCAATTTTATGTTTTATGGTATTGATTTTTCCGATTTTCTTGGAACTCAATTGAAAGTTTAAAATAAAAAATGATGTTTTTTTTTTTTTTAATACAGAATTTTAGAGTAAAAATTATTATTTTTTCATCATTTTTTCTATTAAACTTAGCGGCTGCTTCCCTTCTTTTCTCTTTGGTTAAAATATTAATAGTTCGTAAATTGAAAAAAAAAAGAACCGACTAGTTAAATAATATTGCAAACATGTTTGGTAATTTTTCTAATTTCTAAATATTTAAAAATATTTATAAAAAAAGAAAGCCAAATTTAAGAAACTATACTTCATCTTCGTATATGATTGAATCATGTGAAGCATAACAATGTACATATATTTCCCTCTTTGTATATGATTGAATCATGTCTCTATCTCATTGACATCTCGATTTCCATCAACATATTCTATGGATCATGATGTCATTCCATGTCTCGAGACACATCAACTATCTTGACTTGTTCAGATACATCTGTTAGGAGTTGACCCATGTGTCGATCATCTCATCAAGACATTCCGAACATCCATCCATTTGAGTTTTCTCGATTATCAAACTCGCCCGTGTCCATGCTAAACCATTTACGACATACATTCCAAATCATGGGTGCATAATCCAACCTCCAACACATGGGCTACAACGCAATATTGGCACACCCATGTCATCCAATACTGTCTTTAAAAGACACTTTTCAAAGGAAGATGCCCGAGATGCTTGTCCCATGATACTTACCCAAGCTGACACATCACTCGCTTCGACCTCAAAGTCTAAAAGGTTAATCGATAGTTGACACATACCCACCTTAGAGATTAGAGATTAGAGACTAAAATTTCATACGTAAATATGGAATTTTATAAAATCAACTGGCTGAAATCAGGAAAAATAGTTTGTTCCAGCCGCTCTCATTTCCTGTTCAGACATTCATTGATAAGTTTACAGGCTAGAATACAATGACCTTGGCTCAGTCATTTTGTATTTGTGCAACTTTTTCTCTATACAAAATTAGTAATGCTTCCAATAGAGAAAACAGTGGTTCATGCAGCTAGAGATGAAACCAAAACTAATGATAAACTGGAACTTAACATAATTTAAGCTCAAATATAAGACAAGAGAATCAATATATATGTATATATGTAAGGGAATCGAATGAAAAACATTACTTAAAACTCAATATTATTCTTCCAGAGATGAACTTTGGCTGAATGCAACCAAAATGAGAGATGCGGCACCAATGGGAATTGTAGTAGCTAGGTCTTCAGACTTGGGATATTTGCTGTTTCAATTTCTGAATTGATTTGAGTTTCGATTCACAAATTTTTATAAACTCATTTAACACTACGTCCTTCCCGGTAACTAGCTTTCTTGCAACATCTACAGTATTCCATGACTTCAATGCTTCAGATATCCTATGACCAAGTTCAGTATTGTCCATGGGCGACGTCAAGGTTTCGAGTGCGTGGAAGACTTGCCCAGGTCCTTTGTTGTTGTTTCCACTCTTTTGAATAGACAAGAGTATGGCTTCTAATTTACCTTCATCCGATTGGTTGACAAACACACTTAACCAGTTCATCAGGACCTCTAGAATACTACACAAAGATTGTGTTGAATCCCGAATTGCAAGAAATAGAGGAGAAGAGGTTAGCTCAGCGGAGCTTGTTTTCTTCTTCCTTTTACCTGATGGGAGAGAAGATCGGACACAGGCTTGGAGTATAAGACTATGCCAAGCTAATGGCTCTGAAACCAACTGCAAGAGCGTCCTTATGTCGGTATACGGGGTGAAGATTGTGAACTCCAAGGATCCAACTTGCTCCAAGATGTAGTTTTCCAGAAGAGAATTGACGATACGCCAGGCATGAAACTGACATCCATCAGCTTTTTCTTCCCCTAGCTCACCAGAGCTTAAGTTCCATGCATTTAGAAATACAGCAAAATTCAACCATTCAGCCAAATTGGAGCCAAAATCCTGCAAAGAAAAAAAAAAAAAAAACAAACACGATGATGATAATAACAAAAATGCTAGAACAATATCTGGGACACTAGAAAACTGACAGTAGGCTCTTGAGCCACTTCAGTTATAAAGCATACATCATTCCTCCCCCATATCAGAAAAAAGATAACGCAAGTCACATGCTCAAACTTGTTAAAATTTGAAACTCTACATAATTGTAAAGACAATTAAACATTAACAAAAAAAGCAATGGAAAGCAAGGTCGCATAAACCATTGACCTGATTACTTGCAGATAAGTAGCTGTTTTCATTTCATTGAGAACGTCTGAGTGTATACAAAAGGCAGGCTTTATAGCTAAAGAACTTGATACACAGTAATCGATTCACCAATAAATATGTTTTAGACAAACAACGTACTTTTTAAGAACTACCTTAAAATCTTGTATGTGTAGTTTAACAATAAATTTGTATATTTTTTGGACAAACAGGAACATACCTTACAGAACTTAGTCCACTAAAACCCCCCATAACCGAGAAACAGCAGGAACATACCTTATACGAACTTAGTCCATTAGAAACCCCCGTGACCAGTTCAACTGCATTCTCAAAAGTAGATCCCAACATTTTTGCATAGCTCTCAAGCAAGCATTTTAGCTCCGAGGAGATTTTGGGATCAGACAGAGAACCATTAATCTCAAAGTTCTCCTTGGTTGATGTTGAAACACTCTGAATAGAGAGGTAAAGCATGCGAGGAAGAAGAGATCTCTTCTCAACATTTCTCCTAACACCGGCTTCCAGATTTTTGTTCTACAATAGTCCCACAGTTTACAGCAGTGAGAAAAAGTGATTGAACATATTCATTCAAAAAGAAATTTGGAAAAGAACTAAAAAGTTCGAACTAAATTCAAAATTAGAGAGTTGCAAGAATAGGGGGAAGAAAACAAAACAACCGAAGAGCCTGAACAAATAAATTTGGGCAGAAGTTTCCAGGCGTAAATCAGTTAATCAAACAAGGGAATATCATTAATGAAGCATTGGAGTTCCTTACCAAGTTCTCACTCGGAAAATAGGAAATTTCTTCAAAAGGATCTGACAACAAAAAATACCGTCAACCATAGTCCATGAAAATACTGTCAAACACCAAAACAGGATGCAAATTCTGATGTTATCCCAAAAGAAAAAGATGGGACGAATCAAAGATCATTGGATTTCTTCTCTTCTGATAAAACATTTTACAAAATTATGACATTAAAAACGAATATAAACATTCAAGCCTAGCGGAGAAGGAATATTCTGTTGCTTCCCAAGGAATGACATCTATCATCAAATTTCAGATTCTAATAACCCAACAAACCCAACAATTATGTCCTAAACCAACCAAAATTACACATGAACTTATCCCAAAAAATTTACTATCAAATTAATCATTGTGTTAATTTTAAAGGGGCAAAATATTTAACCATTATGCTCAATTCCTGACAAGTCAAAATTTAATTCGTATAAAAGATAAAAGAAAAACAACCTAAAAGATAATTTTTATCTGATGTCGGAGTCCACCATGGGCGTGACTGCAAATCTTCATTAAAAGTTAGAGGTTTAGAGGTGATCTTATTAGACAGCTCAACAAATTGAATCCCATATTTCAAGCTCTCAAGAACAGCCTAAAAAAAGAAGAAATCTTGAATCAGTCGCATTAAAGAAAAGAAGTCCTATCGACAAGATGACACAATGACTCATGTGAGTAGTACCTCCTCTTCTTCAATGTTATGTGCATGTTGCTTTAACTGTAAAATAGATTCTTCCACTCTTGCAACTAGATACTGGTTAGAGTGTTGCAACCGTTCTTTGAATTGAACAAATTCAATAACCTGAAAGATAATAGATTGAGATGTTTACATCACAAACACAACTACTGGACCAGAGCAAAGATGGATCATATATTTTAATTTCTTGAAATCATGAGTTGACATCATCATTAATTACTTTTATCTGGGACAGGTTCACTAAAAGGGAAAAAGATAAAGAGCTGAGGACAAGAAGTTGGGAGGAGGAATCACGATGGTTGCACAACGAATTGCAAGGAGTTGCAAACAGTAGCTGGAGAGTTATGAAGAATACGCGGCTCAACAATCCAGTTTGGTTCAATGTGCGGCATGGTTCACAGACCAATGACTTGTTCAACTGGTCAGTGGGTAAGGTCAATGGTTAATAGTTCAATTGGATCGATCTGAATCAATTTTTCTTCTTGATTCCATTTTTAAGGTCCATTTACTTCGATTATCCTTGTTTTAGGCTGAAATTGTATTGTATGAGGCTGATTTAGGATGTTTTGCTAGGAATTTTCAAGTAATTGCTAGTCCAAGGAGGATTGGAATGTTATAGCCTACTATTTCTCTCGATTCAAGGTAAGACACTTTCCTGCTGGATGACTACTGCTTTAAATATTTTCGAACTGTTAGATACGTGTGCATGTGATTGTTTTGTGAACTGTTGTGATGTTTGGACATACTTGTAAATGATATTTTAAACACTATGAAACCTTATGTACGTATGGAAACCTGAGACAATTATCTCTATATGTCCCCTCTATGTCCCTGAGAATTTTGTAGTATTTACTTATATGTGTACATGAGGATTACATTAGAATGCAAGACAATTACCTATATGTGTGCATGAGAATTGTAGCATTACCTATTTGTGTGCATGGAAATATAGTATTACCTATTTGTGTGCATGGAAATTACGTTGGACTAAACATCCTTGTGGCAATTAGTTATGTGTGTATGGGAATTGTATCACCTCCATGTGATATGGCCTTGTGGCAATCACCTATCAGGGATTATACATGCGTGTTGTGATTTTTACTTGTGACAACTGCTCATTTGAGTGCTTGGGAGTAGACCAATTTTGAATGATTTATAGCTATTTCAATTTGCAATATTTACTGTAAATGTATGCATATATGACCCCAACAGCGGGTTACTGAGTATTTTCGGTACTTAGCCTTTCTCAAAATGTTTTTTTTAGGCAAAGGCGAGGGCATGCGGGGGTTGTGACGAGAAGGACCACTAGTTGCCGAGACTGTTGATATGTTTTATTTGAACTTATTCATCTTTTCAATTATCTACTCTGAAGTTACTTAGACTTTTCTTTCATTTGTTTGGCAAACCTGTTCCACTGTTTACGAAGTTTTCTACTAGATTTGAGTGAAATATTTTCTTCTGGTTTGATTTTGAAGGGATATAAAGCTTAATTGTTTTCTTGAAAGGTACGAGTTTGCCACATGCATGTTTTTGTTCTTCCACTCTAAAATGGTGCAACCATGCATATGGTAACTAACTTGGTCGGTCTAGGGTTTTAAAAAGTTGGATCATTACACTCAAAGAACTTGTTTCTTTCTATCTATGATATCCATATTAATCCTAAAGTGGGGAATCATCAAACAATTATATAATATATTTTTTTTAATATCTCTATACTATCTTATACAAGCCCCGACTATTCTCACACAAGTGATGAATCATCAAACAGACATATAATGGGTTTTTTTTAATACCCATGAGTATTTGGGTCTCTTACCCACACCTCAACTAATCTCACAGGATAACAACTTGAACCAACAAAATAGTGGATAATCAAACAATTATATGGTGGATATTTATATTTTGTACCATGTGCAAAGGTCATGACCAACAGAAAAAAAGACAGCAAAGTTCCCCAAAAAAAAAAATTAATAATAATAATAATAAATAAATAAAAAGAAAATAAAGGAAAAACAGTTTGAATCAATTTTATCCCAAACATATCATAATAGCATACTATATCTAGTTTTATTTCTTTAATTACACTGCACCGCTAAATGTGCCATCGGTAAAAAATTTGTGTACCTGCACAAGAAAAGAGGTTGAAAATACCCGAAATAGCATATACCAATAAAAAATATAGAAAAGCAACGTGTACACAGCAACACAAGTGCATTCTCCCGCATGCAAACACAGGGAGAGCACATTGTACTACTGCTTGATAAAATATGAATGGAGAAAAGCCGCAGGTCTTGCATGTTAAATGTTCCAATATACAATCTACAAAGCTAATACTTTGACTTACTTTTGAATAACTTCTATGGCGATATGCAAGAAATGTAAGATCCGCAGACTCTCTGAAGTGATCATCCATAAACTTCAAGTAGTCATTTACAAGATTACTAAGATCTTCCCAAAGAGGAGATACCAGCATATGGGGTAAAATGTGGTGTGAAACAGTTTCCATCAGGATATTCTTTACATCCAACAACTTATACCTTGAAGAAGAAACAGAGTCAACACTCTTATCAAGCATTGCTAAACAAAGAGGAAAAAGCAAAAGACAAAGAAAGCACTAAGTTAAATACTGACCATTCATATGCTGAAGAAAGGGCACCTAGATAGGAATATAGATGCAACAATAAGATCTTGTACTGCCAAACGTATCTGTCAAAAAAAGAGAATTAGATTTACGGTTAGATAAGAGAACTGGAAACTGCCCATGCATCTAGAGTAGGGGTATTTGCAATGTCAGTTCCGCTCATTGGGTAGGGGTAGTATAACTTGAATATGGGTTCCTCGTGCCTTCTGGCGTTAATTAAATTTTAAAAGAAAAATAAGCTCTCTAGAATTCTTGCAAATGTGTCTGCTGCTTCATCGTGCACTTTAGAACCCAACACTAACAGTTATTTTAATGAAAAAAAAAAAAGGAGAAGAAATTATTTTGATGGATGGTTTATCAGTTTTAAAATGATACTTATTAGGAGGCCACATCAATGGCCATGGCAAATACATATTTACATCTTCACAGAATGATTGGTCCTGTCGCCTCTATGGAAACCTTCATTGTGGTGGTTCAAGTATACATGCATATATATACCAACATATCTATGATAAAGGCTTTATTTATAGATTCAAATGATAAACATATCTAACCTTCTGATGGTCAAGCCCCACTCCAAAACCAGAATAGCCTCTATGATGTAGCCAAAATTTTGTGAACGCCAAAAGAGCTATACCAGAAACAGTTATAAAACCAAGATATATCATCAGTAAAGGACAAGTGGACTTGCCTCATTATCACAATATAAAGTAAACAATACAGTAGCAGACACGCCCTTCAGCCATGCCCAGTGCAACTGACTTCTAGTCTAGCTCAATATAAGAAACACAATAAAGTAGCTCAACTGCAAGGGTTGATGGCATGGTGGCAAATGATAAGTGGTCATGGTTTCTTTCCCCTTGGGCAACCTCACCAGAATTAAAAGGGTAAAAACATTGTTTCTAAATTTTTTCTCCAGACCATAAGTTGGTGGAATTCTTGGTATAAAAAAACAAAACAAAAGGAGCCACGAAAGCTAATTCATGAAATTAGACTAGTACAATACATTGATAACTATCCAATAACATTTACAGCACTCAACAATGAAGTAAAATGATCCATCATCAACATATAAACAAACCTGAACCAGCACATTGCATATCAGTGATAAAAGCTCTTCCCCATGCATACTTTCTTGAGGATCTAAATCTTTTGAAAGTGGGAGGTTTTTACAGTACATCTCTGCCATCTGTACCGCACAGCGCTCAAGTTCTGAGAAAGAACAGCATAATATATCAATTTTCATGGCATAAAATACAACTCCATGATAAAGTTTGCAAAAGAAACATGTTGTGCAACATACAAAATAGGCCACATCTTCAAGTGTATTTGATAATCTACCCCTAAAATACTTGGAATTCATTGCACAAATGGCATGACATTAGACAAATTAAAGCTAACACTTCTCTCAAGTTTTCTATGAATTATCTTTTTCTAATGCTACATCCTTAGTGTAGTTCCTAGTGCATAGCTTGTAGGTATTGTCATGTAAATGCAGCACACTGAGGTTACAAGAATCAATGACATGAAATCAGGGGACACACCAGAGACAGGTTGATGGAACATATTTCCACTCAAATCTTGAAGTTTTAAAAGCGTTATTGACTGTCCAAGGGCCTTAGTTGTGATGATAGATGTAGCGGGAGTGGTTTTCTTTAACTTCTCCAGTAATTCAGTCCTTTTATCAGGAGTTAACACCTCAAGGAACATCTCGACATCAGAAGTGAAGCAAGCTAGGTGACCAAATCTGTGATCGGGATACAAAATATCATTGGAATAAAATCACAATATCATTCACGAATGAAATTCAAACACAATCCTATAACCCCATGATAACCAACCAATCTAACTTGAGATAAAATGGTTGAAACTTGACACTCCCTTGGTTGGTTAGCCTTTTCCCTCGTGACACATTAAAACAATATTTTGCCATTAAATTTATTGGTAGCATTCCAACAAAAGCTATTCTTTATCATTATTATTATTTCCATATCTATATGAAACAAAGACAGCATTAAGAAAACAATCAAAAGAACAGCCTAGAGATCAAGGAAGAAGTGCGCCCCCTAGCCTAGAGGAGAAGTGGACAGAGCACGTCCAAATTAGAATTATAACATTAAAGGCAGTAAATAAGAATGGAAATGATGTTAGAACTCCTAATATCATAAAAAGATTGAAAATGAGTTGCAACAAAAAGCAGCCCTCATCGGGAGTGCGTTCATGCTCCAAGTTGGACAGTGCTAATAAACAAAATAATGAAAAAGAAAAGAAAATAGAATTTGAATTTTAGACTCTGGAAGTCAAAATGCAAAATGTACCTGACATAATAATCAGTAAGGCCCCTCAACAAATTTTCGTCATTACCCTTGCCATGCATGTGCTTTCTCCTTTCAATTTCAAGATTTGCCAAGAATGGGCCCCTTAAAAATTTGTTGTTATCGTCTTCTTGTAGTCTTTGTATAACAGCTGATGCATTTGATATACGAGAATTAAACTGCATGCCCAGTTTTGATAAATCAGATCAGAGCTTTTCTTGTTAAAAAAATAAAAAAGAAGGTAGAGCTGCCTACTCCTAAAGTAACATTAATACAATAAGCAGAGAACTTTAGAGAGTAGATATGTACCAATTCTTCTGCCAAAGGTGAGATCTTGCAAAGCACCTTCTTTGGTAGGTGAATTGGGTCAATACTCGCTTCAGTGCACCAGTTACTATCATCCTCCAGCAGACAGCTTAGATAATGTAGAAAACACTCCCAATCATCAGGGCTGCCAAACAGAAAGAAAAACAATAATTGTTATATATATTAAACGTACAGCAATATGGCATCAAATCAACAGTTTGGCATTCATATATGCACACAGGTACATACATCAGTATGATGCTGAGGGATTTGGGATTGAGAGGTGTTGACTGAGAATTTAGCACGAGGTTTTGAACATTGCAATGGTCAGTATCAGAAATAGGCATGCAGCAGAAGGAAAATACACAGGAAGGGAAAAAAACAATATAAACGGACAAATGTATGGGACATGACAAGACTAAACCAAGCAAAATCAAGCCAGAAAGAAAAGGAGAGAAACACGTGATGTAACGCCTCACATTTAAGGTAAGGTGAATTACATTATCTTGGGGATTAATTTTGACTTGATTAAGTTAATTGAAACGTTGATTGGAACAAAATTTGAGTAAATTAGATTTCAGTAGGATAAGTGAAGTTAATTAAATTTCTGAAGTTATTTCATGTGCGATATCTAATTAAGTCCCAAAGTTCAAAATTTTTAGAATTTAATTATCCATTGTTCTTTTTTTATTCAAGTTTGAAAAGTCCAATCTTATTTTTCAAAGATATTAGCCAAATCATTTAGGAAGTTTTAAACTAGAGTTTAAGTTGGAAAGGAGGAAAAGGAAAAGGAATAAAAGAAAACCCTAAAAGAATGTTCAAATATTATTTATTTTCCCTCTCTTTCCTTTCTCCATCTCATTCCACCCTCCTGAAAGTTCTTCTTGCCAGCATCCTACTCCCGACGATTAAAGGCAGCTGGTCTTTGCAGGTTTTTTCTCAGTGACACAGATGCAACCTCTGGCTGTAGGCGTGCAAGACTGCAGTGTGGCTTGCAAACAGGTGTTGGATCCAGCTTCTTCATGATGACGATTTGTTCCAGCAGTCAGTGACCATCGACGGCTTGCTCCCTGGCCAACGAACAGCAACAACTGGTCTTGGGTGGCAGTGACCTAAGGTTTGTTTTCTTCAGCCTGTTTCTTTGTCGTTCATGAGCTCTTGATCGTCACCCACCACTCCAAACAACCCAATTTGATTTTAACCTTAACAATATAGGTATAGATCCACGATTCGAACCTTTTCGAACTACAACCAGCAAGAACTTAGAGTTTTCTTGGTAAGAATTATTGGGTAATATGCATCACTAACCCTTTTCTAATTTGAATTAAGTACTCTAAATTAGTTTTAATTTATTGAAATTCTTTTTATGTTATAATCCTAGTTGTACTATGTTTTTAGAGACGACATTGGGTAAGAAGTTAGTAGCCTTAACTTAAAATTATAGGATTGATGTGACTATGTTTTAATTATTGGATTGATATCTTAGGTTGATATGAAGACTTTCATTGGACTATTTGGTTGTCTTCTTGAGTAGTTAAAAAGGTAAGTGGCTCTGCTTTCGAAATGCCTTAGTGCTATGTTGTTTGTTGATTGAAACTTTATGATTGATGTGTATCATATGTTAACTGAAAAATGTTCTGAATATTGAATTCATGTCTCGTGTTTACATGTACTGATATTGGTAGTGGGGTTACTTATTGAGTATTTAATACTCAAACTTTTCTTTAAATTTTTTTGGGTACAGACACAAAGACATACAAGGCAAATGACGAAATCATTTTCTGACTGTGTCATGGGGTCAATGTCAGCATGTTTTCACTTCTACGTTATTTCATGAGTTAATGAGTTTTATTTGTTAAGGATAATTTATGGGATCATTTAAAATGGTTTATTCTATGTTTTTAAATGTTTTTAAGAGATCCCAAATAAAGTTTTAGATTATATTACAAAAAATATTATTCACTATACTTTTCTCAAGGATTTTTAAATGAGATTAGCATGCATGTAGTAATGTCCCTAGTTAGTATTAGTTTAAGAAGTTAGGTTGTTTCGATTGGTATTAGAGTCCAAGGTTATGGGTTCTATTACACATGCAAAACTCATTTTTTGTATCAACGAACTCTTGTGACAATATATTTCCATGAGTAGATTTGATCGGAATAAAACAAGAAAGGCTTAAAGTTTAGACAACAAAAAATGGGAAACACATAAGTACTCCATTTTTTGGGATCTATGAACTACCATTACCAAATATTTCCATCATTAGGCTTGATCAAGATACGCATTGATTTGAAAACATACCGTAACTCCAAGATTCTCTGAAATATATTGGCAGCATCAGCAAAATCACCTGCCCGAGCAAGAAGCCTCCCCTGTCAACTTGAAGCCAAAGTTTACTAATACAAATGAGCTCATTACTTTATGAATGACTATTAACATAGATTGCTAATCTTGCGATAATAATGGTTTTGGCATTGATAAAACAAAAAACTATATGCTCTTTTCCTAAATGAATAATGGAGAAACTGGCAATTCAGTGGTAGGTGTTAGAGGGAGATATCTGCAATATCAGTCGCTTCACATACCTTAATACTTCGTACAAAACCAAGATGAACAAAAATAAAAAGAAAAATAAAGGAAAAAAAGGAAAAATAATCAAAATTAGCTTCAGATGTTTCTTCATCACCATTTTCTTGCACTGAAGAAAAGGGCGGATTCAGAGAAAAAATACCAATTCTGAAATCCTAGACTAAGAATAATCATCAGTACTCAATTTTTTCAAAGTGCATTATCAAATCAGACAAAAGATGTGATATTGCTAACTAAACTGAGTAAAACTTAAAAATCATGCAATAACAAATTAAGACACTTGTCTACAATATCTTGAACTAGTCTACAACTGTCCCCATGCTATTAATTCAATTAACTCGTACGGATGAAATAATGAAAATAGGAAATCTTTGAATTGAATAAGTAGGATGGAGAAAGTCCACTATTATTTACATTGCATAATGTTGTTCTCATATAATCTGTTGTTTAATGCTAATGAAAAAAAGACTTTAGAAAATACCTGTATGCGAAGTCTATCAACTTCAACAGTTAATAATGATCCCAACTTCCCAGTGAGAACTTCCAAAGCATCTTCATACTTGGCTTGATGTTCCAATATTGAAATGTAAACCATAATAGCTACAAGGATAGGCAAACATTAAACGGATGTAAATCACTTTTGATTGTACAGAAGCCTTTCCATACTGGTTATAAGTATTACAACAAGAAAAATATTTAAACTACAAAAATAAATAAATTACACCTTCAGGTTCGTGTAAGCTATGGGATGTAATATGCTTTTTGAGTAAACCCTCAGCTAATAGCAACAGCTTTTCCCCACCACCACCACAAAGCACCTGCAAGAAATTCACTAACTGCATCATAAGCAAAATGCTAATGGATACCTTAATCAAGATCTAATAATCAAGTTCACTTATTTGAACGAACAATCATAGTAATCTCCATATTATAGTAACGGTAGAACAATCTAGTAAGATCAAATTAGAAAAGAAGCTGATTCTCTCTTAATTGCATAGAAAACTATTCTTGTTTGAAACCAAGCAGTGAATACTTTGATAGTCAATACCTTATATGTTTTAACTATAACAAGCTTTTAATTTAACAATGTCGCAATTTTTCAGGTATATTCACACTCAGCATTCATTAAAACTTCGACGAGGGAATCACTACAGTACTTATAGGAGAATTAACCAGAGAGCTCCAGCTTCCAAGAAACTGAAGTTTTAATCAATTTCCCAGGAAATACATCCGTGTCAGGGCTTGTGGGTTCAAGTATACAAACCCACCTAATATGAAACGATGGGTTTCCCTCTCTGGAATAGTATCCAAAATTCTGATCACGTATTCCAACAGCTACATCATAGTATAAAAATCTAAATCTTTTGTATTTAGCCCTACAACATATCTCCACAATTTGTTCACAAATTTGTCCAGAATTCACTCTTTCTCCCTGCTTTTCAGGTTTTTATATTTTCTTGATTAGGAAAGTAAATGCTATAAACGTAGTATCGAACAGCCAGTAGAACCTGCAATTGAATGCTACAGACTGCCCACAGCAAAAACCTTTCTTCACCTGCAAGTTTATACATCTTGATAGCTGTCTGTGAGGAAGAGGAGGGAAAGGAAAAAAGACATAAAAAAAAAATCATAGAATCATTATTATTATTATTAAGAAAGGGAACATCTGAACATTCATGAAGCATAAATAAAATGATATCCACAAATAAGCCAACATACAAAGAAAATTTGGGGTTTGGGAAAGGTGGCGAGGGACAAGAACCTGCTGCTGTTTAACAAACGAATACTCGCGAACATAGCAGTTGAAAAGCCCCATCATCAGATCGAGATGGTTTGGAAATTTTCCACAAGCATATTCATAACAGCCAGTTGCCAAGTCCACTGATTGCATGTAAGACAATGAGTTAAATCACAATCAGGAAAATGTAACGATATGGATATACATCGATTGAATTAGGTGAATTCTACTAACTATGGTCAAGTCGCTGGAAAACAATTTGTAACGTGCTCAGAGTAAGATCATCCATCAAGATAGAATCGTTAGTATACAGTAGCTCTTTGGCACTTAAACAGACAGATAAAGCTTCATCGGGCTTCCCCATTCTTTCCAAAATCAACGCTTTAAGTGCCTGAAAAAAACAAAATTCAAGTCGCTCCATTACCTTCAAACCTACTTGATAATTATTCAAGTCGCTTCATATCCTTAACGCATTCGGAACTGTTAGTGCATGATCGGAGTACTAGACTAACAATAGAACAGCATAAGAGAAAAAAATCCTATCAAGAATCTAAGATAGTCTTCAAACTTGAAGGACCTCATCACGAACAGCAACAATTAACCAAAAAAATGAATACTGAAGCTGCCTGAAATGCTATCAGAATGATTTTCTTTTCATTTCTCATATTGTGGGAGTGTACATAGTATAAATAAGCAGCCTCCCAGCTCTACACTTAATCAAACAAACATATTCTCCACAAGGCTAATTACTGACAAAAATGGAGACACGAAAAAAGAAAAGCGCACGCAAATTGCTACGAAAATACACATTATCAAGAAATGACAAATACTCAAGAATTATCAACAAGCTACAAAGAAGCCGAAATCACTCCGACTCAGAATCAACTGCAGAAAGTGAACGGTTGTATTTCATTACCAAGGCGTAAGGCGCATTCGGATATTTGGCAAGCAGTGTTGTTACAGCTTTGAGAGCATTCTTGAACTGCCTCGAATCGATGGCGTCCCATATCGGGCGCACTCGCCGCTCCGGTAACCCTCCGGCCAAACCGAACTTGGACGCCATTGAAACTCCTCGAAAGAAGTTGACAAGACGTGAATGCGATGATTCACTACGCAAATTGGAGATTCTATGAGCAACCGTTTCGTCGATTGAGTTGAAATTTAAGGGAGAATCAAGTAAGTGATGGTTGGTGGCAAACCTATTTTGAGCTGAGCTTTTGGAAGCCGAGTGTTCCAGTGGCGCCGATCGAAAAAAATTCCTACAGTGTGACTCGCTATCCATTCAAACCACACCCGACCTGTAGCCCGGCCCATTTTCAAAATCAACTATTTTGGGCCGTCTCCAAATATAAATTTTGAATTAAAAATGTCAAAATGATATATGGAAAATATTTTTAAAATTAAACATGCAATTTTTTTTTTAATGTTGTTTTATTTTTAGATAATAATCATAAAATAGTATTTATTTACTTCCAAAATTTCTAAACATTTTTTTGAAATATTTAGGGGAAAAAACACTTATGTTTTTAAAAATTAGAAATAAAACATGTTAATACACACCACATGAACGTTACCAAAAGATTTATTTTCTAATTTTTTTGAAATGGACAATGTTGTATTTACTATTAGCAAAAAAATACGAGCGTAATTCAACTAGTTAAAAAAATATACATCATTCAAACTCATTTAAGTATCATACTCTTCTATTAAAATGTCGATTTAAACATTTGATCTTTTAGTCGAGAATATATGTCTTAACTAATTGAGGAGAGGATCATGCTCATGTAACAACATAAACAGTATATAGTATACCGATAAAAATGAGTGTCTTATCTTAATAATAGTATTGATACAATCCACTTTATAATTGTTACAAATAATTTTATTTAAATCGTTCTTGTGAATTCTCATACAAAAAGTTTGTATAAGAATAAGCAGCAAAATATCTAATTTTTATTTGTAAATTGCTAATCAGGATCTCAATGTTTCATATGATGATCATGTGTGACTCTATCTTAATCTTGAGTGAATTATAAACTCTGACATGTAAAGGTTGTCGTTTGATTTGTATGAGTGAAAATAGTTTTTGTAACCAGTTCAATAAACTGGTCAATTTAGGGACTTACCAAATAAAAAGTTAGAAACATAATTTTCACACGATAAAATTCATTCCTACAACAATGGGTCTCACTCTCTTACTCTCTCACGACCGAGGGTGAGACCCCATTTCCACACATACTAATTTTAAGATTTGAACAATGGGGTCTTAGATTCTCGAGACTTAGTTTATGACTGGATCACAAACAAATTGTTCATTAAACAATTAGTTACAAGTAAAATTAATTAATTCTCGACCTACATTCTTGATTTAGTCCATATCATTAAAATGAAGAAAAATATACAATTTTATCGGCCTTCAAAATTTCCATTGATAGATTGTATTTTCTCAATCAGAATTATGTTTAAAAATAATAATAATGAAAACAAGACACATACTAGAAGATTTTTAATGTTAAAATAATTTACCTCGTCAAGCTTTGTAGTCTATTATGTATAAAACCTTGGTAATCGTTAATATTGTATTGTAGTTGTATTGTCGAAAGGTCGTAGAAATTAATGTTTAAGTCATTAGTTCCTGCACAAGTAACAACCAAAGCATTGCGTATAATCCTTCCACTTCCGTCCACATCCACAATCCCTTGAAGCCTTTGAATGTAGTTTTTGAAAAGATCAATTTGCTTCATTAAAGGAATGACATTGGATATCATAGAAGTCAAATCGTTAAACCCCGAGCCAGCTGATACAAAACTGACACCTGTTTTGACATCATCATCCATGCCTAACTTAGAAGCTATCATATCAGGGATGAGTTTTCCATCATTAAACCTTCCTGTAGCAACATGATCTAGGAAATCTTTGTCGTATGGTGCATAATTAGCCTTGAAAATAGTGTGAATGAAGTTGTTATTTCCGGTATCCACAGTAGAATCACCGAATATGAGAATAGCGCAAAAGATGGAAAAGTTTCAGGAGCTAAAGCACTGCATGGTTTGTTAAGAAATAACGACCAAATTATGAATAGTGGTAGAATAACAATGAAGTAATTAGCTCGTGTCATTCTTGTTCGTGATATCATCTTCTTTGATTGGTTGATGTATTTATGTGAGTGGAAGGATAGAACAGAGACATCATTATGGTTTTTGCATAGTTCAAGGAAAGAAACTGTTCAAAGGAAGAAGAATGTTTTGTTTATGAATTATTGTATACAACAAAATAACTATCGAATGCGACGGTTTATACCTTTATTACATTAAGAAACGTCAGCTATTTGAACGTAATAAAGTTAATTTTTTATGAAGTAATTACGGTTTTAAAATTAAGACTACTTAAGCCGATAATATCGAGAAGTGACTTCTACCTGTTATAAATAGTATATGAGCCACAAACATTATCTCCAAAGTTATTATTAATGGTATGTGAGCCAAATATAAGGGACATTATCAACTAACACACTAATATCTCCTAGCCGTGGACTTGGAGAAGAATATTACAACTACATTAAAAAAAAAAACGTCCAAAACATAACACATGGTTTTGTCATATTGAATGAATATACTTTAGAGATAATTGACATTTACCTTCAACTAAGAGATTTGAATCTCAAATCCATTCCGGAGTCAACCCTGTTAGACGAACAGGACTCTCCACAGCTTTGGGCTTCCCTGGGCTTCCCAAAAGGCCTCATACCAATGGAGGGAGTTAGTATTCCTCACTTATAAACCCATGATCATTCCCTAAATTAGCCGATGTGGGACTCTTTCATCATCCAACACCTCCCCTCGAACAAAGCACGCCTCCCCTTAATCGAGGCTCGACTCCTTTGGAGTCTTAGTCATTTTTGACTGCCTTCGTACCTTCGAGGAGGCTTGACTCCTTTTGGAGTTCTTTGTTCGACATTTAAGGATTTGCCAATCTATTGGCACGGCTAAGTTTAGGGCATGGCTCTGATACCAATGGAGTTAGTATTCCTCACTTATAAACCCATGATCATTCCCTAAATTAGCCGATGTGGGACTCTTTCGTCATCCAACAAACCCAACCCAAAAATTTTATGGTTCAGTTATGTTGGGTTTAATAAGAAATGTTTAAATTGAAAATTAATTTTTCTTCTAAAAAATATATTAAGAAATTCACATTGTCATGTTGTTGAATAATACAGTAAATTATGATTATTTTATTTAGAAAATAGTTTTTAGATCTCGCATTGAATATCCTACTACCATATGGTAATTTGTAATACATAATGATTTTTATATACCATCAAATGTATATATAGTTAATAACGACTTGTTTTGTAAGCACCATTTCTAATTTAAATTGAAATGTGTAATAGTTTAATACCATACATATTTCTTTTTTATATTAGAAAAGAATATGTCTGTCTCCAAATATTTATTATATTTATTATTTCGTACGTGTACAATTTTATTTTTTTTAAATTATAGGATCAAATATAAAAATATCTTACTGTATCTTTATAAATTTGATTAAGAGTACTTGTCATTCTCAAATAAATAAATAAAAATAAAACGAGATTTTGCTTGGAAATACACTATTTGTGTCCATTTGATGGCGAGAAGTTACATTTAGAGATTATAGTCTTCGTTAATTAAACTACTGGAAAAAAAGTATTGCGAAAGTAGTCTAGACAAGTTTCATTTTAAAATCAGCTTACAGTGAAGCCTTAGGCTTAGAACCTCAAACTATTAAATTTTGATTTAGGTGATTAAAGAAATTGCTTGAGAAATAATTCAGTCATGAATTTGTAAGCTGCTTCGGTCGGATGGACGCTATCCCAAAACAGGTATTTTGATGAATCTTCACATGTTGGGGTTAATGCATTACATAGAGGCGCTACTTCTGCCAATCCAGTTCCACAACAACCTGTGTTTGTATGCTCAAAACCTGTGCGACCAAAAGCCGCAAGCAAAACTTAGTGGAAAATGATTCTCAGAACTTGATTTATCTAAAATATTTACGACGTTAGATCATATAAGTTGATAAAGGTTTCTATTTTGATGGGCACCGACTTACCATACTTGTGAGGATTATTGACCATGTCGATGAGAGGGGTGTAAATGTCAGCGTACAATATTGTGCTTCCATGTAGTTGCGATGGCAGATTGCCCAACAACTTTGAAAGCTTCTGATTATAGGATATGGAGTCCGAGTTTTGATCTTCCAAACATATTCGCGTTAGAGGAAGTTGAGACGATATAGTCTCTTGAATGGGAAGGCAACCAATAGGAGGTAGGCCAGCAACCACTATATTGCGACATCCAAGCTCGTAAATTTCCTGTTTAGTATGTTTGAGTTCATAAGCTTATGTGAATGAATTTGGATTATTATGCGATCAAATATTGATGAGGGTTAATAGTGTGCATATGGTTTAATTTACCTTGATGAAGCTTTGTAGTCTATCTTGGATAAAATCTTGGTAACCGCTAATATTGTATTGTAGTTTCCTTACCGGAAGGTTGTAGAAATTTTTGGCAAAGTCATTAGTTCCTGCACTCAGAATAACTAAAGCACTACTAATAATCTTCTTACTTTCATCTACACCTACAATTTCCGTAAGTCTTTGAATATAGTTCTTGAACATATCAACTTGCTTCATCATAGGAATAACTGTGTATATCATAGTAGTTAGATCATCAAACCCTGAGCCGGCTGATGCAAAACTAACTCCGGTTTTCACGTCATCATTTGACAATTTTGGATCCAAAAATGGAGGAACAAGCTCCTTTATGCCCAACCTAGAGGCCACCATGTCAGGAATGAGTTTTCCATTACTGAACCTTCCAGTAGCAATATGACCGGGAAAATCTTTGCCATAAGGAGAGTAATTAGCCTTTATAATGGTGGGAATGAAGTTGTTATTTCCCGTATCTACCGTAGAACCACCGAAAATAAGAATAGCAGAAAGAGATCCAAAATTTTTAAGATCAGATGCACTGCACAATTTGATCATACATAATGACCAAACTATCTGGAGTAATAGAGCAGTAATGAGATAATTCTCTCGTGCCATTGTGGGTATTCTTCAAGTTGTTTTTGATATCATCTTTGTCAATTAGTGGATGTATTAATAGGGTCTGAAAGATATTAAAAGTAAGCTCTTTACGGTTTCTACATGGAGTTCTTTAGTTGTGAACAATTTAAGGCCATTGAATGCTATATAGTTTCAAAATGGTTCATTCCTTTTATTTGTCCTTTTTTTTTTCTAAAAAAAAAATAATGTAGTTTATTTGTTAATTTATATAGTTGATAATAAGGTATCAAAAACAACTACATGAGTCGATGACAGAGAAGTTATTGAGTATCAAATTGAAAGGGGTGTCAACTATAGACCGTAAGGTCGTTAATCTCAAAAAATAATATACAACCATCAATGAGATGCTATGTAATAGCCCAAAAATAAATAAACAAATAAACAAATAAAAAAAATAGTTAAAATAATAATAAAAAAATTAATTAATTAATTAAAATTAAATTAAAAAAAAAAAAAAAAAACTTTTCCCTACCTCTCTCCACTAACCTCTTCCCACAATTATCTATCGGCAGGAAGTAACAGTAACAAGAAAAAGAAAAACAATAATTGTCAGATTTACTTGAGAAAAAAAAAAACGAGAATGACATCCACCTAGTTGAGATTCACGGGAGACGTGAAGATAGATTTGATCGTATATATTAAATCTTCATTTTCTTTTATCTTATTTTTAATTGTTAGATGTTCATTGAATTATTACAATGGTCTAGCTTTGAGAAACTAAATGTCAATCATTTATACATTCTAGTAAATCACCTCAGATCAGAATTTGGAATGCATGAGAATAGAATTAAAAGGCAACCGATAAAAAAAAAATTAGGGAATTAAAAACCAGAAACTAAATATAGAGGGAAAGGTAAACAAAGGTAAATACAAGAGTAGTCATATCGACATTAATATGACTTGAAAAGAAATAAAATGACTCATTGCATTTTCTTGGATTATAGTCCCCTCATAAAAGGTTTAGTTGTCTTGATCCAACCACCACTAGACTATATATCACCAGTCACATTCAATTCGTTGAAGCTCATTTTTCTGTTGTCCCTAGGTCTTTTTTCTCTTTTCATATTTCAAAACTCGTCATCCAACAATTTTTGATGTTTTGAGCTCATTTGGACTTCTTTTTTCTCTTCTTGCATTCATTGAGCCAAGAAAATTTAAATGTACGGATAAGAATTGTGTTTGGATTGTTGTCATGGATGAGGAAATTCGAGCTTTATAATAAACAACACTTAGATTTTGGTTCTTTGCCCGTGCAACACGTGGGCTGTAAATGAGTTTTAACACTAACTATTTGCTCGATGAATTTGTTGAGCATTTCAAGACTCGTCTTGTTGCCAAAGGTTATACTAAGATTTCTTGTCTCAACTAGACTCCCACTTTCAGCCCTGTTGTTAAACCTACTACTATCAGCGGTCGTTGTGACACCTTCAACCCTTCTTACCCGATTTAACCTTTCTATAACACCGAGGCTACGAAGGTACAAGCCTTCTTAGAAAAAGAAAAGAGGGGCTAGGATTTTTGAAAGAGGAAGCAGAAAAGTGAGATTCAAACTCAAATTTGCGGTGTTCAGGACGACTTTTGGGCGAGAATCCTTCACGGAAGTGGCTCAAAACATGATTCTTCATAGATCTAAACTTTTGAATTATCGAAATCGATTAATAATTGAGACAGAACTCAAGATATGATTTATGAATTTAAGGATAGTATTTATATTTAAATTATGACTTTTAGGTGATGGTTTATTATTAACCAAATCTTGTGAAGAGATCCCAAAGAGAAAATGCTTGAATCCAACCATGGTAAGAATTAAGAAACACCCTTATTATGAATGAGAATATTTTTTCCACCCTTGATTAAATTGCATGTTTGATTTCAATGTTAGAAGATATTTAGTGTTTTCACCATATTTACACTATTTATGAATATTGAAGTTAATGACAAATTTTAAAGTTAAAACGAACTTTAGATATTATTTGCTTGAACAATTCATGATATACCCGTAGTAATAGGTTTATTTTAAAAGAAAAATAAGTCCATTACAATGGATGTTAATGGGACTTCTGCGACTATATGGTGGCAGCTACTTTGTGGTGGGCGTGGTGGTGGTGCGGGCTTGGGGCACCTTCTTTGTGGTGGGCGTGGTGGGGGTGGTGGGGATGGTGGGGGTGGCTTGGAGCAGCTACATGATGGTGGTGGGG